>NC_140932.1:144686064-144761744 GCF_014529385.1 Adiantum capillus-veneris | reverse complement strand
GTTCCTATGTCAATGCCTCATTCGTCTTCAAGTCAGGACTCAAGTGTTGTAGCAGATTCATCTATGGTGCAGGATTTCAAGCCAATTGGAAATGGGGCAGCGCCGTCACTACGTTCCGGCCCTGGTGGTGCTGGCATTGTGAGCTTGTTGCCCACCTCCTCTCAAGCACGGCCAATTTTAGGCACGTCTGTTGGTAACAGTCTGGGGATACCAGGTTCTACGGTATCCGCTGGGGGACTCCCCATACCCGGCATGGTGTCATCTAGCTCTGGATCAGGTGTCATGTCTTCCAGTCAAGTGCTCCTCGGGGTTGCACAGAGTGGATTGGCGCACACAAACAATCAAGTGGGGATGGGAATGGGCCAAGGCGTGGGTATGGGGGGGTTCAGTAATACTGGAAATCTAGTTGGGAACTCAAACCTAGGACCTCTATCATCAGGAGGACCGGGAAACAACTCAGTGCCAAATATGCAGGTTGTCAGCATGGGACAATCCATAACTGGATTAGGGCAGGGCAACCTTTCTGCTGGAAATACTCAGATTGGACCAACCGGTCTTGTCATGGGGGGACAGAATGTGCTACCAGCCTTGGGTTCGGTAGGTGGTAATCCAAGCCCTCCAACTATGATTCCTACCCCTGGGATTGCACAACCAGTCCAAGGGTTGCAACCAATGGGTGCAGTCAATAGTAATGCTCTTCAAACAATGGGTGCGGTCAATACCAATGCTCTTCAAGTGCCGGCCTCGGTTGCTACTCCTCCACAACAACCTAATGCAGGACAGAAATACGCCAAAATATGGGAAGTAAGTGTGCTTAGCTCTTAATTGATTGGTGTCTTGTCTTGAGCTCTGATAACAGCAATTTCTTTGGACTGTTATGAGTTTCAGGGTTTTTTAACAGGACATCGTCAGGGAAAGCCAGTATCCATATGCAAGTTGGAGGTAGCCTAGATGACACTTTTTATATGGGTCTTGCTGAAGTTTCTTCGCCCTTCTGACTAGGTGGTTTCTTGCAGGCGTACAGGCAGGCCTCTTCACCTGAAACGTACGATTCTATGCAACTGTTTGTATCATGCTGAAAACTGTATCAAACAGACTGCTTTGTGAAAGATGCACTGTACACGACTGCTGCATTAGCATGCTTGAAAACATCTAGTAAAAAAATACCGCAAATGAAAGGAGCACACACTTTGCAGAGAGATCTGTTGACCTTGTCTGCATGTGAAATTCAACACTGTAGAAGTGTGTTGCAAGCAAAAGATATGACCATGAGCCAACAGGGAAGCTCCAAGTCCCCCTCAGGGCCTCATGACAGTGCTCACCGGTTTTGCAATAGTTGCTCTTGGGCTTGCAATTAATGTTGGACCTACAGCAGGAGCTGTCAGATGAGGCACACAATCCTATTTCAGCTCACCCAGGCAACTGAGAGAGTGCTTGATCAGCAGCTTTGATAGTGATGTTGGTTTTAGAGGAAGACATTCTGTACGAGTAGCACGATGGCAGCAATGTAGCAGACAGGAACCTTGTCACTTGTATGACTACACATGCCGTTTGAACGAGTCAATGTATTGACTAGTGCCAAGTCTTACAGCTCATAGAAAGCAGTCTTGGTTCTCATTTCCCACTATGAATGCTGATGCTTTGAAAGGATAGGATATGTCTATTAGGTCTGGCACAACTTGCATAGTCAGGAGGCGGTTGACTTAATGGAGGATCTGAGTGGTATGGCCATCGATTCACTTACACTGCCTCTTCTTGCTTAGTGGAGCCAAGGTTCCAGTACAACATAGGCACATGCACTCCTCCATAGCTTGACCCTGTTTTGTGCACATAATAAGAAATAGTATTATACCTGCATTGCCACCTTCATGATCACAAATTTGACCATTTAGGAAGTGTGACCAATTGCATCAAGAAGTTTACGATCTAGTATCTATGAAACGTGAATCCTAGAACCTGCAAAAATAGTATGACAAGACTCATGGGATTTATCAATTTTCGCCAATGACTCCCTGAAGAGTTTGATTCTTTAGTGGGATGACTGGTTTGATCACTCCCCTTGGTGTTTATGATGGAGGCCCCTCTTTTGGTTTTTCTTTATTGTTCGTAGAGGTAGCTTTGGAGTCATAGCGACCCATCAAAGAATTGGCGAGCAAGCTGTCAAATTAGAGGTAGATTTAGAGTCAATAGCTACTCATCAAAGAATTGGCGAGCAAGCTGTCATGGCAATTGTAGCAAGAGATCTAGTGGCCGGTATACCATTGTGACCATTTAAAATAAGCTTTAAACTCTTGGGACTTTCAAGTGTGTAGGAGATATAACGTAGTCTCATTAATTCATTTGACACACAATGTTGTAAAAGACATTATTCAAATTTTTAAAGGTTGTCCAGGCCTTGTGATGATTGGACCAAACTTGTAGTGCAGCTCTGTCTCTGGCTCAATATGACATACATGACATATCCTGGCATGCGCTGGTACTCCTTGAAATCTACCAATCTCAATCTGAAGCTGATGCGAGAATTTGTGTACCTGGCCAATAGCACACGGTATCCCATGAGATAAGTGTGTATCCACAGGCCTAGTCACAAATCTGTCCTCCGTGAGTTGGAGAGAGAGAGAGAGAGAGCGAGAAATGAAATGAAATGTTATATTAACGTCTTCAAAAGGCCAGAATGGCCTATGAGACCAACAAGTTACCAAGTGTTGAATCTAATACGAGAGAGAGAGATGATATGAGATGTTTTATTAACGTCTTCAAAAGGCCAAAATGACCTATGAGACCAAAAAGTTACAATTGGTGAATCTGATATCATGTCTGAGTAGGGAAAGTACAAAGAACTAACACTAAAAACATTAAGGAAATGAATCTGAAGCTGATTTGGGGGAGGGGGGGGGGGGGGGGTGGGTGGGTTTTCAAATGAAATCTCTCATCGGTTGCTATCGAATCTCATCCACATCCTCCATGGTCAGTACTCTGGTTGGGCGTCTTGCATGTCGAGCTAGAGTGATCTGTATCTTTTGCTGCAGCCTTCGTCAATGGTGGGAGACCCCTTGAGGTCCTGGGCGTCGGGATCTGCCTAGCTCCATGGCTCGGTCAATCAACGTATCTCTAGTGTGGGTGGGCTCTGAGATTTGCTGTGGTGATTGCTCCTCTGCCTCTCCCCTGGCTTGTGTAAAGAAATCTGTGATTCGTCTCTGAGATTGTCTCACCCCTGATGTCCTCGGCAAGCTCTCCTTGAGTCTGCGTATCTCTAGCAGGAACAATCCGAGACATCTTTGATCCTCGTATCTCATGACTCTAGAAAAGGGTCCAAAGCCCTCTCTGGACAGACAGTGGAAGCGGCCGCGAATCTCATAGTACGTCGGGCAATGACATGTGTAGTGCAACTCTGTCTCTGGTTCTAAGTGACATAGGTGACATATCCTGGCCCCTGTTGGCACCCCTTGAAATCGGCCAATCTCAATCTGGAGCTGATGTGAGGATGTGCGTATCTGCCCAATAGCGCATCGTATCCCATGAGATAAGTGCGTATCCATGTATGCAGGCCTAGTCACAAAATCGTCCTTCGTGAGTTGGAGAAGATGCTCTCCGTAAAAGGCCATCTTCGTTCCCAACTCCTATGTCGGTTGTATCCATGTGCTCTTGGTATCTAGTTGAATCAGATCCTGGCGTTTGAGTCTGGTGATCTTTGTTCGTGTGAGAGACATGGAGGGTGCATCTAGGGAGTATTGAAACGGAGGCAATCTATCCATGCTGAAAGCATGTGACTAAAGCCATGCTGTCATCTGTCCATACCAACATGCTGTATCTCCTTGTAGCGCTAGTTGTCAAGATGACTCCAGGGCAAGCCGAGCATATCTGTCCCTGGGGAGATCTCATAAACTGTTGATAAAGGATACTGATCTAGTCAGTGCCTCAACCACGGGGGGTGGGGGGTGGGCTAGCTCGGCTCAGATAATCTCATGCGGCACTGAGGCCTTAGCCCGAATCATCCGAGCGATCATAGAGACCATATGCCTCTCCATACATCTCCATCCATCTGTGTTGCCAGATCTCCCATGATGGTCTACTGAGGGTCCCCCATACATGGACACCATAGAGCATAACTGAGGTCACTAGAGTGTCAAAAAGCCATAGCTTTGTTCGCGGTTCCTGAAGCTGAACCTGCGAACACGTCCTCTCCAGTCCTTCTAAGGCTGCATATGCTCTCGTCAGTCTAGTCTCTGATGCTCTCCTCAGTGAAAACATCGGTCCACCGAAAACTACTCCAAGATAGGTATATGCATCAGTGTACTCCAGAGTTCCCGGCCATATGTAAATGTGGGTGCTGCTTGACCCACTGTGGTGTGGTGTTGAACACCATAACCTTGGTTTTCCCAAGGTTGACAAACAATCCACTGTCGAGCAAATGTATTCAAAGCATCTAAATGACGTTGCATCCCCTCTGGAGAGTCAGAAATCAACACAATATCATCAGCATATAGTAACGACGGAATCCATGTCCCTGCTAGCTGGGCCCCTCCTGCTTCACTCCAATAGTGGAGTGGACCATGTCAGACATTTCGTCAGTAGTGCGTACCTGCCCCATCATTGTCCTGTATAAAGCCAGAATACCCCATATCAGCTCTATAGGCACACCCATGTCCTGTAGTCTGCGTATAAGTCTGGCTCTCGGCACTGTGTCAAAGGCTTTGCGGAAATCGATAAAGCGACAATAGATCCTCTTGCCATGGTGTCTACCCTCCTCAATAATAGCTCTGAGTGTCAGAATCTGGTCAAGAGTAGAGAAACCTCTCCTGAATCTTGCTAGCGCTGGTGCTCGTATGCCTTGTCGCTCTGCCCATCTACTCAACTCCTGCTGAAGAACGGATGCATACAGCCTAGCCAATGTGTGACCAACCATGATGGTGCGATAATTCCCGGGAATCATGGATCTCTTGACTTGAAAATAGGCACAATTGTAGACATACTCCATGTAGCAGTCTTGGACACTCCAAGTCGAGAATCTACCGCGACAGCACAAATAACGACTTCAAAACATTTGATAGTTCACAATTGATTCGACACTGGCCCGGTGGAGTTTCCTGCCTAGAGATATTGGCCCCAAAGACTGGCGCCCCTTTCGGTATTTTTTTATGTATTAATCTGTGTTCAAAGTACAAGAGTGTAAGCAGGCGCTCACACTCAGACTCTGCGTCCAGATGCTTTGAGTTGTGAGTGACCTACCTGCTTATTTATAAATTACAAGGGATGCCGAAAGCAGAGCCCAAAAGCTGAAAATCAAAAGCTTTGATAAATAAAGCAGAAGCTTTCTCTGCCTTTCACAATCTCTCTCTCTCTCTTGAGAGGGAATAAAAGCAAACAAAAGAGTTCTCTCTCTCTCTCTCTCTCTCTCTCTCTCTCTTGAATTGCGTAGAAAAAGCAGAAGGGCTCTCTCTTTCTCTCTCTCTCTGCAATGGCGTAGCCAAAAAGCTTTGCCCAAAAGTTGCCGCAATCTGCGCTGTAATTCGCGGACAGCCGTACTGCTGCCATGTGGCATCCTTCCTGTACACAGCCAGCCACGCCAACTACTCCAGCAGCCATGCCACCATTTCAGCCCTGGCAAAGAGTGTGTGTGTGTGTTAGGGTTTGCCACCTCACCATTTTGTGACATACCCCCCACTTGAAAGCATTGTAATCGCCCTCGATTACGCTTGCAAAACAGACAGAGGCCATAATTTGTCTTAGGAGACACTGATTGTTAGTACCGACGCACTAGGAACACACATCTAGCACATGTACCAATCGACAGTCACATTACACGACATCACTTGACATCACAAGACATCGCGTGACAAATCACATTCAACATTCATTCGGATCTGAGACCATGATTTATTGGCAATGCAGTTAGCAAACACATCTATATCCACTCAGGACCTCATAGACGTCCGCTTGACTAACCCCTATTGCAACCATGTCTATTCGAGATCATTCAGACCAAAATGCCAGAGTTACCCGGAACGCGGAACGGGAACGGCGACGGGCCTCCCTGCGGAACGGGGGAACGGGAATGGGTCCGGAACGGGAACGGCGCGCAACGGCAGGCTAAAAAAACACCCAAATATTATTTTTTTTAGCGTTATGTGTTTGAATACAAGTAGTATTAGAGTCCTTTGACTCTAATATCCACAAAAAACACGATTCGAAGACCATTTAACCTTATTATGACTTGATTGGGATGTGAGGCGCCCAGAGTACATAGCCGGATGAACAACATAGCCAGATGAACAACAATGAGCAAACACAATGCCCATAGTACATACACAATGCTCTCAAATAATTGCAAGAGTAGTAGTCAGAGATTACACTTTGGAATTAATTATGGCTAACATAGTAACAAGCCTCAAGGGCCGCTAGCGGCCAAGGTGCTACAAAAAAACCAAAGGGGGGCAAAGTTCAAACCAGACTTCAGTGACCACAATACCAAAAGACTGAAGGTGACAAATACCATAAAGATGCTAGTAGCTACAAATGGCAAAGAGGGCAAGACTCAAGACTCAAGAGCCACTAGCCTGAGAGGCCTCCCAATCCGTAGTAGCCGGCTGTAAATCATGCACATCCTCCCATTCCTCATCATCGAGGTCTAGGTCCGGCTCGATCTCAGCCACAGATGAAGTACCTGGTGTTGGTGGATGTGCATCTCCACCCGCCTGAGAAGCCTCTTGCTCCATCTCCCACTGTGTAAAAGGATCTGTCTGTTTGTCTGGACTCTTGCAAAGCATTTTCAAATTTGCGCTGACGAAGACAAGATCATTAGCCTTCTCCACTCCAAGCCGATTCCTCTTCTTGGAAGCAATGTGGCTAAAGGTACTCCACAATTGCTCCAAGCATGAGGTACTAACTGACTGGCTGAGAATACGGATCGCCAATCTCTGAAGCTCAGGGCCATCATAGCCATAGTCCTCCCACCAAAGCACTGAACCTATTTTCCTGCGATCAATCTGAGCATCTGGACTGCCAAATGACCCTCGCATCTCTCTGTACTGTCTCAGCTGATCTCTGACAATGCGTCGCCCATCTCTGTCTAGAACCATCTTGTTTAAGATCTCTGTAAATTGGTTCATGACTTCCCTATCTGTCTCTTGCCCTGCACCTTGGAACTCTGGATCCACCATGTACGCTGCCCCGTGTAAAGGAGAGGCATATGAATTCCACCTCGAGCTGCAAAGCGCATGGATCTCCTCATATCGCTCTGCGTTCGGCTCAAGCTGTGCAAGCTGCTCAATCATGCGGTCCATTGCCTCATAAATCTTGCCAATGCAAGGATCCATGCCATCCAGAACTCGAAGCAAATGAACCACCGGTTGTACCTGTGCATCTAGACTCTTGAGCTCCTTCCAGAACTCAAGATCCTCTGCCTTATCCTTGCACAAAATCGTTGCAACTGTCTTTGCATAGGGGGAGGTGGTGAACTCATCACTGATGAAGACCCGTCGGACCGCATTTTGACATTCAGACAGCCTGCGTACAAGAAGAAAGTTGAATGCGAAGCGGGTATCTGAATACTTTAGAAGCACTTTGCCGCCCGACCTCTTGAGGTACTCACTCCGAACCAAGTTGTGATTGTTGATGAAAGTAACCATCTTCACTGCATCAGCAATGACTGGAGCAATCCAGTCTAGCTTGCCGATGTCTTTCAGAAGGTTGTTCAAGCAGTGTGCCATGCAAAAGCACACTGTCACATGCGGATAGTGGCCCTCTATGATAGCTGCTGCTGCCCTGTTTGATGCCTCCCCATCTGTGACAAAGGCCACCACGTGTTGCTCACCGATGGTTTCTATGGCCGCTGTCCACTCTACAGAGAGGACATCGGCGGACTTGCCACTCTCAGTGGCATCATGAGAGTGCACAAAGTACATCTCTCCACTGGAGTATGCGACGAGACCATGGATAGATCTCTTCCTTGTATCGCTCCACCCGTCAGCAATGAGGGAAACGCCATGTTTTGCCCAAAGACGCTGAATGTTGAGGGTTGCCTTGCTCCACGATAGCCTTCTCTTGATCGAGCAAGGTGGTTCGGAGAGCCTCTGAAGATGGCGGCACATAGCCGGTGCCATACTCTCCTATCTATTGAACCATGACTTTCCAATACTCCGACCTATTTCGATCAAACATAGAAGAGGTTAGTATCAAAAAAGTGGAAACGACGATAACTGTCACCGGCGTTCCGGTGACAGTTTCCAGCCGGAACGCCGTTCCGTTCCGACGCGTTCCAGAAAATCCCAAAAGGCCGGAACACCGTTCCGGCGTTCCAAGGCCCGAAATGTCCGTTCCCTGGTAACACTGCAAAATGCTACAGTCATTTCATCTATTGGTTCCTGCACTTAAAAACAAGTCAAGAACAAATTAGTTTCATATTCAGGAATTTCATTTCAAAAAGTCATACAGCAGAATATTGTTAGCATCGCGACGATGGCGATCCGTTGCCTTTTTTTGTCTTTCCTGAGATTTTTGCAAAGCCTCGCGGACCTTGGCAAAAGCCATGTTTAAGTCGTGCGTGTACTCATCAGCTTCAAAAATCTTATCCTTCGTGCTTAGGAAGGGTGGAACCTTCACAGCACCTGCAATAATCTCAAATGGCGCCTTTCCCGTCGAAGAGTGTATCGTGTTATTGTAGGCAAATTCCACCAAAGGCAGATACTTTTCCCATTGAGTCTTCTGATCCGAGATAAAAGACTTCAATAAATCTAAAACCACTGAATGGGCAATCTCAGATTGCCCGTCAGTCTGCAGGTGGAAAGATGACGAGAAGTGCAACCGCGTGCCAATGTTCTCCCAAATTCCCTTCTAAAAGAAACTCGTAAATCTTGGGTCCATGTCGGAGACAATCGTCTTGGGCATGCCATGTAATCTGAAAATCTGGGCCACAAATAGTCTCGCTAAGTGATCCGGCTTGACTGTTTTCTTCACTGGAATGAAATGAGCTTGCTCTCTAAATCTGTCAATAACAGTCCAGATACCATCGTGACCACTCTGTGTTCTCGGGAGATCAAAAATGAAATGCATTGCAATACTTTCCTAGAGGCGGGTAGGTATGGGCAAAGCCTATAACAATCCCTGTGCTTTATGCTTGGCAAACTTGACCTACTGGCATACCAAGCAACTGTGCACAAACTCGTCCACATCCTTCTTGAGTCTCGGCCAAAAGAAGTATCTCTCTACCCCTTTCATGGTGGTAGCAATGCCGCGCTGACCCGTAAAAGGCGGACAGTGGCATTCAGTTATAACCTTTTCCCTCAACAGCTGTGTAACGCGCAACATGGTTTTCCTCATCAAGTAGCCATCCCGAATGGAATATCCCACTACTGTCTCCCCATCTCGTATCCGTGTGAAAATGTCTGCAAAATCCGTATATGTGGCATATTGATTGACCATATTCTCGAAGCTCCTATGATATATTGTGGAAATAGCCAGAACCAACGGCTTCTGAGACAAAGCATTTGCCACCAAATTCTTCTGTCGTTGAACATGGACAATCTGGAAGTGAAACTGTGATAAGATGTTCTCCCACCGCATCTGCTTTTCCGATAGCTGCTTCCGAGACAAGAAGTAGCGTAAACTCTGATGGTCTGTAAACATAGTAAAATCCGCTCCAAGTAGGTAGTGTCGCCACTGAGTAAGAGCATGGATAACCGCCAAAAGCTCTTTATGATAAATCTGTGTTGTCAATTCCGGCCTTGAGAACAATCGGCTCTCGTAAGCAATGACATGGCCTTCTTGCATTAAGACCACACCAAGACTACGACCATAAGCATCTGTTTGGCTCTTTGTGTCATGATCTCATCGGTGGGGTAGGTCAAACTGCGTGAGTGAATGGCAAAACCCCGTTTTGCATGACTCATCAACTCCTGAATGGAAGCTGACTATTGTTCCAAGTAGTGATCTCGGATCTCTGTAGGAAGACCCAAGGTAAACCGCTCAATTTGTTCCTTTGAATGAGATCTTCTTAAATGAAGAGGCGGGTAGAAAAGAGCTCTAGAATCTTTCGCAAGAAGCGTCCACTGTATCCTTCTTGGTCATCTGAAGATTGTTCCAAGCAGTTCGTATATCACGTTCATACTCTCGAGTCAGCGAAGAAGAAATAAAAAGCCTCTTGAATTTCAGCCATTTAAGTGGCGCAGTCTTGTTTAATAGAAGCGTGGACCACCAAGTTCGAGCATTCCCCTTAAAGTAAGAGGCAGCTCTTCGGATCTTAGTGCTCTGAGTAACGCCCTCCCGCGAAAGTGATGTCAAACTGCTGTACAAAAGGCAAAGCCTTTGAAGCATCTCTATATCCAGAAAACGTGTCAAATTTAATTGACTGTCCACCTTCCTTAAACTCTCGGACTTTGTGGCTTTTGTCTTCCAGAAAGTCATACTGGTTGGCTTTCTTGCATTTTCAAAAGTAGACTGACGATCCAAATAACTCGGGAAGTCAACGCCTTTCTTCTGCTTTTTGTCGTTCTTTTTTGCTTTGTTTTGCGCGTCAAAAAGTTGAGCAATTTGTGGATCAACCACCTCTTCTAACTCTTTCTTTGTATACTTCTTGGGAGTAAGAGGTTTCTTGAGAGCAGGTTTTCGGGGTGGTTTTGTGGTCTTCTAGAACTGCGTGTGCACCTCCTCGAAAGAAATCTTGCTCATATGTTTTGCCAATTTCGGGTCCTTGACAAAATTAAGCATCATCTTTGTTGCATCGCCGATCCATTGTTGACGCTCCATCTCTTGACGCTCCGCGTGAGTAGGCCGAGGTGGGCCATACTCCTCGCGTGAATCTTCGTTGTGATCCCTTCCTGCATCTCCGGGTGCCGAGGGAGTCTACTGATCTTTGCCTGAAGCTATAGGTGCCGCGGGAAAAAAATTTAGGGATCGGATTTCGGTAGAAGAGAAATCGGCCGTGCTCCGATACCACTGTAACAGACTTGTACACCCCAAGCCGAGAATCTACCGCGACAGCACAAATAACCACTTCAAAATAGTTCACAGTTCACAATTGATTCGACACTGGCCCGGTGGAGTTCCGTGCCTAGAGATATTGGTCCACGTTCCTTTCGATATTTCTTTATGTATTAATCTGTGTTCAAAGTACAAGAGTGCGGGCAGGCGCTCACACTCAGACTCTACGTCCACATGCTCTGAGTTGTGAGTGGCCTACCTTCTTATTTATAAACTACAAGGGATGCCAATAGGAGAGCCCAAAAGCTGAAAATCAAAACCTTTGATAAATAAAGCAGAAGCTTTGTCAGCCTCTCTCTCTCTCTCTCTCTCTCTCTCTCGGGAATAAAAGCAAAGAAAAGAGTTAATTCGCGGACGTCCGTACTGCTGCCACATGGCGTCCCTGTCGTACACAGCCAGCCACGTGAGTTACTCCAGCGGCCATGTCACCATTTCAGCCTTGCCAGAGAGCGTGTGTGTGTTTTAGGGTTTGCGACGTCACCATTTTGTGACACTCCAAGTCTCAGGAAAGCCTTCATACATGGCTTGATTAAACATCATAGCAAGAAGCTCTCCAAGCATGTCTCTGGCATGGATGAAGTGCTCTGCTACCAGACCATCATGATCATGTGCTCTCCTTGTCTTCATCCTGCCAATGGCTTTCCTTACCCTCTCGGCAGTAAAGAAAGTACATGTCTCCGGGCATCTCTCTAGTGGGTCTGGCAAAGGTGGTTGCCCTGATGTGTAGAGGGATGTGGCATATTCACCCATGTCTCTGTGGAGGTGACTGCTGGTGGTGGTGAATTCTCGTGGAATAGCCTCCATGCTTCGCCTGAGTCTTGACTCATAAATAGCTGATACAGATCCCACTCTAGCTGAGGTAGATAAGCCCTTTTCTTTCGCCGCACTTAGTGGCGAAAGATAATCCGTGACTGTCTATGTGTGGTAATACCCATGAGCACTTTCCTTTGTAATTTGATCCTCGTCTCTCTACATTCCTCATCATACGAATTCTTCTGGGGCATGCTCCGAGATCGTCTCGGTGTAGGTTGACTGTGGGGGTATGCCTCTGATGTTGCATCATGGAGCGTCTTTGTCAATATCTGAGTGAGTTCAGCTAGTGGCCGTCTTGGCTCTTGAGTACATAGCTGTCTGTATATCTCATCCATATACACAGAATCCGTCTCCCTCATGAAGGTATACCGAGTATGCGTGGGGACCTCTCCTAATGGAGCTGTGCTGAACTGAAACGTCAGGGTGAATGACAGGATAGCACGATCAACTGCTACTCCAACTGGCCTAGTGCCCACAATGAAGTCCTGAAAGAATGGAACGAGACCCGGCTGGGCCATTACATAATCCACTGTACTAGCACCATGTCGGTGGGGAAAGCAAGTAAAACCTCCACCTGTTGAGAATCTTTGTTAGACCATTTAAAATGGCCAATCTATGTGCAGTTCCCATGTCTATCAAGTATCTGCCATACTCATTGTACACCTCATCTTGTGATAGTCTAGATAGACCCATCTCTGTAACGTCCAGCTCCCTAAGCATCTCCTTGGAAGTATCATAAAATATTGTCTGGTTATGGGCAGTCCTAGCATTGAAGTCCCCTAGTATGATAATGTCACCATCCTTAGAAAACTCCCATATGTCATTATCCAAAATAGCAAAGGGAGACTGTCCTCTAGGTGATGCATATACTGACGTACTAGGAGGAAAGTAACAAATAGCAATGTAGAGGTATCTGCCTGTCTCTGCCCTGAGCCTCACCCACATGTACCTAGCCTGTTCATCCTTGCATGCTATATATATCAATGGTTGCAACTCCTCTTTGAATAGAATTGCCACTCCCCCTGAACCCCGTCCTCAATGCTCCAATCTGGTGTCTTGTTTGCACAGACAGGCTGTCTCCCATCTATATCCGCTCACGTGTGACATGGATTGCCCAGGGGCTTGATGCGTCTCAGAGTAGAAAATGATCTCTCCCCCTATGAAACTATCTTCAAAGGCACCTACACAAGGGCGGAGTGACCCATGACAATTCCAGGTTGCCATCTTTACTGTGGTCCCATAGGTCTCGCACTGTCATGCGGAGCGTCGCTCCAATATTACCACCCTTCCATCCTTGTAAAAAGCAATCTTCCCTTTCTCCCTTGCTGCTCTAATTTCCGGCATTACTTCTTGCATATGAGCAATCAGCGAGAGGTGAGGTCATCTCCAAGAAAGATGCCAGTCTTCTTTAGAGTCGGTCTCTTCTTCAAGAAGTCCTTCGCTTCCATGGAAGGGAAACGGAGGATGAGTGCTCTTTCTTTCAAGGTTTCTCCGTTGCTCCCACTTTTCTTATTGCCCACTCTCCAGGCCCTCGTATGCGCCTGCTCGTTAACCCCCACCAGAGTCATGAGTTCTTTCACCTCTTCATCCTCATTATCTTGGTCTCTGAGGCCACATATCCTTACGTGTAAGGCTCACACATGTCTCCTTTGATCCTCTTCTAGTGTCAAGTTAATGTTGGTGTGGGGGTGGGGGTTATTTCCTTGCCCTTTCCTTTCTTGACAATCTCGATCCATTTTTCGGCCTTTTCTGCTTTTTGTTGGGTCTTTGTGATGACATCTGAAACCGGCCCGTAGGGCGGTAGGCTTTGGCTTTCACTCGAAATTCTTTACTTTACTTTAGACACAGAGAGAGAGAGAGAGAGAGAGAGAGAGAGAGAGAGAGAGAGAGAGAGAGAGAGAGAGAGAGAGAGAGTACTTTGCAAGAGGAACCTGCAACGGGAATTAACACTTGAGTACACACACGGCTCGGAAGCTAGAATGCTTCGAGCAGACGCCGACAACCTGTAGGCCCCAAAATTGGCGCCCCTTTCGGTATTTCTTTACACTTTGAGAGGGTAAATTACAAAAAAGTAGTCCTGGGAATTCTTTATGTGTATCCAGTTAGATACCAACTGTTTTGGCCAAATTTCGGCAGCATAACAGCCCCAAAACTTGGGCGCAACCAATTCCCTTGTTGGAACTCACTTCCCATGGCATAAACGTTCTGATTCTTGCCCAAAAACAGTAAATTCGGCACGCTGTATTTACTGGTTTTTGCCCTGTTTTCAGCCCTAAACAGTCCCCTAACTATCCTTTGTGAGTGGGGCACTATTCCCAACGGTTCTGGCGTCCGTATGGCTGAAAAACAGTAAAAATACAGCGCATAACCAGTGCTGAAAACGCACCTATTTGGTGAGGTTATGACCCTCACCGGTGCCTGCTTTGGAGTAGCAATTAGCTACTCCTGTTCCTGCTGAAGGAGGCTCTTGCCTCAGCACAAAAGCATGAAACCACACAGCTGTATGTCAGTCAAATGAAGAGCCACATAACTGCACGTAGGGGAGAGAGAGAGAGAAGTGTGTAGTGTGCAGGTCATCACTCCCAGCACCACACTGTACATAGAGCGGAAAGAAAGCACTCCATAGCTCTTGACCTGTAATAGTTGCAAAATGAGACCTCTCCCAGCTTAAAAATCAGTGCCACTTCTTGATGCAAGAGGAAAGTGCACAAGAATGTGCCACTTGGCGCGTTTACAGACATTTTTCCGTTTCGGGGTTGCTTCCTAAAAATCTCCCGACTGGTTGCCCAGTTGACTTCACGGTAGAGTTGTAGAATGTTCCCCTTGTCATACCGGAGGTAATGACACAAACACATTTCACGGTCCAAAATAGCAGTTCCCTAATTTTTAGGAGATGGTTCGAGTGGGCTCCCACTGGTCATCTGACCATCTATCCTCATTGGGACCGCATCCAAAAGTGCAATGTTGCCCAAGTGTCGGATACTTTCAGTTGGTGATCCCACCTGACTTTATGCCTTTATTGAGTTCACTTCCTAGTATCCACCAACTTGCTAAGTCCGACGGGGGGACCTACATGATCTTGCACTTAGCCTAGACATCCTCTTGCTATACGAATTCTAGTGCTGACCAAGTTTCCGTCTGCGAGTGAAAGTACCGTTTACGTTGGCCATACAATGTCCGACCATGCAACTTCAAAAAGAGGGTCTCAAAAATAACACAAAAATTATTGGAAAGAAACCAACAACTAAGGTTAGCAGTTGCCACGTCCTCGTGACATAGTTAATAGCTGTCACGTCCTCGTGACATACCCCCCTCTTGAAATCGCAAACGTCCTCGATTGCATACCATAAATACATGCCACTGATGATCTTGTGTTGTTAGCACTCTTTTATCATCGCATGTATTCGCAGGAAAGGTCGTAACACATAGATACAAATGACTTAATAAGACCTTCATACTTTTGTCATTTCCATCTATTACACTGAAATTCATATGTACATTTGATGTGCTAGCCTAGCCGTATCATTACCCCTCCTTTGCACACGTTGGGTTGGGGCATAAGTAGGTTGTAACCCAAAGGCTTCACGGTAAAGCTGCAATACATTTGGTGACTCTGATAGTTCATGCTCTTCCATCCACTTTGCATCCATAGGCGGATAGTTCTTGAACTTCACCAAGTAGCGTCTTGCAACCTGTCCTTTTAACTTTTCTGTCCTTATGTGCCAAAACTTGCTCAGGTACCAGGATCGCATCAAGTTCCTCAACTTCTGGTTGATTCTCATCTGCATATCTTCTGGCACATCACCCATGAAGGGTCTTAGAAGACTTACGTGAAACGCATTATGAATCTTCCACGCATCTGGCAATTTCAGCTTGTAAGCCACATTGCTCATCTTGTCAAGCACTTGAAAAGGCCCATAGTAACGCATGCTGAGCTTAGGAATTAGCCATTCCTTGCCCTTCATCTTCTTTAACCTTGCCTTTTCGAACCTTAACAGAACCCAATCACCAGGTGATAACAACAATTCACGACGGTGACGATCGGCAGCCTTTTTCTGTTTTGCCCGAGTCTTCTCCAAGGCAACTTTAGTTTTCTTATACATTTCATCCATGTTTTCAACATATCGATCTGCCTCAAAAATCTTGTCCTTTGTATGCAAAATAGGAGGAACTTTTCGGCCGCCTTCAACAATCTCAGAAGGTGCTTTGCCAGTTGACGAATGCACCGTATTGTTGTACGCATACTCAAGCATAGGCAAATACTGTTCCCACTTGCCCTTATTATCTGACACATGGCATTTCAGCAGATCTAAGATAGTAGATTAGCCTCTTCTGACTGCCCATCAGTTTGTGGATGAAACGAAGACGTGAACTTGAGCGTAGTGCCCATGTTCTCAAAGAATCCTCTACGAAACAAACTTGTCATGGGAGGATCACGATCACTGATAATCGATTGTGGCATACCATGGTACTTACACACATTGTACATGCACAAGCGTGCCATCTGATCATATTTGATCTTCTACGTGACAAGGATAAATTGGGCCTGCTTGCTGAACCTACAGATAATGGTCCATATATCATCATTCCCTGTCGGCGTTCTTGGAAGATCAAAGATAAAGTCTATAGCAATGCTTTCCCATGGCTTATCCGGAATCGGCAGTGGTTGTAATAGCCCTGGTGCCTTTTGCTTGTCAAACTTGACCTTTTGGCAAATCACGCATGCTCGCACAAAGGCATCCACATCTCTCCTCAAGGTAGGCCAATAAAAGAATAGCTCTACCGCTTTAACTGTCGCATCGATACCACGATGCCTTGCATACGGTGGGACATGACTCTCTTCCATGACCTTATGTCGCAATGGCCTAGTGACACAAAGTCTGACATGCATCATCATAAAACCATCTCTGAGGAGGTAGTGCTCATGATGTTGCCCCTCTTGCAATTGTTCAAAGATCCTTGCAAAATCTTCATTAGCAGCATACTATTCCTTCATGTCATCTAACTCATGATGATAAGGAATTGAGACAGCTGAAATTTGTGGCTTCCTTGATAATGCATCAACCACAACATTCTTCTTGCCTTCCACATGCATAATCTGGAAGTGGAACATAGAAAGAATGTTTGCCCATCGCATATACTTTTCGGATAACTTTGACTGTGTCAAGAAGTATCGCAAGGTCTGATGGTCTGTTTGGACAACAAAATCAGCGCCTAAAAGGTAGTGCTTCCATCTAGAAAGCGCACGAATCACGGCCAAGAGCTCTTTCTCATAGACTTGCATAGTCCTCTCTGGCGCTTGCAAAATTCGGCTTTTATAAGCTACTACCCGTCCGTCTTGCATTAGCATTGCTCCGATGCTACTACCACACGTGTCACACTAGACCACAAATGACTCCTTGAGATCTGGCAAAACAATTACTGGGTCCGAAGTCAACTTTTCCTTTAAGAGACTAAGATTTGAAATCTCGTTTTGGGTCCACTTGAAAGTGACCTCTTTCTTTTGTAATGCCTGAAGAGGTGATGCTATCTTTGCAAAATTCCTGATATACCTTCTATAGTAGGAACACAATCCCAAGAAGCTTCTGACATTGTGCACAGTCTTCAAGTCTGGCCATGTTTTAATAGCTTCGACCTTAGCGGGATCTATTGTGACACCATCCTTTGAGACTGTGTGGCCAATAAAGTGGATCTCTTCGAGGAAGAATTCACTTTTCTTAGGATTGACAAGTAACATGTGACTACGCAGCTCTTCGAACACAATGGTCAAGTGACGCCTATGCTCCTCTTCATTCTTCGAATAGACTATCATGTCATCGAAGAACTTCCCAACAAACTGTTGATGCGAGCTAAAAATCCGGTCCATCATTCTGTTGAACGTGGCAGCAGCAATTGTTAGACGAAACGGCATCACTAGAAACTCATAAAGATGAAATGTCGTTCTAAAGGCAGTCTTGTGCACATCCTCTGGCCTTATATGAATCTGATGGTACCACTCTTACGGTCTATCTTGCTGAAAATTGCAGCACCCTCTAAACGATCGAGAACATCATCAATTCGAGGAATAGGAAACATATTCTTGATGTTATTCTTATTCAACGCATGGTAATCAATACACATACGCCATGAGCCATCCTTCTTTTGCACTAGGAGCACTGGGGAGCAATAGGGTGAAGAACTAGGCTGAATCAGCTCCTTCTCTAATAACTCCTCAGCCTGGCCCATAATCTCTTTTTGCTGTGCTGCGCTTACCCTGTAGGGAGGTCTATTTGGTGGGCTACACCCTGGCACCAAATCTATCCGATGATCCTCAGGTTTTTCTGGCGGCAATTGCGACGGTAATGAATCAAAGAAACAGTCACTAAACTCTCGCAAAAATGCTGACCTTTCTTTATCTAACAGAGATAAATTTGATTGACAATTATCTGAGACATCACGTGCAAAAATCAAGTACACAGAATGTTACTAGACGGGCATCACGTGCCAATAGAAAAGAACAGACTGAACAGACTTTTAGCACTTCATTAACAACTGAACTGAGAGAGAGAGACGACACACGACACGGAGTGGCGGAATTCCACCCCAGAGAGTATTGGCCCGAAACCTTGGCACCCCTTTCGGTATTTCTTTATATTGCATCAACACAGTACAAGCCGGTACTCGAGACTCTACACCTTTGCCAGGAAGCATGCCAAAGAATGAGCCCTAACTTTATATTTAAAGGCCCTTGCCCTAAAGAGCAATTACAGTGAAAAGCCTTCAAAATTTAAAAGCTTTGGGTCCCAAAAGCAATGCCAAAAGCTGCCAACGTAATTTATGGAAATCCGTACAGCATGCCACGTCATCAGCCAATGTGATTTTTAAGGATCTGCCACGTCATTAGCCAGCTTCGCGATTTCTTGTGTGTGTGTGTGTGTGTGTGTGAGTCCTGCTTTATTTTAATTCTTTATGTCACTTGGGGTCCCATCGGACGGGGTCCCCGTAAGTTGGTAGGACATCTTCTTCTGTTACTTCTTCTTCTTCTTAGGGTTTAGGCCCCTCGGCCGGCATCTGTAAGTTGGCTCCATTCGTTAGGCTTTGACACGTCAACAGTTTGTAACATCTCCTCCCCTTCTTGAAAGAGAGTTATCGTCCGTGATTAAAATATATCTGCAAAACAACTCAAGTTAGCTCAATTTTTTTTTCCTGAGGGTCATTCCGAGGGACAATCAGTTTGCTCTTTTTGTTAAGGAGTTAGTTTCTCTTTCGGCTCTTTTTATCAAGGAGTTAGCTTCTCCTTTCGTCTCTTTTGATCAATGAGTCAGCTTCTCCTTTCATCCATATTGGAACTCTTGATATTCCGTCGTAGTAAAATTAGCCATCACACCCAGACCGTATTGATCTTCCACGGGTATGTTGATACACTAAAATTACATACGTAGGCAATGTCATCGAATTAGGAATATTCAGTGGTTGCACATCACAATGCAACACAAATGCTCACATATGCATGTTATACACGACATAGAAACATAAAGTCGCTGATGAACACTCCCCCAACAAATAACCATCCAGGTCCGGGCCATGAGCTGTTCAATGACTCCCTCATCACTCCTCCCGCAAATAACCTAAAAAGGTCCGGGCCATGAGATATAGAGGCCTTTTACAACCAAACACCCCCCAAACCGCAGCGTGTGTCGTTTGGAGGTGTTGAGAGTGACCACTACTCAGAGTTCTTAATACTCTCCCCGTAAATAACCATGCAGGTCCGGGCCATGAGTAACAACAACAATACTCCCCCCGTAAATAACCACAAGAGTCCCCATAAGTTGGTAGGACTTCTTCTATTACTTCTTCTTCTTAGGGTTTAGGCCCCTTGGCCGGCATCTGTAAGTTGGCTCCATTCTTTAGGCTTTGACACGTCAACAGTTTGTGACACAGAAAGATGATTCTTTATTACAGAAGTGATAGTAGAAGCAGATACAATAGGGAGAGACTCCCCTTTGAGCTTTACATCCAAAACATGAGTTTTGCCCCTATGCTAAAGGGTGATCATCTTGCCGAAGGCATCCAACACACCATGCACCTTGAACAATCCACTGAATTCCAAGTAGCGCATCGCACCCTTTCAATGGCATGATATAGAACTCTTCTGTGTCCACATACAACTGAATATGCAGACGCAGCTTTCCAATAATGGGAGTAACACACTCTGAGTGGCCAGGACATGCCAACCCTGCCTGTGTTGTGTACCCCATCTCTTTAGCTCTGATGCCCAACTTCATAGATAACTCTGGTGAGATAAAGTTGGCTTTGGCACCTGGATCAAAGAAGACGAGTGCCGTCTGATCCCTAACTTTACCCCATGCCTTGCATAACTCACTGGCATGTATACTGGGCCTATCACCCACCATGTTTGGCACCAAATGTGCCGTGGGTTTAGGCTTCTTGCCTTTCTGGTCCTCTTTATCATCTAAGTCAGCTGGTCTTTTCCTTTGTGGACAATTGGTAGCAAAGTGACTAGGTTGCTCGCATATAAAGCATTTATTTTCAGCCATTAGGACCTTCTTTTCCTCGAGCGACTTTGGTTGTTGTCCAAAAAAACCAGCCATGCTAAAATGACTGTGTGGCACCCCAAACTGGCCCTGGTTGCATTGAAAACCTTGTTGTATGCCGATACTACCATACATGGGGTTTGGCATCATGCCTTGCATACCCCCAAACACTGTTCCTGGCATGTACGGCCGACTTCCAGGCGCATAACCAGCCATACTTTGGAACACTGATCCACCCCAGAAATACCCAGGATGTATCGTGGGTGGTGGAAAAACTGGGTGCATTGTCTTGTAACCAGTTCCCTGTCCATTCAAGACAGCATGTGGGCTCTGAAAGGTGGCGGGCTAAACTGGCATAACCTGTGGAATAGGCGTTCTAGCCACCTGTTCAAGCACGGGGAGAACCTGTTTTGGAGCCCGTGACTCCGCAACATGCGAGTGTTCCCTATCTGGTTGAGGCGCATGAAGTACTTGGGCTTGAGCCTCAACAAGCTCTGTACGTGGTGTAGGTGTCTATTTTGCTGTTGCATTGGTGGTGCTTGCAAGAACTCCATAAACCTTGGATTTTGCACCTGTTGCGAAAAGACATTCACCGCGGCAACTACCTAAGTCCTGAATGCATCATCCTCAAGGTGCCCAGTCATAAAGCCCTTTACTACTATTGGAGGGACATTCACATCAACGGGAGGTACAGACTAACGTGGCCGTGAGCTCTCGCCAATCTCGAACACCATAGCAGTTTCTTGTCTGTCCTTCGAAGAGGAACCCTCTTCCATAATGCCCTTCCCTTTGTCGGCCATAGCGTAATCCCGCGTCCCTGTACTCTGTGTCTCTACCCAGAACAACCGAGGCTTACTCTTTTAAGAAAAAGTGATTGATATCCCGGCAATGGAACCTTGAAACCGGCCCGTAGGGCGGTAGGCTTTGGCTTTCACCCGAAATTGTTTACTTTACTTTAGACACAGAGAGAGAGTAATTTGCAAAAGGAACCTACGACAGGAATTAACACTTGAGTACACACACCGCTCGGAAGCTAAAATGCTCCAAGCAGACGCCGACAACCTGTAGGCCCCAAAATTGGCGCCCCTTTCGGTATTTCTTTATACTTTTAGAGGGTAAATTACAGAGTAGAGTTCTGGGAATCCTTTACTTGTATCCAGTTTGATACCATCTGTTTTGGCCAAATTTTGGCAGCATAACAACCCCAAAGCTTGTGGGAAACCAATTCCCTTGCTGGAACTCACTTCCCCTGGCATAAATCCTCTGATTCCTGCGCAAAAAGAGGTAAATTCAGCACACTGTATTTACTGGTTTTTGTCCTGTTTTCAGCCCCAAACAGGCCCCTAATTGTCCTCTGCTAGTGGGGCACTATTCCCAATGGTTCTGGCGTCCATATGGCTGAAAAACAGTCAATATACAGCGCATAACCAGCGCTGAAAATGCACCTGTTGGGTGAGGTTATGACCCTCACCGGTGGCTGCTTTGGAGTAGCAAGTAGCTACTCCTGTTCTTGCTCAAGGAGGCTCTTGCCTCAGCACAAAAGCATGAAACCACACAACTATACATCAGTCAAATGAAGAGCCCTCATGTGGGGCATCACATAACTGCACGTATGGGAGAGAGAGAGAGAGCAGTGTGTAGTGTGCAGGTCATCACTCCTAGCACCACACTCTACATAGAGTGGAAAGAAAGCACTCCATAGCTCTTAACCCAGTTGACTTCACGGCAGAGTTGTAAAATGTTCCCGGAGGTAATGACGCGAACACATTTCACGGCCCAAAATAGCAGTTCCCTAATTTTTAGGAGATGGTTCCATTGGGTTGCCACTGATCATCTGACCATCTATCCTCATTGGGACCGTAGCCAAAAGTGCAATGTGGCCCAACTGTCGGATACTTTCTGTTGGTGATCCCACCTTGAATTTATGCCTTTATTGAGTTCACTTCCTAGTATCCACCAACTTGCTGAGTGCGACGGGGGGACCTACATGATCTTGCACTGAGCCTAGACATCCTCTTACTATACGAATTCCAGTGCCGACCAGCTTCCCATTTGCGGGTGAAACTACCGTTCACATTGGTCATACAATGTCCGACCATTTGCAACTTCAAAAAGAGGGTCTCAAAAATAAAACAAAAATCATTGGAAAGAAACCAACAAGTAAGGTTAGCAGTTGCCACGTCCTCGTGATAACAGCTGCGACGTCCTCGTGACACCATCTACCCACGAGGTTGTCATTTCTTTTTGTTGCTCCCCAGCTTCTTTGATGGCCCGCACTTGTTCTTTAATCATGTTAAGCTCTTCAATTATTGAGGGTTGAAGCTCTCCCTCTTCGAGGACGTTTTGCGATCGCACCTCTACAAGCTCTTTCTTGAGTAGTGCGATTTCCTCATCTTGGGCCTTCACACGATCCCAAGTGTATGTATCGTGCTTTCGTGTGCCACCACGTGCTTGTTGAGTGCGTTAATAGTACCTAGGAGGTGGCGATTGATCTTGCTGATGGACTTGCTGATTTCTTCTTTGCATTTTTTAATGGCGTCCTCCGTAGGGTCATCCTTGCCATTTTGTTTTCTCATGATTGAAGGCCGCAAAAGGAAAGGGAGAGAGATAGAGAAGTGAAGAACAGGACAAACTCCCCCCCCCCCTCTCTCTATGCTCGCAGATTCTCTCTCTGTGCCTTCCCTGCCCCCCCCAAAACCCTCTTTCTCTCTCTACGCTCTCAAATTCTCTCTCTCTCTCTCTCTCTCTCTCTCTCTCTCTCTCTCTCTCTCTCTCTCTCTCTCTCTACGCTACTTTTCCCACTCTACGCACAGGCCCTCTCTCTCTCTCTACGCCTAAAGCCCTCCCCACTCTCTCTACGCTCGGGCCGGCAAGTGGGGGGGGGGGGGGGGACCGCCCCAACTTTATCGCCCGATCAAGCAGTATGCCTTTGGTGCCTCTGGTGTTGTTATGATGTGGGAGCTGCTCGAACTCCTCTGTCTGTGACTAAAAGAAATCTGTAATCTTCCGTTGTCGCTAGATCTCTCTCATTGTTCCCTGCGGTGCTAGAGAGAGAGAGAGAGAGAGAGAGAGAGAGAGAGAGAGAGAGAGAGAGAGAGAGAGAGAGAGAGAGAGAGAGAGAGAGAGAGAGAGAGAGAGAGATGAAATGAAATGAAATGATCTATTAACGTCTACAAAAGGCCAAAATGACCTATGAGATCAACAAGTTACAAACTGGTGAATCTAACACAAAGTCTGTGTGTTGAAAGAAAGACTAACATCCTAAACAAAATCTTGTAGTGAGACTAGAGAGTCTCTAGTCAATACAAAGGTGCAAAATAATGAGGGGTGCAAGAAACTTAAGCTACTAAGAAGGAGATGATCCTCCAGCTCAAAGTAAGTTCAACATCGGTGCTCAGTAGGATAAAGCTGCCCCCTTGCTTGCCGTAGGCAAGCAGCCCCTGTGCCTACTTATGCTTTAATTACAGCAGCCCCCTTGCGTGCTAATTTAATAGCGTACGACTGACGTCAGTAGCCAGGTAGGGAGACAGAGAGGGAGGTATCGTGGGGCAGCCAGGCAGTCCCGCGAGCAGCAAGATAGTCCCGCAACAGACCTCTAGACAATCCCACGAGCAGCAAGACTGGCCCGCAAGCACCCACCTACTTGCTCGCACCTTCTGCTCGGAGAGAGAGAGAGAGAGAGAGAGAGAGAGAGAGAGAGAGAGAGAGAGAGAGAGAGAGAGAGAGAGAGAGAGAGAGAGAGAGAGAGTGTTTAACGTCTTCGAAAGGACAAAATGACCTATGAGACCAGAAAGTTACAATTGGTGAATCTGATACCATGTCTGAGTACAGAAAAAGAGAGAGAGAGCTCCCCACCTAGATGCAAAAGGGTAATTTATGAAAACCCGTACAGCATGGCTCGTGGCATCCTTAGCGCAAAACGCGGAAAATCCGTACAGTCTAGCTAGGTCATCTCCGTACAGACTCCCATGTCAGCATGTCAGCGTGTTTTACGGAAATCAGCCTCAGACTTCAAGCTTTGTGATTTTTAGGGTTTGGCCCCTCGACCGTTGCTCAAAAGTTCTTTAAGTTGGTCAGTTTATTTTCTTCTCCGCTCAGCCATACCTCTTCTTGTTGGGCATGCCACATCATCACTTTGTGACGATATGTGCCCCTTGCTTCGAAATGCTTGAATATCCATGTTCCTTGGTCCACAACAATCCTTCTACCTTTTTTATGTAAACAAACGACAAGAGGATTGAGAAACATTAATTAGACACATGCTAAAATCTTTTACAAAAAAGCTAATTTATTGCTGAAAACCCTATTTTTTTGAGGTAGTCGGAATCAAAATCCATTCACATCAATTTGGAGGTCTCGTCAAGAGGGTCAACTTTGACGTCTATCGCATCTCCCAATTCTCATCCGTTGAAGATATTCTTAGAGTTCTTTGAAACATGCAAAGCATCAAAAAGGGAGTCTCTAAGGCTAAACGATCTTATACAGCCATGCAAACTTTTTGGAGGTGATTTCCCTCCACACTATCTTAGATGGGGGTGTTTCAAATGGGATGAGCACGTGGGCTGTCCGATGCGAATTTGTCAAGTAAATTTGGGTAGACTTGTAAATTTGGGCCGGTTCACACCCCCTGGTCTTGAAACCACTACCTCTCGATAGCAACCCATGTGCTCTAACCACTACACCAATAGGCGTCATTGAAATTTAAGGTGTCATATTGGCGGATTAATATGCGGGAACTGACACTGAGACTTCGCGTCCAGATGCGCTTAGTAATAAGGGCCCAACAGGCGTATTTATTCTTACAAGGGATGCCCAAAAGCAGATCCCCAAAATCTCAAACTCAAAAGCGTTATGCCCAAAAGCTGGTCAGCATAATTTGCGGACATCGTGCGGACTGTCACGTTATCAGCCTAGCACGTTTTACGGAAATCGTATGGACTGCCACGTCATCAACCACGTCAGCGTGTCGGCGCGTTTTCCAAGCTATTGCCCTGTCAACAAGGTGTGTGTGTGTGTGCGTGTGTGTATCCGAGGGCTTGCCACGTCATCAGTTTGTGACATACCCCCCTCTTGAAAGAATTGTAATCGTCCTCGATTACACCTGCAAAACAGACAGAGGCCATAAACTGTCTTAGTAGACACTGGCTGTTGGTACCGACGCCCTAGACACGACATCTAGCACTTGTACAAAACGACAGTCACATCACCGGACATCACTTGAGAATCACATACAAATTCATTCCAAATCTCAGACCATGATTAATCCGCAATGTATTTAGTAATCGCATCTGAATCCATTCTGGACCTCACCAATGCTCGATTAACTAATCCTTATTGCAATCATGTCTATAGAGATGTATGAGACCAAAATGCTGCAGTCATTTGGTCTTTCAGTTCCTGCACTCAAACAAGTCAAGTACAAATCAATCATTTTCATTTTCGGGAATTCTTGTTATAAAGTCATACAACAAAATACTATTCAGCCCTTCAGTATCCCTGAAACCCAAAGGGAACATCAGTGACTCTATTCAAAATCGGGGTAATCCGTTGACAAAGGAACGGAGTGACTCTCCTCTTGTGCAAACTCACTGCACTAGATTCACCCATGTTGAAATCAGGGTTCTATCGGAGTAGACTATGCTAAACCGAATGCTTCAAGGTAAAGTTCTAAAATCTGAGGAGTATTTGCTAGGTCCTCCTCCATCCACTTCACATCAAATGCAGGATAGTTCTTGAACTTAACCAAGAACCGCCTATTTACTTTACCTTTTGTCTTTCTGTCCAGGTGTGCCAATATCTGTTTTGGAATGAGTATCTCCTCGCTTTCCTCCACTTCGGGTTGCTCATCTCTCTCCCCATCATCGAGCACATCACCTTTAAAAGGCTTCAATAGACTCACATGAAATGCATTGTGAATCTTCTAAGTATCGGGCAACTTCAGTCTAGAGGAGACATCATTTATCTTTTCTTTTATTTGGAAAAGGCCATAGTACCTCACACTAAGCTTTGGAAAAAGCCGCTCCTTTCTCTTTTTCTTTCTTAGGCGTGCCTTCTCAAAACGCAAGAGTACCAAATTGTGTTCCTTTAATTTCAAATCGCGACGATGTCGATCTGCTACCTTCTTGTGTCGTTCCTGAGATTTCGCTAAAGCCTCTCGAACCTTGGAAAATGTAGTGTCCAAGTCCCTCGTGTACTGGTCGGCTTCAAAAATGTGCCAAGGAAGGGTGGAAGCTTTGGAGCACCTTCAATGATCTCAAATGGCACCTTTTCCCCGTCAAAGAGTGGATCGTGTTATTGTAGGCAAATTCCACCAAGAGCAATAGGGTGAAGTACTCGGTTGGATAAGACCCTTTTCAGAAGGTCTTTCACTTGGTTGATAATCTCTTCATTCTGGGCTCGGCTAACATGGTAAGGTGGTCGGTCCGATGGTGTGCTTCCAAGTATCATAAATGATCCTCAGGTCAAGATGGAGGCAACTCGCCAGGCAAGCCCTCAGAGAAGCAATCTGCATGAGTGTGGAGAAAATCTTGGCGTTCTTTATCAAGTTCAGACATGTTCAACATGAGAGGTTTTGCGGATTATCTTGATAGAATCGCGCTCACTGCCTGCTGCCACTCGTCCCCCCTCCCTCGCCAGTACCTGTCCCCCCCCCCCCCCCCCCCCCCCCACCCCCTCGCCCTTGCGCCGCCAGCAACCACGGCTGCGTGCGCACTGCCCCCCGCCTTCCCCTTGCCTTGGGCTGCCCCTCCCTGTCCGCACCGCAGCCCCCCTGCCCGCTGTCCTCACCTATTGCCATTTCCAGCCCGCCCCGCACCCCTCTCCACTCACTTATCCCCCTCCCCCCCCCCCCCCCCCCCCCCCCCTCCGCATTCCCCCCCCCCCGCTATCTTCGTTCTCTGCCACTCTCGTGCCCAAGGTTTCTTTCGATTGGCTTTTTGACAAGTGCTCGTTTCAGGACAATGCCTTTGGGGCTTTTTTGCAGAGAAATTTTCTATCCGTTTCTTCTCTGACACAGCACAGCATACACAGATGAAGGCTCAAGCTCCGCCACAGAGGGACTCTGATGAAGTCTCCTCGCCCGACCCCGCTGAGCCCACCATTCGACTTGCTCTTACTCCGACAGAGCAAGAGAGCCTAGCCATAGAGGTGGATCGTTCGCAGGCGACTTCCGTCATCTGCAAGATTGTCGGCAATATCGGTACCAGACCCAGCCATGGAGAGCTGCATGACCTTCTCAGGCCCGCCTTCTTGCAGAGGTTGGCAAGATCTTGGACGTTCAGTTCCTCGGACGAGGCTACTATCAGATCGAGTTTGAGACCTTCGAGATGGCGTCTAAAGTCATAGCTATAAGCCCCTTGACCATCCGAGCAGTTCGAGCCCACTTTCGACAGTGGAGACATGGTTTTGACCCTGCTTCAGATGTTCTGGTAGAGGAGGCAAACCTTCCCATCTCCGTCTGCTTTCCAGGTTTGCGGAGGGAGTACCTACCACTTTTGTCAAGGATAGGCTCAGCGATTGGGACTGTCCTGGAGACCCCTCGTACGACAGCCTCAGTAGCTGCCAAGGCGTCCGGCATTCCCTCAGTTCGCGTTCTGGTTAGGGACACCCACAATCTCTCGAAGGTCATCCTACTCCCTCGGGTGAGTGGGGGTTGGTTTAGACAGAGCGTGGTGTATTCAGGCCTCTCGAATCAGTGCTTCATTTGTCGATAGATGGGCCATCTTGCGAAGGCCTGTCCACGGAGGCGGCCCCGACCTACACCACAGGCCCAGCCCCAGCCTTCAAGGGCTGGCCATTAGCGGCAGGCAGAGACATAGAGCACACAGGCAGAGCCACCCTCCGAGCCTGGGGTTCCAGCGGAGGAGGGATGGAAGCAGGTTTGTGGTAGTCGACGGCAGGGGCCACCGCGACAGCCTCGCACTCAGAGTAGTCCTCAGGCGCGTGCCCAGCAGCAGTGGATTCCCACGGGAAACTGATTTGGTCCTCTTCAGCAGGACGCGAGGTCCCTGCTTCAACCTCCACCTCAGCTAGCCTCTCTATCGCGATAGACTGGGCAGAAGTTGCAAAAGAGCTGATTTTCAATTTGTGACTACAGGGTGACCTTACGTGCCCTATGCACATACACCACACAAAATTTCAAGGCATTTGGACTTGTTCTCCTTCATCAACAACATTAATTTGAAGCCGTCAGAGTCAGACAATGAAAGAGCTTGTCTATCTGCTAACATTTTACCTTAACTCATCTTGGGATTAAAAAGGCTCACCTAGATGCATGATTAAGTGGTAATCAATTTAGAAAAGAAGTACTATGTTTGTACATTAACCGTTACTTGTAAATACAGGATCCATGGACCCTCGAGTTCGCCCCCTCCTGTTTAGTCCCCCACCCGCCTCCTGCTCCCTCCGCCTCTCGTCCTTGCTCCCCTACCTTTGCGGACCGACCCCCCCCCCCCCCCCCCCCCCCCCCCCCCCCCCCCACTCCTACACCCCCGTCTCTCGCTCCAGTCCCTCAGTCGACCTAGGGGGCATGGGCATCCCCGACTGCTAGGAGATCTCTTGGCAACGCCTTTGCCACGAGTTGCTTGGCGAGAGAGGGACGGCCTTTCTTGCGGCCCCCTCTTCAGGTAGGTTCAGATGTCTCCCTTTGCAGCAGTCCCTCGTGGTTTGACGAGCTTCGACATTCGGCACCGATGGGACTTCTTTGCCTACGACTTTACACGCTTTCTCGGTGACTCCTCACCAGACCTTGAGCCAGCCTGCTTCAGGGTTCATGTTCTGATCCTTGCAGCTAGGGGGATAGAGGCCTTGGACTCGGCGGTTGGCTTCTCTTTTCCCCTTTGCGGCAGAGACCAGACTGAGTGGACTTTTGACTTAGTGTTGGACTGGCTACAGACACAGGCCCTAGAGCTCTCTCATCACATGGGAGACCTAGGAGTTACAGACATGCTTTAGACTCTTTGGCCATTGGCCAAGTTTGTTGTGACACCTCCAGATGTAGCAGGATGTAGACACATTGTGATTCCCTTCTTTGCTGATACGCAGTGCCCGCCTTGCTATATATACATTCATGAGGACTCTTGGACAGAGGAGGTTGCTTTACGCACGGCTCGGTCTACTTGGGCTTGGGCCAGACACTCTTTACTGTCACGCCTATCTAGAGGACGCTCGGATGCGGATTTCTCCCCATCCAAGCCAGTCTCTAAGATAGCACGTTTAGCTGCTGCGGCAGCATATGTTCTGTCTCGCTCCCCATGAGGATCGTCTCATGGAACGTGCAAGGATTAGGTGGGCCCCAGTTTCAGCGTCAGAGGGGCCGACTGCGTCAAGAGCTTCAGTGATGCCTTGTGGGAGGAGAGATTGACCTTCTTTTGCTACAGGAGCATCATGTGTGTGAGAGCCGCATTAGACGTTGTGGTTAGCTTTTGCGCGATATGATACTTTTTGGTCAGCTACTTTTGGACCTGGAGGCATCCAGGGTGGGGTATATATATCCAGGGTGGGGTATATATGACTATTGCGGATGCTTTGCAGCAGGCCATTGTGGGCAGAGGGATTATTGTGCCAGGCAGGGCTCAGTGGATCACTATGCAGTTTCAGGGTTGTCTTGTGGGCTTCCTGAACATCTATGCGCCCAATGTGGCGAGTGCCCGAGTAGAGTTTTGTTCATAGATTGTTGAGTCTCTGCTGCGGGCAGAGCAGTGGTGCATAGGGGGTGACTTCAACATGTTGGAGGACCCCTCTGACAGGATTGGTGGTAGCCATGCTACTGTTCGTGGAGTTGAGCTGGCAGCTTGGGAGAGGTTTTGTATGACTGAGGATTTCGGATGTGTGGCAGCATTCTAGCTTTGTGAGGCTCCCAGACAGCCTGGCCTTCTCTCGTTTGGACCGTAGAGTGGGAGGAGTGAATCTATCGCGGATAGATCGCTTCTACACTGGTGACCACTTCTGTGACTTCGGTGGGACAGTTGGCATTCTGGCAAGGACTTCCTTCTGGGATTATGCACCAGTGATCCTCACAGTGACAGATAGGCAGAGGAGGGGGAGCACGATGCTTCGCATCCCTGAGAGGGTCTTGCTGGACTCTTCACTCAGAGAGCGAGTGGAGGCTCTTTGGACAGAGAGCTTAGACATGCAAGACTCTCCTACTGACAGAGTGGCCTCAGGACTAGCGTAGCTTAGTTGATTCTTTCTTCAGGATTCTTTGGCTCGTCTGGTTGGAGCGAGAGAGGAGGAGCAGCGTCTCCGACGGGGCGTTGCTTCCTTGCAGAGGATGCAGGAGCAGCATCCAAACAACCCTTGGTTGGAGGAGCAGTTACAGCAGGCTTGCCAGGAGCTTGTTAGCACAGAGGAGCGACACCATGAGTTTGCTTTCCATCGACAGGCATCTCAGTGGACACAGGTGGGTGACAGAGTGACTCGTGCTATCTTTGAGGCAGTGGGACCTCCGCATACGCATGCCAAGGTCAGTCGGTTGAGGAGGCCCGATGGGTCTGTTGTGTTTGAGCCAGAGGACATGCGTGCATTTGCTACTGACTTTATCAGTGAGTTACTATCTTCAAAGCCTCAGTCAGAGCGTCAGGATGCATGTAGAGAGCAAGTGTGGGCACAGATGTCTTGTCTTGTGACTAAGGAGATGGGTCAGAGGCTTGAGCTGCTACTTCAGCTTGAGGAGTTGCACACGGCTCTTAGTGCACTCCCCTTGTGGTAGCTGTCTAGGTGAGGATGGCTTGACTCCCAGTTTTTTCTTGGAGTACTGGGACTTGCTTGGCCCAGATCTCTGTAGTGCTTTACAGTTCATCTTGCACATAGGAGAGATGCCTAACAGCATGAGTGAGGGTCTGATTTACCTCATTCCCAAGGAGGGTGGCTCCTTGGATGAGATTCGACAGTGGCGCCCCATCATCATCCTCAACTCAGCCTACAAAATTCTTGCCAAGGCTCTGAGTTTGAGGATTCAGCCACCTCTAGAGAGCCTTATACGTGGGACTCAGAAAAATTTTGTCAAGGAGCGTAGTATCCTTGACAACATCTTTACTTTCTGGGAGGCTTCTGTCCTAGCGCGGCTCCGTGGTGAGGATCTGGTGATTCTTCTTCTCGATTTTGAGATGGCCTACGATAGAGTCGACTCGGACTTTCTGGAGGGCACTCTATGCAGGATGGGCTTCTCAGATGCTTGGATCAGAGGGGTGTCAGCTTTGTACAGTCTGGCACACAGTCAGGTACTTTTGTCAGGAGGTAGAGGTGATCGTTTCATGCTCAGACAGGGCTGCCCTCTTGCCCCCTTCCTCTTTCTTCTCTATGTTGATACGATGAGCAGGTTTTTGGTGTCGCAGTAGGTTGGTTTACGGAGCTTAGCTATTTGGGGAGATGAGCTACTGGGCGTTGAGTTTGCAGACGACTCAACCCTTGTACTTGGATGGCCAGGAGGACAACCTTCACAGGTGTGAGTAGGCTTTAGAGACCTTTTGTTGTGCATCTGGCGCACTGATCAATTGGAGAAAGACAATGGCTTTCTCGGTTGGTAGTGCTCCTATACCTGATTGGGTGCCAGGTGAGGGTTTCAGGTGGATTCCCCCAGGGACTGCAATTCGATACTTGGGCTGTCAGGTTGGTTTGGACTTGTCTCCTGAGCAGCAAATCGCTCCCCTCCTCCTGTCTATCAGAAGGAAGTTGTTACATTGGAGCTCCTCACGACTGTCTCTGGTAGGCAGAGTTGTAGTGGCCAACCATGTATTGTTGGCTACTATGTGGTACATCACTTCTTCCTGAATCTTCTCGAGTTCTTGTATCAACCAGGTAGAGAGGCTGATCAGGAACTTCCTTTGGTCAGGGTGCGACACTTTGATAGCCCGAGCCAAAGTGGCTTGGCAGGTCATCACTCTTCCTTGTTCTAAGGAAGGCCTTGGGATCATAGACCCAGCATAGCAGAGCAGAGCCCTTCTTCGGAAGTTCATCGTGTGAGGACTCCTTCCAGGTGAGGAGCCAGTTCTTGCTGCAGCAGCTTCGTGCTAGGGTGCCTTAGGCTGGAGGCCGCTGGCGACCTTCGACCAGATGGATTTTCACACAGATGCGCAGAGTTGGCTTGAGCAGGGGACTGGAGGACCGATTCGCTGTGAGTTTGCTACCATCTTGGGAGCATCTGCAGCGAGGCTTGGAGCAGCGTCAGCCTACTTGGATGGAGGAGCGCTTGAGACAGCCCCTTGTTTGGAACCCCACGGTTTGCACTCAGAGAGGCCACTTGGTTGGTAATCGGCCTCATGTTTCCTGGGGTCCCATAACAGCGGGTCCAGCACCCTCTTTAGGTGACTGGTTAGAGTTTTCAGGCTTGTCAGAGGAGCTGCAGGGCTTTCAGCTCTACAGGGCATGAGAGGGGTGCAGAGCATGTGCCAGGAGATCTCGAAGGCAGTACCAGCTGAGTGGCTCACACCTCTTGAGCTAGCAGCGCCCAGATGGATGGGAGCCTTCAACCGACTGGAGGTTCTTATCTCAGTTCGGGCTTGCTCAAAGACTGTACCCTCCTTGTTTTTCGAGTAACACGGTGAGGGATCCTTACACCGAGTTGCAGTAGAGGCCCCACAGGTGGTAGAGTGCTGTTATCAGAGGATCCGAGTGGTGGGCATCTGTGGGAGGACTTGTGTCATCGATCCTGACCCAGCAGCTCTTGAGACTGGACACTGGAGACTGTGGGCTTGGGAGAGCTGTCCACTGGCACGAGTACAGTGGGATCCTGGAGAGTGGCTTTGGAGGGACCCTTTCTCCTCTGCAGACCACCCAGGTGTCCCTTTCTTTCAGTACACTGTTTGACTCGGACGTCACATACTGGCAGCACAAAGAGAGGCTCACTTTGCTGCAACACCTCATTGGCAGGAGGAGGGTCTCACAACTGAGTTCTTGGCAGCTTTTTGGGAGAGGTTGTGGGACTCCAGACAGCCGAGACGAGTCACTTTGTTCCAATGGCTGGTTGCACACAGAGCTACAGCAGTTGGGAGCTGGCTTGTACATTGTGGTCTCTCGGCCACATGTGCAGCTTGTCACCATCTTGTGGAGAGTCAGCGTCATTGTCTTTGGGACTGTCCTTTGGCACAGCAGGTGTGGCTTCGTGTTCTTCGGCTGATGCCAGCCCTTGCCACAGCTCGGCAGTACACTTGGGGGGCAGTTGCTTGGTCCACTCTCACGGGCCCGGCACTTGAGTTTGAGCTATCTTCCACCAGCAAGATGATAGTGATGCACGGGGGTCGACCTACACTCCAGCCTGCCACCACAGAGCTTACTCCACAGGAGTGGTGCAGTGAGAGAGTGCTGGGAGCTCATTAGTGGCCTGACACTCTAGTTCATCTGGCGGACCCGCTGCTTTCGCATCTTCGAGGGTCGCCTTGTACCACCAGCAGAGACTGTTCGGGATCTTTGGCTAGAGCTGATCCATACTCTCAGAGGACAGCTTGAGAGACTCTAGGGCAGCTCCGACCTCATGCGAGAGCGCAGAGAGGCATTCCTGGTGTCCTGGGCCTTTCTTCACCATGGTCCAGGGTGTACTCAGATGGCACTACCGGCCACCTGTGTGGCTCTTCCCTCCTCCCATCTCTTGATTTAGCCTCATTGTACATATGTTGTTTTTTCATTGGGAGAGTCTCCCCATCATGATTGTTGTAGCCCTCTCTTGAAGAGGTGGTTGTAGCCCTATGGGCAGTTTCATTAACTAATAGAAGGATCTTTTTCTCGGAAAAAAAGTTTAGACATGCTCCTTCTGTGTTCATCATTTAACTCGTTCAAGTAGATCGAGTAAACAAAGAGACTGGATTTTATTAATCTGGAAATGGCTGAAGCTGATACATTAGGGACAGACTCGCCCTTCAGTCCAACACGTTTTACGGAAATCCTACGGAATGCCACGTCATCATCCATGTCAGCCTGTCGGCGCATTTTCCAGGTGTTGCCACGTCAGCAGGGTGTGTGTATGTGTGTATCCGGGGGCCTGCCACGTCACGAGTTTGTGACAGACAGATTGCTTGCTTTTGTCACTTTTCTGTTTCTTCTATATCAAGCCTAACATTGATATCAAAACCTTTGGCTTTTGCGTAGATTATGAATGTAAAACTCTCTCTCTCTCTCTCTCTCTCTCTCTCTCTCTCTCTCTCTCTCATATTTTGATTGTACGATACCCTCTTCTATGTTTAGTTTTATGTTCCCCAGAGACTGTACTAGAGTCACCCATGGATGTAACCTTTTGGTCTCATATGTCATTTTGGCCTTTTGAAGATTTCTCTCTCTCCTGTTTGACTCTGTTTGAGGCTTGAGCCTTTTTCCTAGGATTTGCTGATCGGCGTAGGACTGCGTGTCTTTCTGTGTAGGAAACGGGAACATTGTATACGAGGGGTTGCAATCATGGGGTGCTTGCGAGAGGGGCCATGGTCTACCTTTCTCACTTTCACACCAAGGCAACCACTTTTTTTGGAATAAAAATGTTGTGCTACAATGGAAAACCACTTTGTCAACATCTCTTAATATGTGTCTTTTCAAGTTTTGGATGAGATCAGCGATGTAGCTTACAAGCTGATTCTAACATAAGGCTGGAAGATGTGGATATCACAGAGTCACCTCATGTGTTGCGGAATCACCTTTTTCAACTTGGAACCTTTAGTGATACAGTGTCATCTTCCATTGGTTGCTTATATATGCAAAGCATCTTGTCTAGTGTCTGTCCTTAGGCCATTGAATGTTTGTGGTGCCATGGTTGCAACACACTCACGACAATTAGTACCATCTGGATTGGACTAATCCGATGTTAGTACGCTACTTACACTGGAAATTAACAAGACAAGTACTTCGATTATTTGAAGAAACTAGCATGAGGGCTCGTCTCGAATGGCCCCAACACAGTTACAGAATTGGCAAGAGGCACTTGCAAAATAGGAAAAGAGGTTCATAGTTCCATGCACAAATGCTGTCGGACAGACACTCTTATGTATATTGCAATCATGTGCCTTGTATGACATGTAACCTAATGACATGAACCTATGATATGTATCTACTGGTTTTTTGCAACTATTAATGCGCATATTTAAGTGAAAAATGCAAGAGCTAAGATGTTTGTCTCAACTTCCAACTAGAAGCTCGTAGTGAGTAGTAGTACTAAAGCAGAACTTGATCTGTGTTGTCGAGCCATTCGCCTCGATTGCACTACAAAGATTTGATCTTTAAAGATGTTTCAAGGTATGAAAATGGTTTTCAATTTTTAGTAATGCTAAACTGCATTAACGTTGACCTGTCTTTACAATGATAATGCACTTTGAATCAAAGAGGTTGATTGCCACAGGCTGGCTGCAGACTGGCCTAATCAAATGCAAATTATTCGTTTGATTACACAGGACCACATGCAGAGCAAGTATGTTTTTTGCCATCATCTTCTTCAGCATATAATTTTAGAATCCTTATTTATGAATTTTGTGCGTAGCCCAGAGTAATGCTCAAAACTTGAACACACTGCAGAAACTATCAAGGAAAGTCTGAAGTACTAATTTTTCGGACAGTAGGGCAGCACGGTCAGCAAGGATTCCTTGTGCAGCTTGCAGAGAAGAAACTGGTAAGGCTTATCAAACTCTTATTTTTGTACATTATGTATGCCTGCGAGATTATACAGGAGAGGAACTGTAAGGCATGGAGCTAAATCTGATCAGCTAGGTTTGTTGTCAAAAATACATGCCATCTCAGTATATAGAGGCAGACACACTCAATTTTCATAAATTTATTATTGGCGAACCAATCGCTATCAAGAGATTGAGGGATACAGAGTCTAGATCATGGTCATAAATGATATCTTTAGTGAACAATAGATTTCTCAAGATGTAAAAGATGTGCCGAGGAGTTTTTGTTTGTGTTACTAAATATGAAGGCTTAGGCAGCCACACTAGGTGTTAATCGGGGGCATGTGTACATTATCCTTAAAAGACTGCATTTTGTTAGCCATTTATATGGTGCTTTCAAAAACTATGCTGATTTCCTGTGCTTTTATTCTCCCAGTGTGCAGTCATCCAATTACCGTCTCAGACATTGTTACTTGCAAGCACAGATGTCAAGAAGCAGGATAGAATGCTGGGCATGCTTTTCCCAGGGGTTAGCACTAACTTTGCTGTATTTGGTCAAGTTGTATCCGTGCATGCATGTCAACGGTGCCTGTTTTTATGATTTCATGCACATGTGTGATCTTCATTATTTATCTTCTGAGATCTATTATCTGTTTTAAAAAGGATATGGTAGTCTTCAAGCCACAGGCTTCAAGCCAGCAACAACAGCAGCAGCAGCAACAACCAGCCTTGAACACAGGTTCTACAATCACACAAGCATTTTCTGCGCAAGGCCAGTTACCAAACCAGGTCCGCCCTCAGTTACTACAGCCTGGCCAGCTTCCAAGTCAGGGCCCTGGACCTGGCTTTATGCAGTAACGCTTTGGAGCAGCTGCCTCCTTGTTCCAAAATACCCAGTGTTTGTGCATAATGCTCCTTTCATGTTGAGCTAGCTGCTTTGAAATCCTGATTTGTATTTATGTGTATGTAACTCATGCGTAGCCGGTTCCCACTGATGCATTATTCGAGGGCCTGCACAGAGCTTTCCAATTGTAGCACGCACGCGCATGCAGAGAGAGAGAGAGAGAGAGAGAGAGAGAGAGAGAGAGAGAGAGAGAGAGAGAGAATTTGAACGCCTAACAGTAAGTCTACTCAAAACCCCCGTGTATAGATAATGAGGAGGTCCTTGCTGAGCTATCTAAGTGCCAAAACCCAACCCACTATACTCACCTTCACCTGGAATATTTGTCAATTCAGAGGCAAGCAACTGTCATTTTTCGTGCCGTGGTGGCCTGCTTTTATTTGTTCTTGTTTCTTATGTTTTGTGTAACGATTTAATTTTGGATTCATGGAAATCTGATTCCCACCCGTGAAAAAGAAGAATTTTGGAATTTAATGAAAGCTAGGTCTTACTTTTAGTATGAGCGATCCCAGTAATCTATTTCATGCGCTTCCGACAATGGCATCAATGTCAAAGTTACACAGAACAGGAGCCTTTGGAACGTTTGCGGAACAGGGGGACTTGGAAAAGCGGAACGGGGACAGGGTCGGAATGGTAAGCCTAAAATATACTTAAATTAGGTTGGATTCAACAAATATGTTAGTAGAGAGCCACACACATCCATTAGTCCAAGTAGAATTCTATTTGATGCTTGAGTCTTAAGGCTTACATGCGATTGTGCCATGTGTGACGGAATAGCCGGTTGTAAACACACTACACAGAGCACATTAATGGGGATTATCCTTCACAAAAGCATCTTGATTCTTCATAGAAAGAATATTCACTTAAAGTTGAGTAGAGTCCACACTTCACATAAATGTTTGGAGCAAAAAGATTATAGATTATGAAGATGGTTTATAAGGCGAGCCAAGGCCCTACAAGTAGCTACAAAAAGATATGTAGAGGCTAGAGTGCAAACTAACACTTCTAAAAGTTGCTAGGTGGCATGTTAAGACTCAATCACTCATGTGGTGGTGCAATACAAAAAGGGGGGCAAAGCCAATCGCTGCAAAGGAAACAAATGTATGAGCAATAATCATGATTAATGCTTGATGGTTCACCTCTTGGTAGGGCATCTCACCTCCCAATCTGTAATGATGTCTTGGATGTTATGAATATCATTCCAATTCTCTTGCATAGGCTCATCCTTATGCATAGATCCTCTTGCCTCTTCAGGCACCTCTACCTCTACCTTTGCCTTTGCCTCTACCTCCATCTCCCATTGTGAAAAATGGTTTGTCATTATGGATGCTGACTTGCAAAGCATTTTAAAATTTCCATTGACAAAAACAAGGTCATTTGCTTTCTCCACTCCAAGTCGGTTCCTCTTTCTTGATGCAATGTGATGACACACTGTCCCAATGGTCTCTATGACGGAGACTCGCTCTCTCTCAGAATGTCGTTGATTTTGTTGTTTCCGTACCGTCATGGGAGTGGGCTAAATACATGTGTCCTTTGGAGTAGACAATAATGCTATGAATGGACCTCCTCTTAGTGTCGCTCCATCTATTTTCGATGAGGGTCTTAGCAGACACTGATAATTAGTACCGATGCACTAGGAACACATCCCGCACATGTACCAATCGATGGTCACATCACTTGACATCACAAGACAACACATGTTCATTCGGATCTTAGACCATCATTTATCGGCAATGTAGTTAGCAATTGCATCTATATCCACCTAGGATCTCATAGATGTTTGATTGACTAATTCCTATTGCAACCATGTCTATTCGAGATCATTCAAATCAAAATGTTGCAGTCATTTGGTCTATCAATTTCTGCACTTAAAAACAAATCAAGAAGGGTGGAACCTTCACAACACCTTCAATAATCTCAAATAGCGCCTTCCCTGTAAAAGAGTGTATCGTGTTGTTGTAGGCAAATTCCACCAAAAGTAGATAGTTTTCCCATTGAGTCTTTTGATCCGAGATATAAGAACTTCAATAAACTTAGAACCATTGAATGGGCAATCTCAGATTGTCCGTCAGTCTGCGGGTGGAAAGATGACGAGAAATGCAATCGTGTGCCAATGTTCTCACAAATTGCCTTCCAAAGCAAACTCGTAAATCTGGGGTCCCTGTCAGAGTCAATCATCTCGGGCATGCCATGCAGCCTGAAAATCTGGGCCACAAACAGTCTCGCTAAGTGATCCGGCTTGACTGCTTTCTTCATGGAATGAAATGAGCTTGCTTGCTAAATCTGCACTATCGTGAGCACTTTGTGTTCTTGGGAGATAAAAAATAAAGTCCATTGCAATACTTTCCTAGGGGTGGGAGGGTATGGGCAAAGGTTGTAACAATCCATGTGCTTTATGGGCAGGTGGGTATAGACAAAGGCTGTAACAATCCCTGTGCTTGATGCCTGTCAAACTTGACCTTCTGGCATACCAAGCAACTGTGCACAAACTAGTCCACACCCTTCTTGAGTCTCGGCCAAAAGAAGTATCTCTCTACGTAGCCCTTTCATTGTGGTAGTAATACTGCGGTGACCCGTAAAAGGCGGATAGTCGCATTCAGTCATAACCTTTTCCCTCAACGGTTGTGTAATGCAGAACATGGTTTTTCTCAACAAGTAGCCATCCCGAATGGAATATCCCGCTACTCTGCTACTGTCTCACCGTCCCGTATCGTGTGAGAATGTCTGCAAAATCCGTATTTGTGGCATACTGATCGACCACATCCTCGAAGCTCCTATGATATATTGCGGAATTAGCCAGAACCAACAGCTTCTGAGACAAGCTATTTGCCACCAATTTTTTTGTCCTTGAACATGGAAATCTAGAAGTGAAATTGTGACAAGATGTTCGCCCACTATGTTGATTTCCTGTGCTTTTATTCTCCCAGTTTGCAATCATCCAATTACCGTCTCAGACATTGTTACTTGCAAGCACAGATGTCAAGAAGCAGGATAGAATGCTGGGCATGCTTTTCCCAGGGGTTAGCACTAACTTTACTGTATTTGGTCAAGTTGTGTACGTGCATGCATGTCAATGGTGCCTGTTTTTATGCTTTCATGCATATGTGTGATCTTCATTATTTATCTTCTGAGATCTATCATCTGTTTTAAAAAGGATATGGTAGTCTTCAAGCCACAGGCTTCAAGCCAGCAACAACAATAGCAGCAACAACAACCGGCCTTGAGCACAGGTTCTACAATCACACAAGCATTTTCTGCGCAACGCTAGTTACCAAACCAGGTTTGCCCTCAGTTACATAGCTTGGCCAGCTTCCAAGTCAGTGCCCTGGACCTGGCTTTATGCAGAAATGCTATGAAGCAGCTGTCTCCTTGTTCCAAAATACCCAATGTTTGTGCATAATTCTCCTTTCATGTTGAGCTAGCTGCTCTGAAATCCTGATGTGTATGTAACTCATGCGTAGCCAGTTCCCATTTGATGCATTATACGAGGGCTTGCACAGAACTTTCGAATCGTAGCATGCACGTGCACGTGTGCGCGCGAACACACACACACACACACACACACACACACACACACACACAGAGAGAGAGAGAGAGAGAGAGAGAGAGAGAGAGAGAGAGAGAGTTTGAATGCCTAACAATAAGGCCCTTGTCACACATGGACAACAGCCATGCATGACCTGGAGCTTTATGGACGTAGACCTTTTCATAACCAGAACGCATGTCCGAGCACAAAGGTCAGACAAGGCGGCAGCCAAGAGACTCTCCTACAACAATTCAGCCAATAGGAAACTCGTCTCCTTGCTTGGGCGAGAGCAGGACGCCTTGTGGGGGTCGCCCATGAACCTAGAGGGTGCGACCATGACCTGGCTGCCACTCAGCTGCAAGGCGCGATGTCCTCCGGCCGTGTGAGTGGCTTCGTGAGTAGTGTCTGCTTTCATTGGTCCAAGTCATATGCTACCGTCTCCATCCGCCCTTGTGTGACAGAGGTTTAAGTCTACTTGAAACCCCCGTGTATAGATAATGAGAAGGTCCTTGCTGAGCTATCTAAATGCCAAAACCCAACCCACTATACTCACCTTCATGTGGAATATTTGTCATTGCAGAGTCAAGCAACTGTCATTTTTGGTGCCGTGGTGGCCTTCTATTATTTGTTCTTGTTTCTTATGTTTTCTGTAACGATTTTTATATTATTTTGGATTCATGGAAATCCAATTCCCACCGGCGATTTTTTTTTTTTTTGGGAATTTAATGGAAGCTAGGACTTACTTTTAGTACGAGCGATCCCAATAATCTAGTTCATGCTCTTCTGACAATGCCGCCAATGTCAAAGTTACACAGAACAAGAGCCTCTGTAACGTTTGCGGAACAGGGGGACTTGGGAAAAAGGAACGGGAACGGGAACGGGAACGATAAGCCTAAATTATACTTAAAGTATGTTGCATTCAACAAATATGTTAGTAGAGAGCCACACACATCCATTAGTCCAAGTAGAATCCTATTTGATGCTTCAGTCTTAAGGCTTACATGCGATTGCGCCATGTGTGACGTAATAACCGATTGTAAACACTCTACACACAGCGCATTAAACTTCACAAAAGTATCTTGATTCTTCATAGAAAGAATATCAACTTAAAGTTGAATAGAGACGAGACTTGACATAAATGTTTGGAGCAAAAAGAAGATAGATTATGATAATAGTCCTACCGAGCCTTCACGAAGGGGATATAATCGAGATAAAAAAGAATGTACAACCCTGACCTCCACACCCTCCTTCCTTTCTGGATCCTAAGTGGCATGTAGGGTGCATTGTTGAGGTTTAGGAGTAGAGTCTAGAGTAGTATTAGGCATTGAAATTGCGAATCGAAATGATGTCGGACATTGAGATTAGAGCTTGCCAATAAGCTAGTAAACTAAGGCAATTTCACACAAATGTTCTTGGAATGTCATTAAATTTACTATTTTCCAACACCACATTACAAATTTCAACTCACCCTTTTTTTAAAATAATCGCAAAAAAGATCCTATTTGTGGGTTGCATATATCTTTAAAATGGCAAACCAATGACACCACCACATTCAAGGGTTCTACCTTCATTTTACTTGCGTAAGCTTCCCACTTAAGTGGCTACTTGGTTACATTCATTCAATGGCAAACTAATGAAACCCTTATGTTGCCACAAAATTTCATTGAAGGTTTTATACTTATTTTTTGTTTTCGTTTGATACACTTTTATGTTTTGTCTTCGTTTTATTCAAGTAAACCTTTCCCATAAGCGATTTGTTTCACATCCAAATCAAGTAGTGAAAACAAGAGTAGAGGTAGACCATCCACCAAATCACATAATCGAGTAGATTTCTCAGAGGCCAATTGATGTAAGAAAAGATGGATGGGACATGAGCTATTGCAACACATGTTTTTTCTTGAGTGAGAGCTGATTTATATTTGAAGCTCATGGTCCATTGGCTTTTTTGTGCAATTTAAATAAGAGCCACCATGATTGTAGAAGAGATTACATTTGTAAACAATGTGGTTAAATATATTTCATATTTGGTTCAAAATTCCTTTAAGCTTTGGTATTCGCTCATTAGTGTGCAACCTTAATCACGAGGAGGCATACAATGGAGAGTATCGTATGGCTACAAAACATGGCAGTCCCACCCTCCCCGAAACAAAAAAAAAAGTATAATCAAAAGTATGTGATTTTTATGTCCATCTTGAATTTATTGTTAGAGAGTTTGTCGCACATTATTGCTACTATATCATGGTAGTGATATGTGTGAACAAACTTATCACACTCAATAATGCCACTTCTTGTGTTGTGTGCTTTTGAGCTCTCGAGGATCTTCTCCATCTATGAGTATATTTTAACAGCTTTGATATCCAGGGTAGCATGGTCACCAATTCTTTGGCTTACATTTAATAGGGTGATTTTTGTGCATTTGCAAGGCAATTTAACCTTTTCGCAAGATCTACGATCTTTATTGTGACCTTTGTTTTCGCTATTGTTAATTTTTGGCATGGAATTGTCATTTTTTGTGGGTTTTTTGACATTCTAGATTCTTGCAAAAAAGGTACTTTTTGTAGTATGAGTCGATTGTGCTATATCGCATGGATTGGTTTTATGTACTTTTTCTTTGATGCAAGCATGTATAGGCACATTGTTGATACTAGTGATGTTTTCTGCATGTTGTTTATTAAGGATGAACTAGATAGGGACAACTAACCACTTTGGGAATCATGAGGTAGTTTGTTCTTGTTGCAAATGGCATTAGGAATATTGTGTAACGGTTACTTGGATGATGATGCAAGTTCTAAGTTACGTTGCTAGAGTTCTTTATCCTGGTGTAGCCTCATGCATTGTGCTCTTCGTTAAGAATTGTATTGCTCCACACATTTGTCAGTATGAACATCAAAACATGTATAGGATAGACTAGCTTCTTTGTACGAGGGTACAAATTTAGCATGTGTCTAACGGGGTTAAAGATTTCAATCCTTGACACTATCAAAAATATTTTGAAACAGACTACGTTATGTTACACTCAAATGTAGTTTGTTTTGAGCGTTATCTACAACCATGAAATTGTAGTCACCACCATATTAGATAGAATTGAATGTACACGACATTAATGAAAAATCCAATGATCATGACCTTCATCCAATAAACCAGGAAAGATGTGCTTGGTATTTCTTGCAACGAGATATGAATTTGAAACATAGTAATGCAAACTGTTTTTGTAGTATAATTAGGTAATAAATCATGGCAATATATAAACACATCTATGTTAACATAAAAAGAACTTTCAAAATTTAAGAAACATATTTAATAGAGGTCTTTGAGAAGTGGCTATTTGAAAAAAGCTTCAAAAGAGTCAAAGTAGTAGTTTATTTAAGTTGTGTTTGTCAAATATTTTTGAAAAGACAGATATACTCCATCGTGATATGACAGATAAGTTGGAATGTTGTTTACTTCAACATTAGTCAAACATTTGGTTGGTCCAAATATGTTCAAGATATGTTATTGTTGGTAGTGTATTTAGAAGATAGAAATTATGTGATGTCATTAGCTATTGCAACAAAAATCCATATCTTGATTGTTTGAGCATGTCAATATTGAACTCTTTAACAATCAACACGGTGATTTCTTTGTTATAAGTTTTTAGAATCGTACTTAGTATGTTTAGAAAGGATTGAATATTATCGTCTTTTGAGAACTAATAAAGTGCAATTACTTGTAATGGTGAATTATTGTCAATATAACGTGTTAGTTCAATAGTGCCAAATTGCATAGTTGCATAAATTCTAAATATTGGGACATACAATGAAGAGTCATGCAAGATTGATGTATTTATTGTGTTTACTTTGTGTAGGTATTATTTTAAATCTTTAACAGGAGTCTCTCCATTGAATGTGATCTATAATTACTTCTGGAAGACAAACTATGTCAATAAAATTTGTGAGATTCTAAATATTGGGACATACAATGAAGAGTCATGCAGATTGATGTATTTATTGTGTTTACTTTGTGTAGGTATTATTTTAAATCTTTAACAGGAGTCTCTCGATTGAATGTGATCTATAATTACTTCTGGAAGACAAACTATGTCAATAAAATTTGTGAGATTCTAAATATTGGGACATACAATGAAGATTCATGCAAGATTGATGTATTGTGTTTACTTTGTGTAGGTATTATTTTAAATCTTTACAAGGAGTCTCTCCATTGAATGTGATCCATAATTACTTTTGGAAGACAAACTATGTCAATAAAATTTGTGAGTGGATATACCTCTATGTCTTCAAAATATTTAGACAATTATCCGGATGTTCAGTGTGAAGATCTCAATAGCATGATTCCTTTTTTGATTGAGGTCTGGAATTGAAAACTTCCATTGTGCTATTGTATCGAGATGACAGCTTTTATTTTTTACAAAGTTTTCAAGAGCAAAGTTTGCAAAATCTAGATCATGTAGCAAAGTGTCACCAAAATTTGTTTTTGGTCTAAAGTGATCTCTCTCTCTCTCTCTCTCTCTCTCTCTCTCTCTCTCTCTCTCTCTCTCTCTCTAGAATTGGCCATTCTAACGACTGAAAAAAAAGAGTAGAAGGGCCAATTATATATACTCGTTAGCGGAATGTGTTCGTGAACTAGAAAGTTCCCAAATTTAAATGCATTTTTCAGAAGTTCCAATAAAATTAGATAAGGATTCAATCGGGATTTGAATGAGATATTTGTGAGTCCAAAAGAGTCCAAAGCAAATCTTGTAAGCCTTTGAAAGTGAGCAGTATGGCTAACCAAAAGGTGAGAATGGGAGCAAAGGTGTTATTATCCACACATGCCAACTAAGCTATATGGAGAGAAGGGATGTGGTCCACAAGGCTCCCATGCAAAAGAGAAGATAAGAAGAGTAGCTCTAAAAATAGAAAAGTACTTTTACAAGATCTAGGGTGAGTATTTTGAGAATAACTCAAAAAAGAAAGCATTTTTGGAAAAAGGTATGCTAAGCTTATAAAAAACGATGAGGTAAACAGCTTTGTAGTTCAAAGTTTTTTTCATTTTAGGATCGTAAGAGGGAGATTGCTTCGGTTTTTTGCACGACTACGCTAGAGAGAGAAGGGAAACTTCTATCGTTTAGGCTCTTTGAAGCTCTAGGCAATCCTCAGGTAGAAGGAAGCTCTCCATGCTCTTCTCAAATCTTATCATCTTCTCTCTCTCTCTCTCTCTCTCTCTCTCACTCACACACACACACACACACACACACACACACACACACACACACACACACACACAAGTCTCTATAACTATTGTTCAAGCATTTACACAACTAGCTATATAGGTTACTACTTCTCAATGCTTACATATCTTCTTTCCAATATGATTCTTGCTTAGTCCCCATAGATCTTATCCTCTGCGAGGCGTTTAGGGCCTTGGGATTGAGTTCAACAAGGTGTTTTAAGTGAAAAGTCTAATCGCAACCTCTGTCGGATTTAAGAGCTTTCATCTCTTCATTTTGTGTAGTTAAAAGTGCGACTAGCCACTTGTATTGAGCAAAACCTCTTCTAAAGAAGAGGAATTACTTAATACAAAGTCCTTTCGGAAGGCGGTTGCCTCCAAAAATTTTGGCCCTCAACTGGTCTCTCTCTCTCTCTCTCTCTCTCTCTCTCTCTCTCTCTCTCTCAGAATGTGATTGAGTCTAATTTAATGCTTGCTTTGTAATTGTCTTGTTTGACTATGCTCAATGTCATACAATTTCTTAATTCCTCTAGTTAATTTTTAATCTTTGCTAGACTTTAATCGCGATTCTTTGACATTGGCATGAGAGTATATCTAGATTATCTCTTTCTTTTTGAGAAAGGACGGTTCTAGGATCGAGCATGAAGAGTTTGCCATTTAACCACTGTAAGTGAGTATTGGGATCTATGAACCCATGTACTGTGCAACTTAAACACCTTGGGAGTCGCTGTATTAATAGCGGACCCTTATGGAGGTTACCTTTGGTTTGATCACTATTGAGCGTAGAGAACGCTCAAAAGGATTTCGCTAGCTTCAAGACGGACAATGTTATGACCATGTTGTTTACCTTGATTAATTAAAAGGGTTTAAACAAAGTGTGTAAGATCCGAAGAGCGTTCTCTTGATTCACAAAGGGGAAGAGTTGTTATTATTCACACGAAATAATTATGACTCACAAGGAGCTTCTGATTCACAAAGCAGCATCACTATGTCTAAACACAATCGAGAAGAGAAGGGAGTGATTGACTTCACCGGTTTGGATTTGCACAATGATGTTGCAGTTGGCTGATGGAATTTGGACAACTGAATTTCTTCCTCATAGGCTACAAGAAGCTATGGAAAATCTTGCTTTGTAGATTATGGTTCAAACAAAACTGCAAACAAGTAATCTTATTTTCCTTTCTCCCAAAGAGGATTCTCTTGTGAAGTCTCAAAGAGACTTCACAAAGAGGAAATTCTATTGAGTGGAAGAAGCACTCATCTACTACATGAAGAGGAAGAAACCCTCAACGTGAGGCAAAGGGAAAGAAAAGATACAAAGATACAAAGAGAGAAATCTCCTGTGAATGAAGAAGATAGTCATATGATGCAAATGTACATCCTAGGAGGCATCAAAGAATTCCCTCACCATCAACTCCTTTGGGAGGAGAAGATCTTCAAGCTCTCATTCTTATCGTATTTGGAGAGAGTGAGAAGAAGCTTGAAAAGAAACAGAGAAAGAAGAAACCATCCAGCTTCTGTCATTGTCAAGCTCATCTGGATGTGGGAGTTTCTCTTACTTAGATAGCAATCTTCTCAAAGCACACAAGACAAGAGGCCAACGACGCTCTCGTGCTGCTGCCTAGAAGAGAGAATCTTGCCTAAGAAAGTTCAAGGAAGGAGGGAAAAGCATAACCTTCCTCTCCTTTGATGGAACTTAAAAGCATAACCTTCCTCTCCTTTGATGGAACTTTTGACAATGTGGCCAAAGTTCTAAGCAATTTGATACGGCCTTTGGAGATTAAAAGAAAATTCAAAGTCATCCAAACCTTGACATGTTGCTATGCATCTCCAAAAATCAGCCAGCCTACGCTTCAAGGGAGAAGCTCTAAAGACTTGGAAAACATAGTGAGTTGCTATCATGAAGCAATTCTTATCCAGTGGGGCTTCTAACCAAGTGCTTACATCATGACGAAGCCTAAAGCTTGATGATGAAGAGAACATGCAAATATTTGTGGAGAAGTCTTGGGATCTACATCTTAAAGCTATACTATACAAGTGCATCAACTTGTCGAAGCAAAACCAACAATTATGTGTTGGGCTTCCTAAAGATTGGAGAAACCATATTAATACCCAAAGACCCCATACCATTTTGGAGGTTACCACCACTCAATGGTAGCCTCAATATCAAATTCCAAGATTTGAACAAGGGTTCAAAACCAAAGAATGGGAGAGACAAGCCGTAGGAGAGGAAGAAATTCAAACCAAAATGGGAAAGTCTAAAGACAAATCTGGCTACCAAGGTAAGAATCAATTATCTCCTAAAGATATAGAGCGTTGTAAGAATAATAGATTTTTAAATGCAGTGAACAATGACTTTCTTACTGCACATGTTACCCCAAAGCATGAAAAAAAGAAACCCCCTAGAACTGCAATGGTATCTATTCATAAAGAGGGAAGTCTTTCACCTGAAAGTTTCTTATGTTATGCATGCCAAATCAATTTGTCAAGGATGTTCCTAAACATAATGTTGTCTCTTTTGATGGTTCATTTAGAATAGAAAGTGATTTCTATTTTTTTATGAATGAACATGTTGATCTTTTTATCGATGACATCCCAAGAGAGTTACCTCCTAGAAGCGGGGATGACAACCATAGGATTGAGCTCATACCAAGAAGCTCTCCTACTAACATGTCTCCTTATCGAGTCTCACTAGCTCAACAAGAGGAGAATCACAAGTCAATGAATTTGTGCAAAAAGAAATGATAAGACCTAGCTCTTTGCCATTCTGTTCTCTTGATTTATTAGTACACAAAAAGGATGGTGCATACACAATGTGTGTAGACTATCATCATGCAATAAACAAGATGACAGTGAAGAATAAGGACCAAGGATTCAAGAGTTTTTTGATAAGCTACAAGATCTACTTACTTTAGTAAAATAGACCTTAAAGTGGCTATCATCAAATACAAATTGTACCAAAAGATATTCACAAGACAGCCTTAAGGACTACCTTTGGTTTGTACAAAATTCTTGTTGGGTTGACAAATGCTCCAACCACATTCAATGGAATGATGGAAATAAATTTTTGTGCACATAGGGCTTACACCAAAGTATTCTTTGATATCTTAGTCTACTCTAAGTCCTTAAAGGAACACAAAGAGCATCTCAAAGCAGTGTCTCGAGCATTGCAAGAGAATAAGTTATTCATTAATTGCAAAAATAGTGAATTCCTTTTAGAAAAGATTCAATATTTAGGTCATATCATCTCAAAGGAACGTATCTGTATAGATCCACAAAGGTTGAGGTGATAAATGAATGGACCGAACCAAGGAATCTACATGAGCTACGACGTTTTATTGGAATGTGCTCATTCTATAAAAGATTTATTGCGAAATTCTCAGCCATAGAGGACCATTATAGGATTAAACCAAGAAGAATGTCATGTATGGACTGAAAAGGAGAGAAAATTCTTCATTAATCTTAAAGAGAGATGCACGTCTCAACATGTCTTGGTGCTAACAGACCTCTCAAAGCCATTTGAGGTCCATTGTGATGCTAGTGGTGATTGCCTTAGAGCGGTACTACTTCAAGACGGGCATGACATATCATATGAGAGTCAACGATTGGACATATCATATGAGAGTCAACGATTGCTTTCTAATGAAATGATTCTTGGCATCTATGAAAAAGAGCTTCTAGATGTCTTATATGCCTTAGATACGTGGAAGCATTACTTACTTGGAATGTCCTTCATCATTCCAACGGATCACCAGAGTCTCAAGTACTTCATGACACAATCCGAGCTTTTTTACAAACAAATGAGGTGGACAGCTTTCCTTTCACAATTTCATTTTCATATTGCTCACATTCTTGGCAAGCATAATAAAGTAGCCGATTCATGTAGACCTCGATGGAATGTTGTGTCAATAGCCTCTCAAAATTATCTAACCTCTATGGTAGATGACTATGCGCTCGCTATGGGACTAGATTTTTGAGATGTTATGTCTGCCATAGCACTAGGAATGATTAAATAACAATATGTGGTTCAAGATGGCTATCTTCTCTACGGCTCTTGGCTATGTGTTACTAAAAAGTTTAAGAGATAAGGTCATGTATGAATCGCATGCTCCACCATATTCAAGACATAGAGGGATTCATGCAACAATGAATGTAATTGAGACATATTTCTTTTGGCCTACAATGAAAAAGGACATACAAGGATATGTGACTCAATGCATTACTTACAAATATGACCATGGGAAGAAACTTGGTTTTCTCCAACCACTCTCAATTCCTCATTCTCCATGGGAGAGTATCGCTATGGATTTTATCTTTGGCTTACCAAATTTTATCCATGGGGATAAAGGGATATGGACAATCGTAGACAAGTTTAGCAAGCAAGCTCATTTTATACCTGTCAAAAAGACTATTAAGGCTCAAATATTCATCTCTCAAATATATAAGTATCATGGTTTGCCAACAAGTATTGTTTTTGATAGAGATCCCATAATAACCAGTAAATTTTGGAAGGAACATTTTGAGAATCTTGGAGCAAAGATCAATTTCTCTTTATCCTATCGATGATCCTCAAACGGATGGACAAAGTAAAATTGTGAATTCCATTGTGCTTGATCTACTCAAAGCCTATGCAATGAAAGTAGACCAACACAACAAAATGGGAAAAGTGTCTACTTACAATAAAATATGCATACAACAATACTGTGCATTCTTCTACACGTAAAGCACCTTTTGAGGTAATCGAAGGAAGGTCAAAAGTTCCCCCCATTTTGAAAATGCATGGGAAGATCTTCGTTGTTGAAGAGTATAGTTGTGACTTATGCGATGCTTTCGCTAAGATCAAAGAAGTTATCTCTATCGCACAATAAAAGTACAAGGCAACTGTTGACAAGCATAGAAGAACTCTTCAATTCAAAGAGAAGCTTGCTTAAGGCACACTATTGGCAAATGTTGGCATGGAGAACTCACAAGTCATCAAAAGTACTATGCAAAATTATCACACAGATATTATGGACCATTCCACATTCTATGGCTAATCAATGGATTATCAACTTAAGCTACCATCTCATTGGCCAATCCATAATGCATTCCATGTAAGTCTACTACTATGCAATGGTAAGGTACTATGTAAGTACCTCATTAAATTTAAAAACTACCCTTTTGAAGATGTTAATGGATGCAAGAGCCACAATTGAAGCATAGTATGTCACTTGTAGCAACCTAAAATGAATTTCGTACAAAGCCCAAATGTTTTTACATCAATGTATTCAATGAAAATGCAATGAAGAAGAGCACGATTCTTTTTTTTCAACTCTATTGTCTCAAGTTCTTCATTAATGTTTAAATGTAATATGTATGCATACCAAATGTTGCACACTTGTGGCAGAGTTTTTCCTAGTACTGAGTAGACCTGGAATCTACTTTGGAAAGGTGCTAGTGCTAACAAGGTAGACATAGTTGTGACATATTTTTTTCCAAGTGCCAAGTAGATTGGTTATCTACTTTGGAACAATTTCCAATGTGCTAAAAGTGGATGCTAAGCAAAAAGCCAATGGACCAAAGATACCTCTCTTGAATAGAAGCATAGTCGAAGACGACTATTATTTCAAGGGTGGGGTAATGTAACCAAATTTCATTTTTAGGTTTACTTAAATGAATTTTCTCTCTCTAGAATCGGCTATTCCAAAAAGAGAAAATAAAAATAGTAGAAGGGCCAATTATGTACAATGGGTAGAGGAGCGTGTTCATAAAATAGAGGGTTTCAAATTTTGAATGCATTTTTCAAAAGTGCCAACGGACTTTGATAAGTACTCAATCAAGATTTTTTGGGACAAAAACCGGATATTTGTGAGTTCAAAAGAGTCCAAAACGGATCTTGAAAACCTTCAAAAGTAGGCAGTATGAATAACCAAAAGGGATTCAAGGTGTTATTATCCATACATGCAAACCTAGGGCTATGTGGAGATAAGAGATGTGGTCCACAAGCCTCTCATGCAAAGGAGAAGGTAAGAGTTAGTTTTAAAAATAGAAAAGTGCTTTTACAAGACTGCGCTAGAGAGAGTAGGGGAACTTCTATCTTCTTGGCTCTTGAAGTTGCAAGAAATTCTCAGCCAAAAGGAATCTCTCCATGCTCTTCTCAAATCTCATCATCTTCTCTCTCTCTCCCACATGTCTCCATAGCTATGGTTGCTCAAGCTTTTACATAACTAACTATACAGGTTACTACTTCTAATGCTACCATATCTTCTTTCCAACCGGATTTTTGCTTATCTCCACAGGTCCTATCACCCACGAGGTTTTTAGGGCCTTGGAATTGAGTGGCTCCAAAAATTTTGGCCCTCAACTGGTGTCTAATTCTCTCTCTCTCTCTCTATCTCTCTCTAAGTTTTGACACATGTATATGATGTGTGATTGAGTCTAAGTTATTGCATGCAAATGTCATGCTTGAATATATACTCAGTGTTACACAATTGATTGATTACTCTAGTTAATTTGTAATTATTGTTGCACTTTAATCCCAATTCTCTCACACAAAGTTAACGTTTCTTTTGAGCGAACTCGCAATAATGCAGTGTAAGTTAGGCCATGCTTATTGTATATACTAGGTGAGAATGAGAGTCCTTATGATCGTATATGGTAATTGTAGAAGCCTGTTGGATTGAGAATTAAGTTTTGCAAATTTTTTGGCTTGTATTTTTGTCCAATTGAAATTTGGTTGTGATTGAAAATATGCATGTCCATGTTGGCTTGATACCTAGTCTATAGAAAAACTTGTATTTTGATTGTGCCTCTTATCCTATTTGTTTGTTGATAAACTCAATCCACATTGGTGATTTATTGTTGAAAGTATTCAAAGCCTATAAGTGACCATAAACTCCATTCATCATTTATATCGTCGTTTTTTGCACATAGTTCGATCAACATAAGTTGTTTTATCTTCAAGGCTTTATGCAAACTAGTGGGCTCATTTGCATCCCATGTGATTGTCGAGGAAGCAATTGGAGGTTCATTGTTCGCATTCGAAATATATATTTGACCATTCACATTCAATATATATGTTTCAAAAACATGGTTGTTATGTTCGACTGTCTTTTTTGGGATGAATTATAGGTAAAGGATATTGATAACGAGTAAATTTTATCTCAAGCAATCATTGTTTAATTTTTGAATGTCAAATTTTGTTCGTTTGATTTTTCTAAGTCTATTAATCATGTCTACAAAAACAATATCTTTTTGACGCATTACTTGTGTTAAATCGTACTTTTGAAGTTCTTTTGTCAGACACTTTGGCTAGCAAGATCGATTTTTGAAAATATCCATTTCGATTTAGCAAGATACTGATATTGTTGAATCTTGAACAACATCGAATTTTATTCCATAAGGCTCAATATTTGTAGTAACTCTTACGTCTGTATCAACATCATCGTATATATGGTCTTTAATTATCTCTGAGGCTATTTGATCAATGTTGCACCATTGCTCATCAATTGCATCGTCTTTTTTATGGTTATATTTTTTGTAATTTTCATAAATTTTATTCTTATGTAGTTCAAACATGTCTATCCAATGAGCATCTTCATTAAGAAGAGTTTCTTCGCTTTGTCAAAATGATACGTGCAAAAGGATCATTTCTCTATAGATGTTTTTTGGGTCTCCTTTCATGCTATATTTAATTGATCTAATGATTTTGGTTGTTCTAAGTTTTGAAAAATTACTAGAATGCTGCTACGCATGTTTAGCAATGCTAACCACATTTGCTTCATTCAAGTTGTAGCATTTGAGTTATTGTGTTTCACGTATGATATCATACGTAGAGCTTTAAAGGGATTTTTTTTGGATGTCGTAAGGATTGTCTTATTGGTGATTCTATTGTAGAGTCATTGCCATCCTTTGGATAACCAATGTTTCATTTTGTTTGTTTTTTAAAAGTAAAGAGAAGAGAAGTGATATCTTATTTTTTGTGATAATCTTGTAGCAAGTGAAATCTCTTAATGAAATTAAAACATGTTTCACTAACTGAGCCAAACGTATTTTCTTCTTGCTTTTCTAACAAAGAATTTTTCATTTTCTTGTCCCAAGTCAAAAGATCATTTACTAAAGGAAAATTACAAGTTAGTCTTGGTCAATTTGGTTCTTCATCAACATTGCATTTCTTTACGATGCGACGATAGCCACCATTGCGGTCCGTATTTTTTTATTTTTTTTGCAAAAAGAGTTCATTTTAATTTAGGTTTCAATGTATGGAAAATAACTCCATAAGTTTATTTTTCAATTCTATGGTCCACATTGTATATTTTTGTTTTATGTATATATTCTTTTGTTTCATTTTTCATACTTGTTTGAGCTTTTGTAGCACTATTTGTATTTACTTCAGTTCCTAACAACGCTCTTATGGCCTCAATAAGAGGTTTTCAATGTCCATCTTTTTCATATTCATCATGAAAAAGCAAGTTTAAGTTTGGCTTATTTGCAAAATTTATGTTATTCTCTTTTGAGGATGAGCTCCAAACATTTATACTTAGTTGTGTACCTTGTGCTATTCAGTATAAAAATATTGTATCTCCCCATAGTCCTCCCGCTGCTTCTACCGACAGTAGCATCAATTGGCCATATTACTCAAAGCTACCGACATTATGGGTTCCAGATAGAAATTCTCTAAAGTGAATGTCTATCGTGTCTCTAGTTGTCAAACTGTTAGAGTTCAAGTGTTTGAGTAACTCTAGTACTCTTATTTTTCTTGGATTGTCAAAGTTAGAGTTCAAGTTTTTGAGTAACTGTAATACTCCTATTTTTCTTGGATTATAGCTTGTAATTTTGTTGTATAGCACATATGTTATACAATCAAATAGACAATCACCAACACTATAGTAAAATGATTCAACAATTTGGAAATCATGAATACGATGAGTGTTTATTCTTTTTAGATAGGTTAAAAGCATTTTTGAATCTAACGTTTCTCCAAAAAGAACAAATAGTTCAAAGTATCCAACATTTGTTATCCGGTCATCATATAGGTATGTAATTTTATCTCAAAATTCAAAAACTTAAGTGATGTACAATTTTGAATGTGCTTTAGATCAAAGAGACATTCTTTTGAAAAGTTACACGAATCAAAAAATAAAGAAGTGATCTCCCCATAGACCACCATCAGTAGCTCATAGCTGCATTTATTGAGCATATTCATTCAGAGAGTGGACCCAATGTAAACTAGTTAGAATATCAAAACATAAAGAATTGTGTAAATATTGAAGAGCATAATGCTCATTTTGATTCGCAGTATGCATGAAATATAAAATGATTTTATTTCTCAATGTAGTTGGTGGTAATGAGTGTTGCAAGTAGCTGAATGTGTCCCGAACAAACAATCTTTGGGAAATTATACATGATCTTTTGAACTTGCAATGCATTATTATCAAGAGGAATCACGATAAATAAAGATTTGTTACCATAGACTAAAGAAAAGATCAAAAGATTAGAACTATCTATTTTATTATTTCTTGCATAAATCTTATAAACAAAAGGCGACTTTTCTTTGTTTCCTTTTCTAAGAAAGAGCAACAAGAGGAGAACAAGAGTTGGAAAAAGGTCTGTGTGATGTTTTCTCGAAGAGTGATACTAATATGGCTCTTTTCTCTTTGAGAGCTCGTTTTTTTTTTTTGGAGAGTACAAGAACTTTGAAACACATGCACACACCCTATTACAATGGCCTCACACGTAGGGAGAAAGGTATCCCATCACACACACACACACACACACACACACACACACACACACACACACACATATGGGAACAATCCCTAAGGACTTAGAACATGTCTTCAAGTCGCCAAGGAGGTATTGAACCCATGACCTTAGGCACATAGCCTATGACTCTACCAACTGAGCTAGCACCCGTTGACAACTTTGAAAGCCTGTTGAAAATCACAACATCTCATAATGTCCATGATATGGACCAAGCTGCAGATTACTGCATTCAATATCTAAAACAAGAAAGAAAGATACATAAGTGTTAGAATAACATTTATAAAGCTTTCAAACTACAATCTTACAAGCACTATTTTTTTTGAAGTATGTCTATCAATAATCATATTTCTCAAAAGGTTTTCAATGGTCATATGAGATATGTTTACTCAAATTTTTACCCACAGTAAAAGGCAAAAGGAAAGATCATTAATCACGCTTTTATAAAAAATAAAAAAAATAATATATATCTTTTATTGTGGTATATGATATGTCTATGAAAGATGGTCTATGGATGAAAAGTGAGACTAATACTGACTCTCTATACTTTTCTATCCATGAATATGGGTTCCCGACTAACAAAAAGTTTTGTAGATGATGCCTGTCATAGTTACTTTTGAGGGAAAGAGACTAAGTAACATGAAAAGATTAAGACAAAAAGGAGGATAGTTATGATACTTTGACTCTAAGCGATGGACCGCACTATGAATCAAGATCATTGTTGTTGATTATGGAGAAATGAATGTCTCTAATACCAGAAGCATGAACGAAAATCGCGTGGATGAGTGTACGTCAAATGAGTGCATGTATCAATGGTGATATGTTTGAAGGTTACTAGCAAGATCACATCATACACACACGATATAGTTGGCAAAAAAAATGTTAGGCTATTGATGATATGGATTTTTTCCATGGATCCTGTGAATTGTAACAAGTATTTTATACAATGTCTGTAGAAACTCTTAAACAAAACACTCTTCGTGGAGCTTCTACTAAGCTGTTGAATCATGGAGACTGTAGAAATTTTTTCTTTTTTACAAAAAATTTGAATATAAATGTACACTCACAATGTGCCCAAGGACCTGTAGTGGTTTGTTTAGTTTAGAGCTCTCTCTTTCATCAAAGACATACACTAGTGATAGTCCAATGTCTCTTCTAAATTGATCCATGTTCTCGAGAAGAAGGGAGATATTATTTGTAAATGGTGTCAAGAGTCTAAAGCACATGAACTAATTTTGATATTCTCAAAGTTGAAGTCGCATGGTTTTATGTGTTATCGAGGTGTTCCGTAGATCTTGTAATTATTTGAGTGAGAGAATTATCTTATCAAGTTTGTGTCTATTTTTCTCTACCTATCAAATTATTAAAATTCAAGTTTTGACTAACTTGAATTCTCCTATTTTTATTAGACTATAGCTTGCAATTTTGTTGTGTGGTATGCTTTTATATATAGACAATTACAAACACTATAGTCAGATGGTTTGACCATTTGGAAGCCATAAATACTATGAGTGTTTACGTTTTTGGAGATGTATTAAAAGTATTCAAATTTGATGCTTCTCTAGAAAGAACAAGTGGGTCAAATCATCCAACATTTGTTACTCATTCATCACATAAAATATGTAATTTATCTCTGAATTCAAAAAAGTATGTGATACATGATTTTGAATTTGTTTTAGACTAGAGTACCACACTTTAAAAAAAAACTATATGAACACAAAAATATAGAAATGATAATCCCACAGGCCACCATCAATAGCTCGTAGCTACATTTGTTGAGTATGTTCATTCAAAGAGTCAACTCTGTGTAAACTAGATAGAATATCAGGGCATAAAACACTATGTAGAAATTGAAGAGCATGATGCTCATTTTGATTTACAATGTGCATACAATGTAAAACAATCACATTTTTTATGTAGTTGGTGGCAATGAGTGTTATAACAAGTAGCTGGATAGGTTGAGCAAATAGACTCGGGAAACATATATATAATCTTTTGGAATTTGTAATGCACTATTGTCAAGAGAAAACTCAATATCTAAAGATTTGTTATTATTTGGTGTCATAGACTTTAAAAAAGATGTTTGGGAGTGTAAAACTAGCTACTTTATTTCTACTTGTGTAAATCTTGTAGAAGAAGCAACTTTTCTTTTTTTATTTTTCTAAGAAAGAGCGGGAGGAGTTGGAGAAGTTTTTGTGTCATATTTTGTCAAAGACCAATGCTGGTATGGCTCTCTCCTCTTTAAAAGCTTGTTGAAAATCACAAAGCCTCACGACGTACACAGTATAGACCAAGCATCAAATTCTTGCATTCAATATTCAAAATATAAAAAAAGATATTTAAGTGTTAGAAATCACACACATGATGTTTTCAAGCTATAATTTTATAGTCACTGTTTTATTTAAAAGTATGTTTATCAATAATGGCATGGCTTAAAAGGATGTTACTTGCCATATGAGATGTGCTTATTCATTTTTTATTGACAACAAGAAGGCAAACGAAAAGATACCATTAGTCAACTTTCTAGTATAAAGGAACGATCTCATGGAAAACCATATATCATTCTCCAAAGCATGTGATCTGTTTATATAAGATGGTCTACAGCCGAAAGGTGAGTTTAATATTAGTTCTTTATACTTTTCTATTTGTGAATATGGGTTTCAAACTAATGGATGGTTTTGTTGATGGTGCCTATTATGGTTAGTTTTTAGGGGGAGAGAGATTTGTCTGAGTAACTTGAAAAGATCAAAATGGAGACAAAGATGGTTATGATGTATTGACTATAAGTGATGGATCTCCTTATGAATCAAGGATATTCTCATTATTCATGGGCGAATGAACGTATGTAATACCACAAGCATGAATAGAAATTTCATAGATGCTTGTAGTCCCAATGAATAATAATAATGATGGTGATATTTTTTAAGATTATTAGCAAACTCACACTTTATGCACATAACAATAATATTAGACCAACAATGAGGTGGGCATGCTCCTTGGATTTCATAAATCATGGCAAAAAATAATATTACACCAACAATGAGGTGGGTATGCTCCTTGGATTTCATGAATCATGGCAAGTATTTCTAGAAAAATTCTTCAAAGGAACACAATGTTCTTGGAGCTTATACTAGATTGTTGAATCATGGAGACTATACGAAAGACATCCTCTTTGTAACAAATGTGACTATAGCTGTATGCTCACAATGCGTCCAAGTATATGGTGGTTTTGTTCGGAGCTCTTTGGCTCTAACTTGCTCCTCATTTCTAAGAAGATGTAGATGGTGTAAACTCTATATACCACGAAAGGTGTGTATATACTGCTAATGGTCCAATTTCTCCTCTAGATTGATTAATGTTTTTAAAAATAAAAGAGATGTGATTGTGTAAATGGTGCCAAGAGTCCAAATCACATGAACCAATTTTGATGTTATCAAATTTGAAGTTGCATGATTCTACATGTTATTGGGGTCTTTCCTTGAGTGAGAGGAGAACCTTAGGTAAATTATTCAAATGAACTCTCAAATACCTAATCTAATCATCTCTAGAATTTACAAAATTACATGGAAAATATTTCTAATGCTCAATATTGGAGCTAGCTTTGGCATCCAAGGCACTTTGAACTCCCCACGAATCATGCTATCTAGCTGAGGTGCGTTCTCTAGTAAGCATTTGTAGGATTATATGACATTCAAGAGATACCTTTGGTCTTTGACTTGCCAAAATTTTAGCTCAAGCTTATTTTGACTTTGTCTTTGCTATTGGTAGTACTATGTAGGGACAGTATGGATGTGCATGTAAAGCAAATAGATCAGACTGTATAAAGCCATTAGAAATGAGTTTTTTTTCATATCATGAAATTGAATATATTTATGTATAGTTTAAAGAATGGCTTGAGATCCAGGATCAAGTATAAAAAGACTTTTGATGATACATATACAAGATCGTGGAACATAATAAATGAAGCTAGAGAAGCAAAGGTAGTTTAGATTGTAAGAAGAACCAAACAAAAGAGTAACAATATTGCTATATATATTGTAGACTTTGTCAATGATGAGACTGTACAAAATTTCATGAGCCCACATATGTTGGTGTATATAGTAGTGTCTTTATCCATAAAGGGAATTTGAAGCGATTGCCGCGTATATGCAATATTATCATATACTTTTATGAGGTCTAATTCTAGAGTTTTTTTTCTCTCTCTCTAAATTTCAAATTTTAGATGTTGGATGATTTAGGTTTGGCGGCCCTTTTTACATCTAGCTATTTATGAAAGTGTGAGTTTATGATACGAGTTAAGAGAAGAATAGTTAATTTGATGTGAGTTTATTAATCTTTCTTGATTTGTTAGAAAGAAACACAACATTTTTTCCTTTGTACTATACATGATATGATTGTGGATTTGGTTTTACTCATATCAAACACAATTGTGTTAGTAGAGGATGTGATTTAATTGCCCCATGTGGAGTTAAGGTCCAACCTCTAAACTTTAAATTGATATCTAATTTCTTATGTTTTTTGCATATGAGACCTTTAAAGTGTTGTATTTTGTGTGAGGGAAAGAGGGATGTCCGGGGGGATATATCTTTTGAAAAATAGAATGACCAATTCTTCTTCATAAACCTATTTTTAATTAAAAAATCATTTTTTAATCTCTCTTGTACATGTAACTTTGTGAATATATGAAACATTAAAACACTTACAAGATGAACTCATGTGCTATACTCGCAAATTTTGAGGTCGACCTCCTGGGGGTGGAGAGAGAGAGAGAGAGAGAGAGAGAGAGAGAGAGAGAGAGAGGACTATCAAAATAATGTGAATGCTTGGTAATTTCTTTAATCTCTTTGTGCATATCTTTTGTGGAAAGAAAAAACTATTTGACAAAGTATAGAAGTGGTTCAAAAAGTCAATCTTTGATACCAATTTGACAAGTGGAATAGAGAAGGGTTTACCATCTGAATTGTGGCACTATGCATGTGTGCAATACTATGGCTAGACACAAAGGCTAGCTCAACAATAGTGAAGAAAATTCTACAAAGCTTGTGAGTTAAGGCCTTTTGACCTTTTAATTTTGGTTGATCATATGAGATAGAATATGTTTCATCACTCATTCTGTAATTTGTTAATTCACACAGGAATTTAGTGTCACATTGAGACATTTTCAAGCTCTTTAAAAGAGTTCTACTTGATCATATGAGGTGGGGTTTTCCTTATTTCTCTTTTTATGATCTTTCAAACTTCATGAAAAAATATAATGCCACTTTGAGACATACTAAATTCCCAAAAGAGCTCTCATACAACATAGTGAATGAATCTATGACTACAATTAGCTATTTCACAACCAAAATAGACATGTTGATCGAGTTTATTGGTTTTGCCTCTCTTGTTTCACTTGCTTACACTATGGTCACTCATAGTTCACTTGTTGCAACTGGTTCAAGATTGTGAACTCAGTCATTTTTTCACAGAGTAACTCACCACATCTATGCTGCCTTAGCTTTTCTTTTGAACCTAATAATATGTCAATTTAGTATCCACATTCATGACGTATGTATTCATATACTAAACAAGTTCAATTCTACTTTACACATGCTTAGTCTTCCAAAATGACTATCACAAAATATATTATAGAATGTTTTTTTCCCCCAATGCGATTTTATGTTTCTTATTTTTTGTTCTATGTGCTACAAGAAGTAGGGAATTTATCCATGACCATCTTTGGAAACACAAATGAAAGTTGTTGCAGCATACTGCATGTAGAGTGATGAAAATGAGAACAAGATAATTGACATTAAAACGTAAGAAAGGCAATTGATCATGAGGAAGTTGAAATTTCTAAAACTCAATACAAAAAGCTTATGAAATGAAATTTTACATTAATGGTTATGTGTCTTCGTTTCTATATGTATATATTTGCTGAAACAGAGTAAAAAAGCTACACTAATGGAGTGGAGGAAAATAAAATTTTCTTGATATCTTCTCTTGATTTCTCTGCATTGATGTGTAACATGGACCAACTAATAGATTCCTGCATAGCATATATATATAAAAAGTGCATCACTATTAGAACTACAGAAAACCACAATAGAAGTAAGAGTGTCCAATGCAAAAACCCTGTGATACTTCCTTGAGCTTACGATGTTTCACAAAGTCTTTATTGTACTCTATTAAAGTATCTACATGATCTAGTGTAAAGAAAAACATGTATTTTTGTTGAAACCTGTAACAGATGGTGTTTGTGCTCTGCCTCGCTCTTGGAGAATACGATGATGTCGTCAATAAAGGTGCCCACAAATGACTGGTACTCTTAAAAAATCATGTACATCATCCTACTAGTACTCCTAAAGGCATCATGTACAATCTAAAGGACGTCATGAACATGGTCTTGTATACATCTCCATGATCGATCTTGATCTAATGATAGCCACTTTTCAGGTCGATTTTGCTAAAATATGTAGAACTCTGCAACTTGTCTAGTATATCATTGATCCTGGGTATTAGAAACCTGTTAACTGATGGTGATTTTGTTGAGAGCTCTATAGTCAATGCACAATCTCCAAGATCCATCTTTGTGTAATACGAATAACATTGGTGAATAGTAAGGTGATGTACTGATGTGAATTAGACCCTTTTCTAGAAGATCTTTCACTTAGTCACACTTTTCTCATTTTGGGCTTTGCTAATTCAGTACGATGGCTGGTTCGATGGCGTGGTGCTGGGAATCAAAGAAATTGTGTCATCTTTAAGTCGTTGAAGAGGTAACTCTTGCAGTAAACCTTCACAAAAACAATCGCCTTGAGCTTGGAGAAAATCTTGTTCTTTCTTGAGGTTGGACAAAGTTGATGTTTTATGGTCATTTAACTCATTCAAGTAGACCGACTAAACAAATAGACTGGATTCCATTAATTTTGAAATGGCCAAAGCTGATACAATTGAGACAAACTCGCCCTTTAATTTTACATCATCAACTTTTTACAGAACTCTCTCTTTTTCTATTGATATATTGGTTCTTCAATTTTGAGAAGTAATAAAGTCCACTCGTCAATAACAAGTACTTTTGTGTATCCTCCATTACTTTTAATTACACCATTCAAGCTAGGCATGAACACAAGAGGAGTGACTTTTGTGCACTGTAAACAAAAAGCTCGTTGAATTGAGTTTATTGGAAGTGTTGGTATCACGTTTTTTTGTGAGAAAATTTTTATAGCCTTCAAAGAAAAGCAAACATCTAGCAACCATCTATCTGTATAAAATAAAGAGAGGCACATCTAGTAACCATCTATCTAAATAAAACAAGGTGAGGACGCACGAAGGCCTGCTAAGTTAAGATGAAATGAGGGAGAATTAGTTTAAATATGTGCCCCTAATCACATAGAATTTTTGTTGTGTTTTAATATAAAATTGTATGATCTATTATACTAATATAATCACAATATCACAAAAAGCCCCACTTAAATAATGTGAAAGGTGCACATTACATATCAACATTTTGAAATAAAATAAAATGAGAAAGAAGTAAAATAAAAACCATAAAAATTAAACTTAAAACACAAAAAATATTTTAGTGCTTTTATCATAAAAGTTAATAAACATACAAAATAATAAAACAAGATAGTGAAATGAATTTTTATGAAGTCTTTAAATGAAATGATCTTTTATCAATACCTCATATCATGGGATCAAACTCCTCTGAATACACTTTGTAATCCAAAACGGTAATGCAACTTTGAAAAATAGCATTTAGAAGACTATGATGTCTTTCTATTCACAAGACATTCAAGGCCCCTTGGGACACTTTGTCAAGCAATGAAAATTGAACGACCTTTACCCATAGTGCACTAAGGGCGGGCCAAAAAGAGAGGCATAAGTAAGGCTTTCTTTATAGTGTCTATGAATCTTACCTTTTTGTGAAGAAAAGAATGAATATAGCGTTGACATTGATACCTCTTTTCCGTATTGAATTGTTTTGTTCCAAAATTTTGTAATTCCTTCTAACTTTAATTCTTGCTCTCCATTGTTTACAGTTGCGATGATCAATGAGTTTCAAAATTGTAGCAATCGATTCTCTTTGTATACTACAAAAAATAGATTTTTCGAAATGAATACAGTATATTTATCTCTGTGGACTTTTTCTACAACCTTTAAAGAAAAGAGAACATCAAGCAACCATCTATCTGGATTAAAAAAAGAGAGGTAGAAGTAAGGCTTTCTTTATAGTGTCTACGAATGTTACCTTTTGTGGGGAAAAGAATGAATATAAAGTTGACATTGATACCTCTTTATGTATTGAACTTTTTTGTTTGTCAAAGTGATTGTAAGTGTTACTATTAAGATGCTTTAGATTAGAGATAAATATAGTTTTATGTTTTATAGTGATACGTTTAATTTGACCATCTTCGTTTGTTTAGAACTTGCCGTTTCAGTTAGATTTTAGGATTTGACCGTCTTAATCCACTTGGCCATCTTATAGTTTGGTTGTTAGGAGTTTACCGTGTAAAGCTGGATGCTCTACATTGGCTTTTCGTCGCATTGGTTTGTCAATTTGTTTTAAGGCCTAGCAGTTTAGGGTTAGTGGCTTTTGGTTTGGCCAATAGTAGTTGACGGTCTATGCATGTTTGATCGCTTAGGGTTTGCCATATAAAGCCGTTTAAGTATAGACGCTTTAAATCGGGTTAAGGTGGCGTCTGGCCATTTGAATCCGCTTAGTATTAGCGGCTTTTGGTTTAACCATTAGGAGTTTGACTTGTAAAGTCGCTCAAGGTTGGTTGTGTAAAGACGCTCTAAATCGACTTAGGCTCGCTTTAGTTCGGTACTTAGATCTAACTATTTGAAGTTAACAGCTTATGGTTTGGCCATTTTAATATGCTTAGGGTTGGTCGTGTATAGGCGCTTAAGGTTGGCTGATATAAAACGACTTAGGGTCCTATAAATTTGTCCATTTCAACCCGCTTAGGGCTAGCCACTTAGGGTTAGTGGCTTTTAGTTTACACGCTAATAGTTGGCCGTGCTTAGTTAACTTCTTAGGGTTGGCCATGTTTGGGTGCAGCTTAGGATTGTCCGCTTAGGGTTGGCCGTGTTTCAATCCATTTTGGCAAGTTGTTCAAGGTTAATGGCTTTTGGTTTGGCCCGGCTAGTTGCTTAGGGTTAGTGGCTTTTTGTTTGGCCGCTAGGGGTTGGCCTTGTAAAGGCACTTAGGTTTGGCTGTTTAAAGATGCTCTAAACCGACTTAGAATTGCTTTAGTTCGACCATTTCAAACCACTTATAGTGGTGTGTAGATTTGTCCATTTTGGTCCACTTAGGGTTAACGGCTTTTAGTTTACGCGCTAATAGTTGGCCTTGTTTAGTTGCTTAGGATTGGTCGTGTTTGTTTGCTTAGGGTTGGCCATATTTTAGTCTGCTTAGGGCTAGTTGCTCCAGGCTAGCGGCTTTTGGTTTGGCCGCTTAGGGTCAAATTAGATTAGCAATTTTAATCCGCTTAGGGTTAGCAGCTTGTGGTTTTAGTTCTTCTTGACTGAGCTGTTTCAGTTCATTTAGGGCTACCTGTTTAAGGTTAGTGGCTTTTGATTTGGCCATTAGGGTTGGCCTTCTAAAGGCGCTTAGGATTGGTGCTCTAAACTAACTTAGGGTCGCTTTAGTTCGGCCATTTCAATCCGCTTGAGGTGGGGTGATCGAAACTGGTATAGGGTTGACCCGTATAGATTTGTCCATTTTAGTCCGCTTAGGGTTAGTGGCTTTTAGTTTGCACGCTAATAGTTGGCCGTGTTTGTCTGCTTATGATTGTTTGCTTAGGGTTGGCGGCTTTTGGTTTGCCCGTTCTAAATTAGCTTAGGGTTTGACTGCTCTAAACCGACTTAGTGTTAGAAACGGTTTTAAATCAACTTAGATGATCAATGAATCGACATGTTTAGGTTTTGGTTTGGCTGCTTGGAGTTTTAGATTAGAGTGTTAAAGTGTTAGGGTTTGTTCTCTACATGCGTTGCCTTGTAGACATGGGTGTGTACTTATGTCACACCCACGAGTATAGGCATTGACCAATAAAGATGATAGTATAACCGGGTGCTCATGATCTCCGTGCACCTCTAGACTAAGGTGTGTGGGAATTGGGCATGGCTAGAGAATGCGAGGTAGTTTACATTGTGCCAATGTAAAAACTATAAATAGAGGCTTTTGGTTTGGCCATTTAAAATTGGTTGTGCTTGGCCGCTTAGGATTAGACACTTATGTTTGACATCTTTTGGTTTGGCCACTCAACAATGGCTTAGGGTTTGATTGCTCTAAACCGACTTAGTGTTAGCATTGTTAAATTGACTTAGTTGATCAACAAACCAATGTGTTGTAGTGGGAAATTGATGAAAACCTAGAGGAGAAGCATCCTCTGATAAACAAACCGACTTTTGTTTGGCCGCTCTGAATCATGATTAGCTTAGCGTTTGGCAATTTCAGCTTGCTTAGGGCTAGCAAGCTCAAACTTATGTACTAAATGTTATATATTGTAATAACAAACTGCACTCACTATTACTTATTAATTTGTTGTGTAATCTCTAGATTAATTATGGACGATAGGATGGCATGTCCTTATATGCTATGTAAGCATCAAATTGTTCAAAAAAGAAAGATCTGTGATCAGCATATACGCAACAACGGTCTTTTTCTGTAGACAAATTACAAGATCTACGTTATCAATCTCATGGTGAGGAGACAATAGGAAAACCCCTACTCTTAGATATTGCTCAAATTTCATCACAGACTCAACAGAGGAGGCGAATATCAAATGAACCGTCACAGGGGGAGTTTACCCCAATAGTTGATGCAACATTCCAAGAAGTTGAGATGGAAGAAATGTTGAATGCCTTATTTGACATGGATCCGATTCTCTTGCATGTGAGCACATAGAGGAAAGATGGCTTGCATTTGAAGAAGAATCTCTTTGTGTACATTTTGGTTTAGCAATGGATGGAGTGAATCCATTTGGATTGTAGAGTTCCTCATGGAGCACATGGCATGTTTGCTTGGTGAACTATAATCTTCCATCATGGTTAGCTATCAAGAAGGGCCATCTGCTATTGTCACTGATTATTCTAGGGAAGTACAAGGTAAAGAACATGGACATTTATCTGGCACCACTTATAGAAGAGCTTCAAATCTTGTGGACATGGATTGATGTGGTTGACATGTCCCAAAAGATCGATCGATGACATGCCCATGTGCAAGGCATTCTGAGGTGGACCATGGATGATTGGCCAGGCTTTGGAGAGTATTCATGTAACTTTGAAACCCAGACCTATATGCATTTTATAGGTGGTGCTTGGTCAATGCTTGATGCTTTTTCATTTCTACACACTGATTTTAAGGTTTGAGCTACTCGAGCAATCATGCATATCCACTATGTGGTCCTCGACTTGGCCTCCATCGCTCTGATTATTTGGGCAAGACAGTTTACGAGGAGCATGTACGATTTTTGCCATAAGGACATGAGTTATGTGAACCAAATTTATGCAAATACAACATGCACCCATTGAAGGAGAGTGATTGGAAGAACATGTGGCAAGAATAGAGAGATTCTATGCCACCCAACATGAAGACTCTCTAATTTTCATGACCTCCCATATTGGAGTGACTTGTCAATCAATGCATATTATTAGGAATGTGGGGGAGATCCTATGGAAGACTATTACTGGAAAAAGAGATAGCAAGGCCCAAAGAGACGACCTACAGGCTGTGGGATGAATGCCAGAGATGTGGCCTCGACCTAAACCCAATGGAAACTATTCTACTTCAAAAGCTCCATGGGTTTTTAGAAAAACACATGAGGAACAAGTGAAGAATACCATATCTACATTCAAGAATCCTATTGGGTGCATGCGATGTTTGAAGAAAACTTTTACTAGAGATGAAAAACTTAGTGGTCTTAAGTCTCATGATTGACACAAATTTTTACAATTTATCTTACCAATTTCCATAAAAGATTGTATGACACATGAAATTAAAAAGACAATTTACAAGATCAGTGAGTTAGTGCGTTGGATCTCATCAAAAGAGATAAAAAAAGACAACATACATGCAACTCGCTTAAATGCTACAAAGGCAGTGTGTATGATGGAGAAGTATTTCCAACAAACATTCTTACTATCCAAATGCATTTAGTTGTGCATGTGGGATGGTCCATTATAGTTCTTCTTGGAGAAATTTATGAAGACTTTAAAAGGGTTTGCTAGTCAAAGGGCTCGCCCTGAGGGTAGCATAGTTGAAGGACGGCTTGCAGGAGTATCTTGTTTTTATCAATGATTTTGTGGGTCAATTGATCAAGAGATTCCTTGAATGTGGACTTGTAAGACAAACACCAAGGTAACAGGGTAGGAGCCATAGGGACACGGCATCGTGAGGAAGATGGATGTGAATATGCGTTAAAAGGTTATGAGGTTTTGTCTTCTCAACTCAAAAGTCATGCAAAAGTGGATTGATAAATATAAAATGGAAAAAGAAACAATGTTTGGTTGATCGATTGCAATTCAAGCGCGATCATACCACTAGAAATCTTCCTTTCCAGATCATCTTCAAAAACTGCCAGCGACAATGTTTGGTTGATCGATTGCAATTCAAGCGCAATCGTACCACTAGAAATCTTTCCTTTTCAGATCATCTTCAAAAACTGCCAGATCTTCCTACTAGACGTTGCCTAGATACAACAATTTTGGAGGCAAAGAAAAACAGAGTATTGATTAGTGAAGAAGAAGGGGAGATGTCGAGGGGATGCAATTGGCATGTATATATTGTACCTGCTTCTTATTTCTAACCACATGAAAATATTTTTATATTAAGATTGATATTGTTTTATGTGCTTGTTCTATCACAAATATGGAGCATTGTGGTCACATGGGTGACACTTTAAAGTGCAGTGGATAGATGAACGAAGGGTCACCTTTTACAGTGGGCTCACGACAAGCTTTGTCCAAGAAAGTTGGAGTAGTGCCAAGGATGATAATACATAGACTGGGCAACTTGAATACTTTGGCTACATCAAAGACATCCTTGAAAATAGCTTTAGAAAGTTTGATATTTTTATTTTTGATGTGAAGTGGTTCAAGGTTATTACTAGTGGTCCCAATGCAACTGTGCACAAAAATAGGAGTGGACTAATTCAAGTGCTCTAGGTGGGTGTGGACAGATGATCGGGATACATTTGTGCTTTTGCAGCATTGTGAACAGGTTGTGTTATCATAGATCCACTATGGAAGAAAAAAGATAAAGAAGATTTGACTAAACCACGCTGGCTCTTTGCTATCCAAGTTGCTCCACGGTGTAAACAAGTCTGTGAAGGATTGGAGGTTGAGAATGAAGAGACACATGAGCAGTGTGCCCGGATTGCAAATGATTGGGATGAGGACATTGAGCTTGTAGTCGGTGTTCTTGGTGAGCAAATGCCTGAACGTGAAGATGAGTGATCAAATACTGAGATATATAAAGAGATGGAAGACTTGTGGAGTTTGATGATGAAGATGCAAAAGTTCAGATAGAGATAGATGTTTTTGGTGCATCAGCTCTCATAGAAGATGAGAGATTGATTAGTGATTTTTGTTAAGAATTCTCTTGTAATGTCTACTTTTGATTAATGGATTTTTTAAAACTGTCCAATTGTGAATAGATAGTGGTTTGTGCTACTTAAGATGGTTATTTATGATTAAGTGAACTAACGTATAACACATGTCAACCTAACAAGGAATTATAGACAGTGGGTCCATCGAAGCCTATAGACAAAAATCTCCAAAGCCAACGTCTTGGTTTCCAGCTTTCTGGGAGAACCTTGTGTTTAGGACGTGTGTGTTGATGTTTTTAAACTTTATACTTATACACAAAAGAACATAATAATTCAAAAGACAACTAGCTTTAAACAAAGGACAATGATTAATGTAGCACAAAACAGCTCCATCTTTGATTCATTTTTGTACATCATAGTGAGAATGAGGTATCATTCTACTGTTTTGTACATAAGATAGTCAGGTACAATTTATTTTGAAGTGAAAGAGGCCAGGCTCGACAGTGATGGACATCAACTTAGCCAAAAAGATCCTACGTAAATATAGAGTTCTCACCTGCATCCATATAAACAAGACAACATATCCATTAACCTTGAATATGTATTACAAGTGTCAACAAACCTATCAGTTGTTATCCATGTCCTACTTAAAAACCTTTCTAGCTTATACCTACCATCCATGTAGTATTAAATATTTACAAATATTCATTCTTAGAACAATAAGCCACAATGAAAGTGACACATGTGTGTGTGTAGTTGTTTTACTTAAATAAATAAACATAAATGAACATTTAAGTTCAAAGGATAGCTGGCTTTAGACCTGGCTTTAGACAAGTGACAATGATAAGCACAAAAACAACTCAGTCTTTGACTTATTTTTGTACATTGTTATAAGAATGAGGTCTCATCTTAGTGTACATGTATAATGGCAAATCTAAGTTGTTTGCTCCATGAAGTGGCAAGAGTCTAGTATATAAAGGACGGACGTTTGCTTTAAGCCAAAAAATTTCCAAGAAAGGATAGAGTCCTCACCCGCATCCATTCAAACAAGACAATAGATATGTTAGCCTTAAATGCATATTACAGGTGTCAGTGGACTTTATGAGTTGTTATCCATGTCCATCTTACAACTTTTCAACTTAAAACCAATGCCCAAATAGAATTATTTTTTGTGTTTTGAAAAAAGTCACAAAATGTGAGTTTATTTTGGTTCCTTTTTACATCTTGAAATTAAGATTCAAGTGCATTAACATAGGTTATAGTTAAGGTAATTATATACCCCATTTATTTAAAAAAAACTTAAATAGTTTATTTAACTAACTATAATTTTGATCGAAAGGCCACCACCCCTTTCGATCCAAGTGTCTTAATTCCCATTTTTTAACCCGTTATTTTTGTGAAATATTTAGCAATTTTTCTTAAAAGGTCTTATAAAAGTAATAGATGGTATAAAAGAATAATCCAAGATAGAATTGGTACAATCCACTCCTTTAAAAAAACCTCTTAATCTGCATGATTTTAAAATATCACAGCGGAGTAAAGTATAATCCACAAGAATGAAAAACCCAAGTAATATTTTGCCATCAGACGCCCTTGTAAAAATGTCCAGACAGTGCCACGCTAGCACAACAAAATTTAGCATGTTAAATCAAGAAGAATGGTCGATTGAAAGATCCCATGGCTGAACCATCCATTTTATAATAATTACAACATGGTATGTTAACCCAGAAAAAAAAAAGCTCACATTACTGTGTAATTGAACCATAAGCGACAGTTTCGACAGTCAAACCTTACGCCTTAGTAGGTCTTGAAGCCATTTACATCCTATTTACCTAATGATACCATGGGAAAAAGAGCCCAGAACATCATAAGCTAACCAAATTTCATCTATTCCAAAAAACTCAGAGTTTCGGTCAACATGATTAGACAATAATCAAGAGTAAAAACATGCAAAAAACCATGATCCTAATGAAGAATATCATAAACATCATCAAATACCAGTTTGTGCAACAGAGAACCCCTGTTAAAAAAAACACCCACGTTCCAAATTGTAAAGCGAGCTCACTGGGCCAGGAATCCCTATCTAAATTCCCACATAATACCAAATCCTTTGTTTTTATTACATTGTGTCGTATACTAAAAACATCTGGTGTGACAAAAATAAAGGAATTTATAAAACCAGTAAAGACATAGGTATTTTTTAACAGTGTGCGGACCCGAGAAGCACCATCTTTTTCCACCAGTTCCATAGTCAGACAGTAGGCAGGCCACCAAAATGCCCTCAATTATCTCTTTCATATACACACACAATACACAAAGACAAGGCTAAGTGAGGGGCACAGAGCCAACCTCACCTCATTTATATAGTATTGAACCACTGGAGGAAGTGATGAGGAAGGCCAACATGTAAGATTCCTTCATGATCTTCTCATCCTTATGCTCGACTCCCAAGGCCCATGGCTAGAAGTGGCAGCCGCCATGGCAACCCACATGGGGGAAAGAGTGGGAGAGATGGGGGATCATCATACCGCATGCAAATGGAGAGAGAGCTAAATAACATAGTTATGAGGTAGAGAGGTTAAGAAGACCACGTGTGATGCACTTACTATGCACGTAACCCCGTCATCAAGTCACCTAATACGGTGTCACAGAAAATGAAAGTGAGAGCCAGTCACCTCAGTTGGGGTGGTGTCCCATAGTTCAGGCACCCTATGAAGAGTAAAGGCTTATGGTAGCCTGAAAAAAACTTTAGATGCAAAGAGAGGTTAAGAAAACAATCCCTCAAGGTGATATAAGAAAGCCCGGGTCTCATTGGGGGGGGGGGGGGGGGGGGGGGGGGGGGGGGTCTAAGTTCGTGTTAGGCTTACGGTACATAGTGAAGAGGCATATTTGTCCATATAGAGATTTTTCTGCATCAGTACTTAGGTGTGTGTGTGTGTGTGTGTGTGTGTGTGTGTGTGTGTGAGAGAGAGAGAGAGAGAGAGAGAGAGACCAAAGTTGTTTGTTTTGTTTTTATATTTATAGCTTAGTATGTTTTATGTGTTATTTTATTTTTCTTAATCAAAAAAGGTAGACCATTTTCAAATTTAATTGACTTGTTTTTAGCTCCAAGCGACACACCAATCCACGACCACCACCATTCAACACCAAAAGCTCACCTTGAGTCTTGCGATAGGTTTGGACACCCATCTCCCCTTCTTAAGGTATTTTTTTAGTTGTATGAAGGTCAAAATTTTAACGAGTTTGTCATTAGAAGGGCTTCTTTAAAAATTGCCCTTCTTTTGGGAAGGGGAATAAAATAGGGTACCTGCCAATCAAAGGGGAGTACATTAAAATGTTCATCTAATTTAGAGACACAAACACACACACACACACACACACATATGTTATAGCATTGAAAACAATAAAGTAGTATTCAAAATAGTAGTGTCTTCTAAATAAAATGGGGTACCTGCCAATAAAAGGGGAGTCCATTACAATGTTCATCTAATTTACACACACACACACACACACACATATGTTATAGCATCGAAAACAAAAAAATAGTATTCAAAATAGTAGTGCCTTCTAATTTGGAGACACACACACACATGTTATAGCATTGAAAACGGGAAAGTAGTATTCAAAATAGTAGTGTCTTCTAATCTTCATCTATTTCCAAAAGTATAGGCCTATTGGGGAGAATGTTTTGACCTACACAAAAGCTTGTAAAAAGAAGTTCTACCAATATTCCTGGCCAAACACAACGCCTTCTTATATTCTTCACCAAACATGTTGCTTAATTACAACTAGTCAGACTTGGTTAATGTGGAAATTGGTGTAAATGTATAAATAATAGTCATAGTAGCTAATGTGTAAATAGGATAATATGAGTGAACTGCTTGAGAAGTTTTTTCTAAACAAAAAAGATAAGAAAACATAAAAGATTTTCTGGAACACACTTATGAAATCAAAACCCTTTTTTTTAATTTTTTTTTTTTTGTCTCTTCATCAAGACAAAGCACTAATCTTATGTGTATTGGATTCACTTAAAGTTTGTATCGCAAAATTCTCACCTTCAAGGAGCTATAAAAGAAAATGCAAAACACAAGTTAAACTTTTTGTATTAATATTTTAAAATAAATAAATTAAAAAAGTAGATCATGCATGATCTACGTCAGTTCCATATGGAAGTATGGTGGAGAGTCGACACGATGTCTCTCCCAAATTTATAAATCCAAAAGCTGTGTCATGCCCCGTAGTTGTGAGCCTATTACATTGGCATGGTATTCAAGAGTAAGATAGAGAATTTGAATTTCTCTTTGATAATTTGATATTTAATGACATGGCCATGTGAATGTCTCTCTTGTAATTTAGTATTCTAATCCTTGTCATAACCATGTTGGGTATGGCTTGCAATCAACATGTTATAAGAGAATAACCACATTTTGGATAGAAAGCTCATGAAGACTTTGTCTTTGCTCCATTATTGATAGCTTTGATTGATGGCCAAAAATGTGGGTGCTTATACCATCAAATTCTTGAAAAAGATGTCGTTCATCTGTTTTCGGCACGGGATCTTCCCAAGGACGATTCAAATCTTTTGGGATGGAATCAAGTATGGTCCTTTGGTGTTGCTCTCGTAACTTTCTCCTCTCTTTGGCCAAACAAAATTGTGTCAATGAAGCTCCATGAAATGAACCGTTTGGATTTCTTAAGATTTTTGTACGTGACACATCAATGGAGAACCTTGTTTGCCCTCTTAAGAAGGTTTCTTTATCCTCATTGACTCAATTTCTAGCTCCTTTTTAGTGCCTTGTTTTCAATACAAGAGTCAACTTCTATCAGCCGCATAATTGGGCTAATCCCTTGCATCCAAGTTCCTCGATGTTGTTAGTTGCTTAGGTTTTCCATCTCTCAAGCGAAGTCATTCTCTATAGTCATCACTTAGAAGAGCCATTTTCATCCTTGTCGATGATGATAACCCCAAAAACCCCTATGCAACCTGTTGAAGGCTCGTTCATATTAGAGAGATTAGACTCCTCATCCAAAGAGCAATTTTTTTCATGGGTAGAAAATCTTCCCTTGTCTTTTGGTCCACATCACTTGGTCCATATCACTCATGGAAACAAAATTAAACCATATCTCTTGATCTCTCTTCACAAAATCTTTTGTGACAGGAAACTCTACCTTGGTAAAGATTGAATAGCTCAAGCTCCTGTTGTTGATGCCCTTTTGAAGAGCTAGGGTTTCTATCTCAATCACTATCTACCCCTTCTCGATCTCTTCTAGTCTAGTTTTTGCATTCATCATCATCGTCACTATCAACGTATCCATTATATATATCCTTGCAATCATGATGCTCTCAATGAGTCCTACGATCACTACATCCTTGTGGCTATGATCCCTTTATATTCAAATTTCATACTTTTTTTCATGATCTCTTCATCTTTCATACTTCTCTCATGTCGATCATGTCTACCCCAATCTCCATCATCATATCAATCATGGCTATTGCGATCTCCTCTTCTCTTTTGCAACTTATATCCTCATGCTGACTGTTGCATTCACTTTTTCTATCATGTCTACCATTACCACCACTTCTATGTTGTTTCTCTTCTTTCAACTTAGCCTCATGCTCAAGCTCCCTTTGCAGATCTCTTGATTCTACCTTTGACATTAGGGAATAGAAAGCCCGTGTTTCTCCTTGCCTACAGTCTTGCTTTGAGGGGGCAGAAGAACATGAATACTAGTGAGTAGACTTTTGACAAAGTTTTCAAGAAGCTTTGTGCCATAAACATAATCCATACCTCTTGATCTCTCTTCACAACATCCTTTGTATCAGCAGTCATACGTGTGGCAATCTGGGACACATGCACAATCCCTCCCTTTCAATGGCAAAATCCCACAAGTTGCACCAAGTAGCCATGATCCATGACACATGAAACCCTACCTCGCTAAACATGGAACAATATGGTTAATTCCCTTTTGAAGAGTTAGGATTTCTTACATCTTGATCCCTCCTACTCCGATTTGAGTTCATCATCATCGTCACTACAAGCATATTCATTGTAGCTATCCATGTGATCACCATGCTCTCTGTGAGTCCTTTGATGCAACATGTTCATTGTATCTATCCTTGATGCTCTCTTTGAGTCCTTTGTTCACCGCATTTATGTAGCTATGATCCCTTCTTTGTTCAAAATTTTTATCCTCTCCGTCATGGTCTCTTCATCTTTCATTCTTCTCTCATGTTGATCATGTCTACCCCAACCTCCATCAATGTCATGGTCTCTTCATCTTTCATACTTCCCTTATGTCGATCATGGCTACCCCGATCTCCATCATCATGTCGATTGGCGATCTTCTCCATCATCTCTTTTGTGACTTCTATGGTTGTGCGTATCTACTACAAGACTAGATTTTAAAATCTTTTGATGTGCTAGACAATCAAGATGTTGCCATCATGTTGCTTTCAAAATTTGATAAGCAATGGTCGTCACTTAATTTCAAAACATGGAGCATTTGACTGCAGCGTTCAACCGTCGGCTATTTACATCAGAAATATGATTGGTATTAAGCTACATGGAGCATTCTCTATGCTCATTTTACAATAAGAATTGAAGCCAACCAAGTAAAAATTAACTTGTAACTTTTGTTACATTGAGTCAGTAGGTGACAACGATTTTGGATTTGAGTTTATTGAGGAAATATCATCTGAGTCGGCATGAGTTTCAACACAATGAAGAGGTAAATGTGAAAGGATGGCAAGGGGGGGGGAGGCACGTGTTGTAGGAGACGAGCAAGGCTAGGCGTGCAAGGACAGAGCACGAGGCACGTGCGAGGGGACCTTGAGCAACAAGCGGAGGAACAACTTCACGTTTCAAT
>NC_140932.1:144321064-144683564 GCF_014529385.1 Adiantum capillus-veneris | reverse complement strand
TAGAGGCCTAAAATGACCTCCAAATTCAAATTGTGGAGCTCAATCCTTCACACTGTTGCAAGTTGAATGACAGTATATTCGACTGTCGAATGACTTGTTAATATGATATCTGGGTTGCTCTCACAACTATCTTGAAGATAGCATACCTTGCTCCCACCCATGAGAGATACATATTGCTTTTGAACCTCCATGGACCATATCCTTAGACCTCCGTGAATCCCCTTGAAAAAACTTAAGGCTTGCCTGTGCCAATGCATCATTTTCATTTTTTGTGAACAAAGTGTGGTAGGATATCTCGGGAGGCAGTTACTTTTTATGGTGAAGTTCACAATAGGAGAAATTGATGCTTCAAGTGTGGGTCATGCACAGAGAGAGAGAGAGGGGGTCTTTTGATGAGTACGTAAAAGAGCTACCTACGTCTTACATGTATGTTGATGATAAGTGACCTCCTTCGCTTTGGTTCATTAGGGTGGTAGAGCTTCTTTTAGAGGATTGATGCACCATCTCCAAACTTTCTACTAGAATGTTTGCGGCAATGCAGCTGCATCTATATATCTCACACTCAAGAATGGAACTGTTGTTAGCTTTTGGCCTAGATCTAAGTTATCCCCTTCATCTAGATAACCACAACATCATAGCAACATCATGTGCGCACCTCACCACCCTCACGCAATTGCTTTTACACTTGTCTTTCTAATTTCAAAGCCTCAATTTGAGAAAATAATGGCCATACAAACGAATGCAATATGATCCAAAGGATCTAATTGCATCAGACGTTGGAAAGTGTATTTTCCAAGCTCCACATATTCCCATTTTTGACGGGCACCGAGAAAAATATGTCTTGTTGTAGAATCTACCTCATGAGGCATTCCTTCCGTTAATACTATATATTTAACTAAGTGACTTTCTCTACCAAAAATATCAATCATGGTAGTGTAAATATCTACCGTTGGGACAAGACTGTAGTCTCTAGTCATATCCTTAAAGTAATCCTCCTCTTTGTCTATTTAGGCCTGCATGGAAACATCCATTGATCATAGTCACAAATGTAATCAGGTATCTTTCGTAGTCTCCAAAGTCTGCAATGCCATCGTACTATGTCTATTTTGAGCCATATCCTACGATTAATGCAGTCCGTGTGACCACATTTTGAGTAGAGAGATTGTCTAGCGCTCCTCCGTACATCCCTTGTAGTTGTATTATCTATTAACTTCTCTATTGACATTGGCACTTCTGTATGGCATAGTGATTGAGGAGGCTTGACAACAATTCCATCCCTAGGATTCGATGTGGAGCAACTAGCTTTGCTTAGTTTGGAGCCGGTCATGCTCAAGCAAGCAAGGGATTCTTGTTGTCTATGAGTATGTTGATCCTTCTTATTGGTAGTATTGGCAAGAGAGAGACATGAGACAATTGGATCCATACTGCAAGTTGAAGGTAGCCTACACACTACAACATGTCGCACAAATATTGACGATTATACTGACAAAAATAAGCGGCTTATAAAATTTCAAAGCGTTGGTATAGGCATATGTATACATGTCGATACCCTACCATAAAAATACACATTGTCGATATATGCATTGAAAAATACCAACGCCTATACAGTCTTCTATATCAACGCCTATACCGATGCCAAAATCTGCAAAAAAAAAGAGCAGAGAGGACTGGCAGCTCGTGTTACATGCACTGCAACACCAAAAACTAGTCCTCTTTGCTCAAAAGGGAGAGTGCAAAAGCAATCGCACTCCGCCTACATGTTGACTAAAAATTGAGCAGTACTGTGAGTACAAGATTTTAGAACCATAACCATGATAAGATTCACAAACCATAACCATGACAAGATTCGCAAACTATAACTGTCACAATATTCGCATACCATAACCATAGCAAGATTCCAAAATCATAATCATAACAAGATTTGCAAACTATAACCTATAGATTATCAAACCAAAACCATCACAAGATTTTGAAATCATAACCATAACGATAACCATAGTATGATTCCAAAACCATAACCATAACCATAACCATAACATGATTCTAAAACCATAACCAAGGAGCAATTCCATAACCATGACCATAACATGACTCCAAAACCATAACCATAACTTTAAGTGAATCCCAAACCCATAACCATAACATGATTCCAAAACCATAACGATAACACGATTCTAGAACTATAATCAAAGATAAATTCCATAACTATGACCAAACAGGACTCCAAAATCATAACCATAATCAGATTCTCAAACCATAACCATAACTATAACATGATTTTAAAACTATAACCATAACCATCATAAGATTCTGAAACCATAACCATAATCTTAACAAATTTTCAAAACCATAACCAAACAACAATTCCATAACCATGGACATAATCAAAACCATAATCATAACCATAACAATGTTTATAATCATAACCAAAACCAAAACTGAGTATATATGGATATAACCAGAACCATAACCGATGTCTAAGTATACACATGAATAAAAAACATGATGTATCACTTGATGTGCTGCGCTTTGAGCAGTTAAGTCCTCCTTTGCTTTGGCAAGTTGTCTCTGGAGCTATTCAATCTCCTCATCTTTGGATTTTTGTATTGCTTGATGTCCTGCTGTTAGGATTTTTCTGTCATACTGCTCTTGAGCTAGGGCACCCTTTAGATCTTGTAACTCTTGTGTCAGTGAAGTTGGTTGAGCTGACGTACTCGCTGATGTTGGTATCTCTTGCATGGCTAAGAGCTGTGAAAGTTTTTTGCTCACCATTGCATACAATTCTCCAAGTTTTGCATTCTTTTTCTTTTCTTTGGCTAATTCTTCTTCAAGATGTGGCTGCTATACTTGCAAATTTGTACTTACCGCATTGAAGTCTTGAACTTCCTTGTAGTAATATGCAACATTGGCCTAATGTTACCCGATCTTCATCTATTTGTGGTGATTTATACTCCTCTCACCCAATTCTCATCATTGAATTAGTTTTTTGGGCCACACTTTCCTATTGATTGGCCATACTGCTAAAAGTTCCATTTGTAGGTCCAAAATATTGATATATTTCAAGTCCCATTCCCATGATCATGTCTCTGATTGAGCAGCCCTGATATTTGGCCTATTTTACCTCTCTCAAGGTCACCATAACAAAGTTATTATTGTTAAAAGAATCTCTAAAGAGGTGTATGAGAAGGTTTGGTTCATTTTCTCCCTAATATTGAAAATATACATAATATTCAAGGGTGTTAAATACATTGGTTTTGCATTATCTATCCACACCAAATTTGTCACATTTTTGTCCCCCCAAACAATAGATTTCTAGTCTCGGGTTATCAATCCGTATACTCTTTCAAGGTATGATGTCAATCTGATCATAACCTTCCAATTTTAACATAAATGGTCCCTCTTTGGTGGTAATTTTTAAAATCAGTGTATCGACTTCCAATCCCCATTTGTGTACAATGTCAAGATTTATAATCTTTGAGTATTGTACTCCATTTTGGTCCTTGTAGAAGGACTTTTGCTTGTTGGCTCTAACCTCCTGTTCAAATTCAACACTATGGTCATCAACTTTGACCACATATATCTCATTGGGATCCAGATAAATCTGAGCTCCATGAGTGTTGGTCTTGTAAAAGGTCAATATATTCTTGAGCTGTAGCAAGGTCCCAACACCCAAATGAGTGGAAAAGGAAGACATCTTTGAAGTAAATTCATAGTAATCGTTTGATGGCACTTCTTCAACTATGGTCTCTAAAGGTCTCCCTTGGTTTACACTTTCTTCAATTGACACTTTTCTTGCAATTTCTTGGTAAAAACTTTGATTTGCTAGTGTATGTCTAATCTAAGGTAAAGAAAGATAGACAATGCTCATTGAAATTGGATACTTGGCTCTTAGTTCAAGCTTGATCTTGACTAGTGCTGCAAAATGCAATAGTCTCCAAGTTAGTTTATTAGCTGTAAATAAGTACAATGACTCCTAGTCAAAAAATTTCAACCCAATTTTGTAAAAATAGCCAAAGGACTAATCTGCAATCGTCAATTTCTTAAAACTGCATTTTTAGTAGCAAATAGTGTCCAAATGACTCCAAATTTCTCAAGCTACGTGTGTGATAGGTATTCTACCCTTGGTAACCAAGAATTTCAAAAATAACCTCTCCAGTTGACAAGAGATAATAAGTGCATTTATTATCTATTGGCACTAAAAAGCATCATTTTACACTTTTGATGATTCCCATTGGTTAAGGGTGTGTTCAATGAGCTTTAAATCAGTTTGCAACAAATTTGGACAAGTTTTGCACAAATTCTTATAGTTTCAGTGATTGACAAGCTTTGTTACAAAACAAGTGTCAATATCAATCAAAACTACTCCAAATCACTTGGAATTTGGCATATGTAGTCTATTACTAACATAGAGCAAAGTCCTTTCAAGAAAAGTTGAAAAATCTTGCGTTTTGAGTAAGAGATATAATCGCGTTATTATCTTTTGATCCAAAATAAAGATTTTTCCTAAGTTTTTTGACATATACTAGCTATACATATTATGACAGTCACTTGAAAGGTTTCATGAGATTTTGATCACTTGAAAAAATCATGCTTATTATCCTGCCAAAAAATGATTATTATTTTTTGACCCAAAATGAAGATTTTTTCAAAGTTTCTTGACCCACACTAGTTGTACACACTATGAATAGGTCACTTGACAAGTTTCATGAGATTTGGGTGACTTGAAAAATCACGCTTATTATCTTACAAAAAAAGATTATTATTATTTTTTGACCCAAAATGAAGATTTTTTCAAAGTTTCTTGACCCACACTAGTTGTACACACTATGAATAGGTCCCATGATAAGTTTCATGAGGTTTGGAGTACTTTTCAAGTTTGAAGCTCCCTTTTTGTAATCGCTATTGGATTTCAAAGAAATTTGGTACAATCGACACTCAATAGCTCCAAATGATACCAATTTGAAACTCAAGCTCAATACACCATCGTCTAACATGTGATAGACGAGTATTATGCCCAAATTTGCAAGATTTTTAACTTTTGATGGTTCCCATAGCTAGTACAAGATATCTAAAGGTCTATGAACAAGTTTCAACAACTTTGGATTAGTTTTGATGTAGTTACCTCCACTTACTAGTTGATTAGAGATGGAAGTACATATGGTATCAATTTTCAGCTCAAATGAAATCAAAACTTCTTGAGCCTCCTTATACTTCAATTTGGCAAAACCTAGACGCAAAGCTCAATTTTAGCCTTATCAAAAAATGATTATTACTATAGGCTTGAAATTTCATTTTTTGGGAGATTTGATGTGAATTACCTTTTTTTAAAGTGTATTACAAGCACTCTTAGCCAAAAAAATTCAAATTTGTATACATAAATCATACAAAGGATGATAATCTCTATTTTTTAAAACCTTTGAAAATTTCTCCAATATTAGTTTTGACTTACCACAATCAATGCGTCCACAACTTTTCCGGTACCAGTTTTTGACCAGAAATGATGTTTGACTGCTTTTTAAACTTACCTTAGGAATCTGGAACCTAAAAACTAGAACTTAAAAACTCTAAAATTCATGCAACAACTCAGTGATAGTAATTCAAAGGGTAGATAGATGAGAAATTCATCATGATGTTTACTTAACCTATTCTTAATTGAAACAAGAAGGATAGTGAAAAGTGTCCATAAACCCTGGTTTTCTTTTCTTGTTTTTCTTGTTTTTTTTAATGACTTGAGTATCAACTTTCAAACTCTTGTATAGTCATATTAAACCACCTAATCTATGTCCGAAGGTCCTCAACAAGCATGACTACTCTCATGACACCTCTACACAGCTGAAGACGATACTCCTCGAGTATGAGGTTTCTTAAATATGACATGTTTCTCGAGGTAAACCGAGAGAAAGTGATGGATAATGATATTCAAGCCTTGCTATTTTCTCTAGTGTAGGTCACCTCATCCATGGCAACAACACCAAATGTAAGTTTGGGGGTTGCCAAGCCTCACTCTATCTTATTGTAGAGATAGCAAGAATTTGTACTTAAATGTCATGTTGTGGGATGGAGTCGACACAACAAGTGCATGGAGGCTACAAGAGGTTGTTGATCTCTTGGAAAATTACACGAAATCCCTATCTACTCAATGTAACACTCAAATGTATATCAAACAACAAAAGCCAATCGTCACATCGGCAAGCAAATCTTGACAATTTACCAATCAGCTACCAAGCTCTAAACATCACCAAAATTACAGGTTAGGTAGACAGAGTCTTAACACATAAGCCGAGGGTCTTAATTTGAGTCACTGGCAAAAAATTACTTATTATTTACAGGGCAGATTTGACCTAGTCCATTTTGGCTCAGAATGCACTTGGAAGCTTAGCAATGTTTTCCTAATATCTCTTCTATACTAAAAATGCAATTTTGATGCTTAAATATTGAACTATGAATCAATTAGAAAGAGGATTAGCAATAAGAAACTCATGGAGTAATCACAATTGAGAAACACTATTCTATGGAGCTACTTGTGAACACATGGAACACATTGCCCATAAGCCTTGGAATATGTGCATTGTGAGCATTCATCAGATTTGTGGTTTCTCGATCTACATTTTGAACACTAGATCTCCATCTTTTTAGCTGACAACCTTGTCTTATCCATTTCAGAAATTTGTTTAAATATTTCTTCCAATTTTTTGGTTCAGGACCCCTTCTTATCTTTTCCTTTTTCATATGACTCACTCTCAGATGAGCTCGAAATTGTATTGGACTTTGACCCTTCATTCGATGCCTCACTACCACTAGAATCCCTCTTCCTATGCTCTTTTCCTTTTTAGCTTTTTGTTCTAGTTTCATTGCTCTTTGAACAAGCTCGTTGAATTTCTTTGTGGGGGTTGGAACCTCCTGTCCTCTTCTCTGATGGAGGTTTGTGCAATTGTCTTGTCAACTCCTTAATCTTCTCTACATAACTTCTGATTGACAACTTGGCTTGCTTTATCTTATCTAGCTCACACATTATGTCTTCATCTCCTATATTATAAGAATACTCTAGGCAAAATGCTTTGATCAACTTGTTGTATGATCTGAGCTGACATGCTGGATAATGGAAGTACCATTTTTTGGTTGCCTCCTTCAATATTTGAGGAAAATATTCTCCCCATTCATCCTCATTGATATCCTTTAGCTCAACATACTATCTGAAAGCCTGGATATGTACGTTTGGATTGTCTTTCTTTCACCCTTTGAAGATTGAAAATGAGATTATCAGGTCAGTAGAACGTTCATGGTTATTGGTTTTGGTTTTGTGAGTTGGTTTTCTATCTTTGGATCTTCTTTTATAGTAGTGATCTTTATCAGATTCCCAATCATTGTTATCTTCAGTCTCAATCACTATGTCTTCTTCATTCTTCTTTTTTGGTTTATGTCTTGTCGACCGATGACTTTGCCTCTGCTACCCTCACTATCCTTAGTATGTTTCCTACTTTGATGAGATCCATGAGATTGGGTCCGTCACTCCACTCATAGAGACTGGAACTAAAACATAAAATGAAACTAGAAACTGAAACAAGAAACTGAAAATTGGAAACTGGGACTGGAATATATTTAGATCAATATAAGTAAGTACAATAGTGTGAGCTAAGTTTGTTTTGAGCTTAATGATTAGAGTTATAAAGGTACAAGAGCATGAAGAGCTCCAAGATACTAAGCAGTGATAGTGAGAAGTCCCTAAAAAGGAGCAGTGAGCCCCCATTTATAGCCATTGGACTGGACCTCTAACCGACTATGTACTATATCACTTATTATCGTAGTAATTGGCCTTAGTAACTACCAATCTAGAACCCATCTGAATCTTTGTCTGGAGACTCCTTCCATCATTTACAGAGGGTTTACAGATGGATAATCTCACACGCACTCAATACATAGCCAATTATAGAGAGATCATTCTAAGGTTGGAAGATATTAATGAGATTCATAAAATGTGGGGCTTTATCCATGGCATTGATTCAGACTATCAGACTAAGGTTAAAGTCCATCACCCAAAGCTTTTAAGTGAAGCTAATTATAATTAGCGTGCATAATCATCCATGATGATATTGTGTATCAAAAAGAAGTGAAAAAATAATAATAAGACCCTTGCACAAAGGATGTGTTTTTTTGGCGAGCGTTCTTGGAATCAAGAGAGCAGATTTCAAAAAAGATTCTCTTCTTCAATCCTTAAGAATTGAGTATCTCACTCACCTCTCTCTCTCTCTCTCTCTCTCTCTCTCTCTCTCTCTCTCTCTCTCTCTCTCTCTCTCTCTCTCTCTCTCTCCCCCCCCCTCTCTCTCTAACTTCATAATTTTTTAAATGACAAACACACCTTGATCAAACAACGGGAACCCTTGAGTGCAAACATTTATTTTTTGAAAACTCTCTCTCTCTCTCTCTCTCTCTCTCTCTCTCTCTCTCTCTCTCTCTCTCTCTCTCTCTCTCCCCCCCCCCCCCCCCCCTCTCTCTCTAATTTCATAATTTTTTAAATGACAAACACATCTTGATCAAACAACGGGAACCCTTGAGTGCAAACATTTATTTTTTGAAAATTCTCTCTCTCTCTCTCTCTCTCTCTCTCTCTCTCTCTCTCTCTCTCTCTCAAGCACTTAGACACAAGGACAAGGACACACCCAAATCATTAAGCACACACAGTCCCTCAAATATCATAATTTATGTGGAACCCTTAATTTATTCATAAATACAGCTTGTTGAAAGTGCAACGGGACTCTCGGCTCATCCTTGATGTGCACCTCATACAACCTGCACGTGTCCGTCTCTTGCATGTGACTCCACCTTGAAGACTTGATTTACACCGTCTAAAATGCATTTCTCTTCAATAATTTAGTCTTCAAACTAAGCGCCAAACCAATCTCCTTTATTGTCTCTTTTCAAATGATGGTGCAAGAGTCCACTTGTTACATGCTATACTTTGTTCACATCTTCTTCCACCATTGAGTGTGCCACCACATGTTACACGGCTATCGAGAGGAGTTCTTCGAGTTACCCACATAGCTAAATCATTGACCTTCTGTTCCAAAACACAAAATTATGCCTTATCCTTGGAACTCTCACTCCCATATCCAATCCTTGAATTCCCTTGAAGTTGATTTTCCTTGATCTTTTATAAAATGTATGGTCTTGTGTTTTTGGATTGTACTCTAATCTATGTATGAAGTCATCCTCAACATCAATTACAATCGATAGTTTTGCTTCTATCCAACAGTTTCTTCGTCTCCTTGAAGAGGTGTGCAAGCTCTGTACATGGGTATTCTTGATGTAGCCTCATTGGCTACTCTTATCACTTGGGCAAGAGACAAAGGGAAACTCTGTTCTTAAGCACCCTTTCCAATATGTTTACCTTGAGAGTAAGAAATTGCATGTGTGCTTTTTTAGTATTGCATTATCCATATCTTAAGCTCTTGAATCCCTGGCTTGCAAGATACCTCCCATGCTTACTTTAAGCTAGGTTGGTTCTTGGAATGTTTGTTCCATTTTGACTTCTCTCCACTATTGTAGTAATGCTCCCCCAATGTGCAATACAACTAGATGTCCATTGCAAGGGTATTTTTGTTGCTCTTAGCACTTGCATGAATCTTCCTAAGTGGTTGTATGGATCCACTGATCCACTGTATTTTTTGATCCATTTTTGAAAAACAGTTGGTCTACCTTCAAACTAGCTGTTTGATAGTGATGACTTGTTTTGTCCTTTTCTGGCTCTAGTGTTATCCAATCTTCCTCTATTTGTGGTGATTTTTGTTCCTCACCCAATTCTCATCATTGAATCAATTTCTTGGGCCGCACTGCCCAATTGATTGTCCATACTACTAAAAGTTCTATCTATTGATCCAAAATTTTGATCCGTTTCCCATGATCATGTCTTCGATTGAGTAGCTCCGATATTTGGCCTATTTGACCTCTCTCGGGTTATCATAACAAAGTTATTGTTAAAACAATCTCTAAAGAGGTGTATGGGAAGGTTTGGTGCACCTTTCTCTCTACCCTTGAAAATATACATTATATTCAAGGGTGTTACCATAGTTTTGTATGATCTATCCACAACAAATATTTCACGTTATTGTCAAATGAAACCGGATACTTGGCCCTTAGTTCAAGATTTATCTCACTTAGTGCTACAAAATGCAACAGTCTCCAAGTTAGTTTATTACTTGCAAATTTGTCCAAAATTTTCAACCCAATTTTGTAAGAATAGCCAAAGGACCAATCTGCAATTGTCAATTTCAGTAGCAAATCATGTCCAAATGACTCTAAATTTCTCAAGCTACGTGTGTGTTAGGTATTCCACAAGAATTCCAAAATAACCTCTCCAGTTGACAAGAAATAATAAGTACACAAAGAAGCATCATTTTATACTTTTGATGATTCCCACTAGTTAAGGGTGAGAGACACCCCGCCCCAGGGGTCTATGGACAAAATACACAATTTACATTTTTATAAAATTTTCTATATACATCAGATTTGCAAAAGCGTTTGCATAGGGGAGGAGTTCTCAACGCCCAACCTAGCATGGAGTTTAGGCCATGAGCTGGACTGCATCCAGAGACTCCTAGCAGCTACTACTACCTCTGAATGGGTGATATGAATGAAAGCGTACTCAAGAAAAATAACCGCATTGTGTGTGTGTGTGTGTGTGTGTGTGTGTGTGTGTGTGTGTGTGTGTGTATATATATATATATATATATATATATAGAGAGAGAGAGAGAGAGAGAGAGAGCAATGGAGGATGAAATAGAGTACGCAGATGCACAAGAGAATGACAAAAGAGAATCTTTCAATGCCCCATCTAAATGAAATAGGCAACCATGTATTAATGCAATAACAAAATCTGTGTATATCAAAACATCAAAAATATAAAATCACTAGCAGAGCACATGACCCTGTGTAGGGATTGATCGGTCCACCCATCCACTTCTGCTCTACTATGGACAAAGAGAATTTCACTTCGCCGGGAGCAAGCGAGAACACCTCCAACCTAGATATATGTTGAGGCCGCCTCCCTCCATGAACCCGAGCTCTAAAAGGATTCCCAATATCAGCAAGTGGTAGGGTATGAACACCAACCATACTAGTTTAGACTCCATGGATCTTCAATGCCCAACATTAGATGTTTAGGAAAAGCCAAGGCAAGATCCTCGATGCATTAGCCGTGTAGGTCGTACAACCCCCAATGCACTAACCGTGTAGATGAGCCTAACAAAAAAGAAGACTTAGGCAATACCCCTGATCCCCCCATGCCATTGGCCCTTTTGTCCAAGGTTAAGTGATGTAGGTGATCTTAGTCTTGTAGCGACGTTTCCATGAGAAACATAACACATGAGTTCAATCACATTAGCATCTTCTATATGCACAAATAATCTTTTTTAAGTAATCGGACTGTACACGGTCTTTACCCTTACACGTCGACCATAAACCATCACAAACACTTCATGATCCAATCCAAAACCATAAACCATAATCCAATTACATCACATGGGTGAGCACTCCACCTAGCTCAGGGTGATGCGCATCCATCCCTACAAAAACCACTTTAGCATATAACATGGCTGCAAAAATTTTGACAGCGTAACCATATTAAAAAAAATAAAAATCCAAGAGCCACACCGGCTTTCACCAAAAAAAAAAAAAAATCATAACCATAATCCATGAAGGATCTCAGTCCTTGACCATAAACCATATTCCATACTGAACCAACTCCCACACTTGGAGTTTGATATATCCACTGCAATCAAACTAAGCCCACACACATGGCCCTTAAGACATGAACTTTTTATGCATAAAATAAGTCCAACCAACAACTAAACATGATATTAAAATCAAATTTTGACAATATCCAATCATGCATAAGTGATGCACTACGATTGCACCTCACCCCCTAGTACATAGAACTAGTTTTGACCTAGAAAGGGTGGAAATCAACATACACATACACATGAGGTATCCACAACCATCCATGAGGTTCCATACATCATATGGCATCATTTCATCAACATAAACATGATGCAAAACAGCTCCGACACTTTGATAAACCATAAACCATAACGTCACATATATATGAAAAACAACTTTTTGCTATTTTTGGGTGCATGAATACACAAATGAAAGTATTTGACTTCAAAAAAATGCATCAAGATCAGATCCATAATATAGACTAACACCTTATCACATCACTTTGCCCATATCATACTCATGCAACAAACGGTAACACGAAAAGAAAGGCACTTTTTTCATATCCGCCTATACGGTTCGGAGTGACTAACCATATACCCTCATATATAAGTTTATGGACATCTAACACTTGAAATCAACTCACCAAAAAACCCAAAAATCATATATAAATAGCTCGATCAACTCACGACGTCATATGGTACTTAGCATCCCTACACGTGTAGGTAAACCCGGTCATGCAATAGTTAATAACTCACACTCACCTAATGATATCGGAGATCTAAATACATTTATCATCAAGTTTAATCAAGCCTTATAATTGGCTAAGTGGGTTTGCTCATTCAACGAACCTATATATCTTGAAAAGCATATTGCTTTTCAAAAACACCGAAAAGCACAAAAAGCTAAAAATAACGTAAAAAGCACACAAAAAAAGAAAAATTTAAAATAGAATCACGGATTTCCCTTGTCCATTGGATTAAGAAAGTGGACTCGCTTTTCACTAAAAAGCACTAAAAAGCACTAAAAATAATGAAAAGCGTCTAAAAAGTAGAATTTTTCAAAATTGAACCATAGCTTCCCCGGGACTTGTAGATTAAGGATTCGACCATGATTTTTACAAGAAAGAATTAAAAAGCACAAAAGACATGAAAAAACTAAAAAAGTGAATTTTTCCAAAGGTGAAGCAAACGTCCATCTGACCTACTGGAACGTGGGAACGACCTTGCTTTTCACTTTAGAACCTTACAACACTGTCAAATAAGCATTCTAAACCGAAACACACATTTCTATTTTTTCTTATTTTTAAAAGAGACTCAAATTTGAGGATTTTACAAAGGGTGTGTTTAAAGCGCTTTGAATCAGTTTACAACAAATTTGGAGTTTTACACGGATTCTTACAGTTTTAGTGATTTGTAGACTTTGATACAAAACAAGTGTCAATCTCAATCAAAACTACTCCAAATCACTTGGAATTTGGCATATGCACTCTAGAGTTCAAAGTCCCTTCAAGAAAAGTTTAAAAATTTTGTATTTTGGAGTACAAGATAATAATCACATTATTATCTCTTGATCCAAATAAAGATTTTTTCCAAGTTTCTTGACATACACTAGCTTTACATATTATGAATAGGTCACTTGACAAGTTTCATGAGATTTGGATCACTTGAAAAAATCATGTATCTTGCCAAGAAAATGACTATTATCTTTTGAAAAAATCATGCTTATCATTTTTCCAAAAATAATTATTATCTTTTGATCCAAAATGAAGAATATTTCAAAGTTTCTTGATTCACACTAATTGTACACACTATGAATATGTCACTTGACAAGTTTCATGAGATTTGGGTGACCTAAAAATTCACGCTTGTTATCTTTTTTTTTAAAAAAGATTATTATCTTTTGACCCAAAATGAAGATTTTTTCAAAATTTCGTGACCCACACTAGTTGTACACACTATGAATAGATCACATGATAAGTTTCATGAGGTTTGGAGTAATTTTCAAGTGTTAAGCTCCCTTTTTGTAATTGCTATTGGATTCCATAGAAATTTGGTATAATCGGCACGCAATAGTTCCAAATGATACCAATTTGAAACTCAAGCTCAATACACCATGGTCTAGCATGTGATACACGATTATTATACCCAGATTTGCAGGATTTTTAACTTTTGAAGGTTCTCATAGCTAGTACAAGGTATTTGAAGGTCTCTGAACAAGTTTCAACAACTTTGGATCAGTTTTGATGTAGTTGATCAAAGATGAAAGTAGATATGGCATCAATTTTCAGATCAAAACTTCTTGAGCTTTCACAAAGCTTCTTATACTTCACCTTGGCAACAAAAAACTTGACCCAAAGCTCAATTTTAGCCTTAGAAAAAAAATGATTATTACTACACGTCTAAAATTTAATTTTTTTGGGAAAATTTGATGTCAATTACGTTTCTTAAATGTATTGAAAGCACTCTTAGCAAGAAAAAATCATTTTTTAAAGCGTAAATCACAAAAAAGATAATCAAATCTTTTTTTGTAAGCCTTTGGAAATTTTCTCCAATGTTGGTTTTGACTTAACACAATCAATGCTTCCAAAGCTTTTCCAAGAACAGTTTTTGACCAGAAATGCTGCTTGACGGCTTTTTAAGCTTACCTTAGAAGTTTAGAACCTAAAAAGTGTGAAATTTCATGGAAGAACTCACTGATGTGATAATTGAAAGGGTGAGGTACATAAAAAATCTATCATAATGTCTACTTAACCTATTTCTAATCAAAACAAGAAGGATAGTGGAAAGTATCCATAAGCATTAATTTTTTTCTTTTTTTAAAATTTTTTTTAATGACTTAAGTGTCAACTTTTAGACTCTCGCATAGTCCAACTCATCAACCACTTGAATACAACCTAATTTGTGCTTGAAGTTCCTCAGCAACAAGTACGACTACTCCCAAGACATCTCAGCACAGCTGAAGACGACACATCTCACTTATGAGGTTTCTAAAAGATGGCATGTTTCTCTAGGTAAACCTAAAGAAAGTGATGGACAATGATATTTGAGCCTTGAGGTTTTCTCTAGGTTAGGTCACATCATCCTCGGTAACAACACCAAATGTAAGTTCGGGGGTTACCAAGCCTCACTCTATCTTATTGTACAGATATCCAGAATTCGTACTTACTTACTTAAATGTCATGTAGTGGGATGGAGTCAACATGACTAGTGCATGGAGGCTACAAGAGGTTGTTTATCTCTTGGAAAACACATTCAATGTTGTTTGCCACCTAGTGAGTGTAATCAAATTACACTCAAGCATGTCAAAGATCCTTGGATCCACTATGTCTCATCTGATTGACTTCGCGAATCCAATTTGGAAGCGAAGACAATTGTTGACATTTTGATCACAAAGCACTGCTAAGCTCTCCTTCTACTCCTTGCCTAGAAAATCTACTCTTGTGAAAAAAATCATATATACAATCCGATTTCAGTTGCAATAGGGAATCTACACCAAAGCTCTCTTTTATTGGGCCACTTTATGTTGCTGCCACAGACCTACAAAATAAAAAATATAGGGTTCAATTCCTTTGAAATAATATACACATACAAGAGTGACAAGAAATCATCCTCACCAGTTGTCCTCTACTAGGAGACCCATTGCTTCCGCATCATTTATAAATGCTTGCTTGCCAAGCACATACGAGAGTCCACTTTTTGCATCAAAGTTGTCATTACAATTTTCTTTGCCACACACATTTGTATCTTACGCGCATGTGCTTGTTTTTCTACACTGAGAACTCATTCAACTATTTCTTTGGTTTCATTAGTGAGTCTTTTTGACATACCGTGTCTCATATCGTGTTGGTGACTTCCTTGATGCACCATCAATCTAGTCATGCTTTCATCCCTTGGCATGACATAATATATGAAGCAATCACATGGACACAAGCAAATGGGTGGTTGTGCACAATAGTGATCAACTTGCCCCTAGGTCCATCACATAACTCATCCAATTGTAATTTAAGCATGCTGCCCATTGAAATGTGTGGTGTTCGACTCACTAAAATTAGCTAGTTTTGGGCTAAACTCATTGAAAGATTTACTGACGTTTACAAAATGGCTTTTGCAACACACTTCGAGAAATACAATGTTCAAGGTTTGCAAGTTTGGTCCAATAGTATGGGTCGTACCTATGTTCCATAGCATCCATTGGATGAACCTTCCCTAGTCAATGAAATTCAAACGCCATGTTACTATTGTACGCTTTTAGAATTTCTTGCACTTATTTGATTTCCACTATCTTTGAAAGAAGCTTTGTTAATGTGTTTGCCTTCATCATTGTGCTAGAAAAATACAAAATACTCTCCCCTTACCTTACTAGAGTTTTCCATTGCTTTCCCCTCATAAAGTTGTTTCTTCATTAGGCTATTGAAGTCTATGTGGATCATCCAAAGTAGGAGAAGCTATCCCATAGGAATTTGAGGCAATGTTATCTTCAACCACCACCACAAACTTTGTAGAGAAAAATCCGTTCACAATATAGAACTCCTCTCTCAAATGATTGTTAGTCTTTTCTAGTGGCACAGTGAATTCTTTGCTCCAACCATGACAAATGACCTGTAAAGTGCTTCATGTTAGAGGTGCAACATGTTCTTTAGGTATCTAACCCCAAAGATCATCTTCCCGTTGGTAAAGAGAAAATCTCTCTCAAAGGAGGAAACAACCGTAATGCATGACATTTTAGTAGAGTTCCAAAAACTACCACTAGATTGAAAGTGACAATGCATAATTTTGTGTAGGAGAATTATGAGTATACTATGCTAACCCTAAAAGCTATTTGTTTTTCTAATAATTTTTTGAAATCCAAAGCATTTTATTTTTCTTTTTAATTTAAATTCTTTTATGTGACAAATTTTTTGCTACCTGATGTCATCATTTACCAACATATGCTACTGATTACTATGTATAAAAATATTAATAAATTGGAAGAATAAGAAATTGTTATTGTCCCTCCTATGCTCCCATCCATTTTCTGGGTGGCTCACTCTTGTTTTAGTATATAGAGGGATTATTTCTCCATGGAGTTCATGTGCTAAAATTTGTGCACCATAGGGTTCATATACTATTGAATTGTGTAGAGAGGGGGGCACATGACAACAGTGAGCCCCCATTCATTTTTTGTGCAACTCACCGTGGTTTGGTATATAGAGAGGTTACTTCACCATGGAGTTCATGTACTAGTGAATTTTTTGCCATAGGATTCATGTGCTAGTGAATTATGGAGAGAAAGAGAGGGACATGCGGTGAACGGTGAGCCCTCTTTTGTTTTTGGGAAACTCATTATCATTTTGTATATAGAGCGATTACTTTGCCATGGAGTTCATGTGCTAGCGATTTGTGTGCCATAGGGTTCATGTGGTAGTGAATTATACACCTAATTTCTCTCTCTCTCTCTCTCTCTCTCTCTCTCTCTCTCACACACACACACACACACACACACACACTCACTCACTCTCTCACTCACTCACTCACTCACACACACACACACACACACACACACACACACACACATAGTGAATTTGCACATAACAAAAAAGATACTAACATTACAAATCCAAAAGAAACCATTACAAACATAGCGATCTGGGTGTTACAATAAAAGCTATCCAAAAATAGTATTGGAAACATAATTAAAATTGATCGTCAAATCAAGTTTCCCTAGTTCACTTGGTTTAGCGATCCAAAAGCTGACAAGTTTCCCATCCATGGTGGCCAACACCACAATAATGGTCAACAGTATGAAGTGGTATATTACCATGACCGAGTTTAGAATTCTACTCATTGAATTGGTGAGGTATCCACCCTCAAGAAGCTTGCCAGTCACGTACTTGATTGCATTCACTGCAATTGAAAGGTCGATCACTTGGCAGCATTGATCATCATCAACCTCACACTCGAGCTCTCTTAGGTAGGTAAGGCCATTATTAGCATAATTGATGGGACGAGGACATTTTTTTTTAGTCTTTTGTGGTGTCCTTGTGATGTGCATGGACTCCTCGCTTCCCAAAGTGACTTTTGCCGCATTGAATGCGCTCTTGATGAGCAAGAAGTCGTGGTTTGAGGATGATGCCAATGGGAGAGAGATAGAGAGAGCATGCAAGAAGGAGAGAGAGATATTGAGAGCCAAAAGAGGGAAAGTTAGGAAAAAAGAGGTAGTGTGTGAGAGGGAGAGTTAGGGAAAGAGAGGTAGAGAGTGTGTGTGTGTGTGTGTGTGTGTGTGTGTGTGTGTGTGTGTGTGTGTGTGAGAGAGAGAGAGAGAGAGAGAGAGAGAGAGAGAGAGAGAGAGAGAGAGAGCGTTAGGAAAAAAGAGGTAGTGTGTGAGAGGGAGAGTTAGGGAAAGAGAGGTAGTGTGTGTGTGTGTGTGTGTGTGTGTGTGTGTGTGTGTGTGTGTGTGAGAGAGAGAGAGAGAGAGAGAGAGAGAGAGAGAGAGAGAGCATGTGAGAGAGCAAGAGAGAGGTGCTTGAGGGAAAAGAATGACTTCCAAACTTGAATTTATAACTAGTTCACAAGAATCTTAAATAAAAAGTATCTCATAAAGTTACCTTTTTTGTATAATTTTATTAAATTTAAGGTTTCATCTATCGTTCACAGACAAGTTACACATAGCAAAATAAGAAAAATATTGTTAGTAAAATCCAAAATCTCTCTCTCTCTCTCTCTCTCTCTCTCTCTCTCTCTCTCTCTCTCTCTCTCTCTCTCTCTCTCTCTCTCTCTCTCTCTCTCTCTCTCTCTCTCTCTCTCTCTCTGCTACCAACTTTAAGAATCACCTATAAATTTTAATTTGAAGGTGAGAAAATCTGCAGAATTATAAATATTTTAATGCAAAATCCTCTCTCTCTCTCTTTCTCTCTCTCTCTCTCTCTCTCTCTCTCTCTCTCTCTCTCTCTCTCTCTCCCTCTCCCTACAAGCTCTCTCTCTATCACTCTCTCAGCTAAAATTGCAAAAGCACGGCTAGATTCTTAGTTAACCTTGAACAAAACCAATGAAAATATAATAAGTTTGTTCGGCAAATGCTTCAAATTTTGACCTGAATATTGGAATAGTTTTAAGTCTCTTTTAAGTGTGCATTTATTGTCTTTGGTCATGATTCAAGAAAAGTGTTTTTGATGAGCTAATTGAAGAAATAAGGGTAGACCAAAAACTATTCCAATTTTTAGGAAAACATTATAGCATTTGCCAGTAACTATGCTAAAACTTGTTGTATTATGCCAGTTTTGTTTTAAGGCAAGTTCAAAATCTAGCCGATATTCTGCAATTTTAGCCAAGAGAGTGATAGAAAGAGAGTTTTTAGGTTTATTACCTTCAAATTCACAATTTAGAGGTGATTCTCAAAAATTGTAACATAGGGAAGAGAGAATGAGAGTAGGATCTTGTTTCTTTATCGCGAACCTCTCTCTCTCTCTCTCTCTCTCTCTCTCTCTCTCTCTCTCTCTCTCTCTCTCTCTCTCTCTCTCTCTCTCTCTCTCTCTCTCTCTCTCTCTCTCTCTCTCTCTCTCTCTCTCTCCACACTCTCCCTCTCTCGCACAACAAAGGATGACGATGAAGGAGCTTCAAACTCTACATGCCAAACAGACACACGAAAAATTCAAAACCATAAAGAAGTGGACCTTGATAAGAATAAAGTCTCTGACCAAGGAGAAAGCTCAAAGCAATCAAACCTCATAGACAAAGGCAAAGGAAAAGAATCTGATGAGGAACAATTGGAAGAACAAAAGCTACAAAGGAACATCCTTCTTGCACGATTCAAAGCTACAACAGCTAAAAAGGATGAGTAGCCAAAACAACTCAAGATGAGATTATTGCTTTGAAGGCTCAATTGCTGGAAAATAGAGTATTTGAACTACAAGATGATGGATTAGGACTCAATCATTGAGGATTTAAAACTTCACAAACCACCTACTGAAAATGCTTTTGTAAAGTTAGGTCTTGGCATCTACGACTCACCAAGAGATACACAATTTAGGAGGATGAGATCTCAACCTAGAAAGAGACCTGGGCTCAATGGAAGAAGAAGAGGACACTCCATCACCTAGAGATCTCAAGAGATGGATAGCAAAAGAGGAGCACCGATATGTTAACTATTATCTTCAATATGGATTGAAGATACTATAGTCAACAACAGTCAAATATTTTAAGCACAAATATTTTGGTCACCCCAAGGAATTTTTATAACAAAAAAACATTTGTAAACACATACAATTTGATAAGGATGTCCTTTCAAAGCAAAAGACCGCACTAGCAACCAAAAGCAAAAGGATGCCATGTTGTGTGACCAACATGTATGTAGTGCATTCAATTCAAATGACGGCCTACCATATGGATGTTGAGTTGGGTTCAATCTGGTCATAACTCAATCCATGTGGCTTTATGATGCTCATAGCCTTGCACGGTTAAACATCCTCACCTTGACACTAATCACAAGATATAGTGACAATGAAAGTATGTATACATGTATAGCTATCAAACACATACAAAGGTTGACATCAAGTATCTCTAGTATTCAAGAAAATGTGTGGTTGAAAGCAATTTACAAGAAGCGAGATCAAAATGCAAAGAATTGAAGTGGACTACAATGACTCGATAATTGAGTAGGGGTCTTATCTAAGTGTGCAAGGCAAAGGACATTGTTTTTGTCCAACTACAAGAAAACCATGCAACCATTTAAACTTGTTATTATGCAATGAGAAAATGATACAAGCTAGATATCATATAGTGTATGTCATACAAAAGTGCCATACAAGAGTATGGTGGAGATTTAACATTGTGTCTCCCCAAAAATTGTAAGGAATGGAGGATGTCCCTTGCCCCCTAGTATAGTTGTGTGGTCCAATAAAATGCATACACATAAATATTTGGATGCAGATGATGAGACCTTTAGGACCTATTAACATAGAGTTTTGTCCATCGTTTCTAGATACACCCATCATCAAGTTGCAAAGCTTGTAGAGAACGTAGATAAAGTTTGTTGTGGCACAAAGTTCTTGCACTAATCAGTTCTAAATTCATTTGTGAAATCTACCGTGACTAGCAACACCTCAAGTTTACATAGTGGGTTTTCTTTTTTTCTTTTTGCATTGGCAAAGTTAATTCTATTTTCATAAGATTACCCCTAAGAAGATTAGTTCTTATAAATTTTTGTTTTCTAAGTGTCATTTGGGGGAAAATACTAGGGTTTATATTTAAATTTTGAAATTTTACTTCTAGGTCTTCAATTTGAAGTTGAGAAAATCTATATAATTTAAGGAAATTTAATGAAAAAACCTTCAACTATAGTCACTTTAGTGCTCAAGATATTTTGTTCCCTTCCTCCACTCGTACCGAGTGAGTGGAGTGTTATGATGCTCTGGAGTGGACCTGACTATGGAAGGTGCAATTGCAGGTGCAACAAAATACTTTCAGAGGACTTTTTTGAGCTTTGAAGAGATCAATGATTTGAGGAGCACCTGTGAGAATCTTAATCGCTTCAATCTTCTAGGATGGCATTGTTGCAATTTCATGCCACATGAAGAACTAAGTCATTGGTGGCTAGTTCCTCTGCTATAGTACAAATATGCCAATTCTCCCTAGTCACATGAATATGCATTGGTATCCAAAATCACTCAAAATATATTGGTTTTAATCCTTTTCCCATCCCTTTTGTCACTACCTCAATTTTGGTCTTACTCTCGTGCATACATAATATTTTCATATGCAACCAAGGATATGAGCTAAAGTGTTGTTATTGTTGTTGGTGTCACCTAGCAGAGTACTACTACTAGCACTACAAAGAGGTTTTGTTGTGATGCAGCTAGTGAGTTGAAGATGAGGGTGAATGCTAGCAAGGATTGCTTCTTCTTGAAGAGAGATTGGGTGTTGGGTCGGGAATATGGTTGGGGCGAGCTGAATATCGTTCTATTGTGTACTTCATCAAGCACAATAATAGAATATGATGAGAGCTGGCTATCCACAAGCAATTCTCTCAAAAGCATTCATCCATCGTATACTTGATTATTGTGCAATCCTCAAACCTAATCAAGTAACCAACCTCTTCTTTAAGCCTGCAACCAAATTCTTCAATAATCTGTCCACTATAATTACTCTTTGAGGTCGTGTGCAGCTAATCTTTTCTTTTGTTGTGTACCCTTGCTCTGCTAGATACTGTGCAACCTATGTTGTTTTCCTTGAACCAGGTTCTCCAATCACAAATAAAACCTCCAATGCCTATTTTCATCCTCCTCTTGATGATAATACCAGAAATCCCTTTACGGTCTATTGAAGGCTGATTCATACTAGAGGGATTAGATTCCTCATCCAAAGAGATTATTCTCATGTGTAGAAGATCTTGCCCTATCTTTTGGTACACACCCCTCATGAAAAGGCTAATTATTCCCACTCATGGAAATAACCTTAAGCTATACCTCTCGATCACTCTTCACAACATTATTTTGCATTGCAATCATACGTGTGGCAATTTGCGACATGTGCACAATCCCTTCCTTTTGATCATGAAGCTTGCCAGCTGCACAAATCAGCCATGATCCATGACACGTGAAACCCTACCTCAGTAAACATTGAACAACTCAAGTTCCTAATATGGTTGATGACCTTTTGAAGAGCTAGGGTTTCTATCATCTCGGTCCCTCCAACTTCGGTCCGAGTGTTCATCATCGTTGTCATTGTCAACATATCCATTATGTCTATCCTTACAACCATCGTGATCTCTTTGAGTCCTTTGATCACCACCCCTATGGATACAATTCCTTCTCGATTCATCCTCTCTATCATGGTCTCTTTGTCTTTCATACCTTCTCTCATGCCAATCAGGTCTATCGCAATCTCCATCAGTGTGTCGATCATGTTTACTACAATCTTTTTCATCATCTCTTCTAAGACCCTTACTATCGTGTCTATCACATCGGGTTCACTTTTGGCTCAACCTGCACACTTTTTTTAGATTGTTTAGCTAGGTTTGCAATACCCTAATAGAGTTCACCCCAACTAATGAGCATATTAATTGCTTCAATCTGGTGGTCTCGTATGGCTAGATGTAGCATGAGACCGTTGTAGTGACATTGACATAGTAGATAAAGGCAAAGACTTGACCATCAACAAAGCAGTCGGCTGACTAGAGGTAAGTGCTCCGAGTGGACCAAGTTTGGCCAAGAGGGTCGATGGCAGGACGCCAAAGGATATTTATTGAACAACTGGGCAACAGAAGGACTAAAACAACCAGCAAAGGGGTAGCTGACATTGATTGATCGGGCTACTTGGATGAAGGCTATCAATGACATGTAATTTAAGGCAAAAACCTCAAAGCTAGAGAATCACATGAGCATTGCTTGTTATTTGGTAAGTCTTAATGCTCTTCGGGTTCCTCTAGCTCTAGGCCATTGCCTTTAACTCACATCAGACGACCTTAATTGTCAAACACTAGAAAATCCAACAACTTGTTAATTATGTGTTTTATTGCTCGCCTATGTTGACTTCACAAAAAGCTCCTTGCTAGAGATGCATTATAAACAATACGGCACACGCCAATGGCAAATTAACCGCACATCAGTGAAACCTAGCTCAACCTTCTTCAAGTCTTCAACCCAAAAACACATACTCTCCACGTGTTGCTTTCTAGCGTAGCTTTTTGCTTGAATTCATCTCTTCAGCTCTACAATACATGACTTAGTGCCCATACCCAACAAGTCTCTCTCTCTCTCTCTCTCTCTCTCTCTCTCTCTCTCTCTATATATATATATATATATATATATATATATATATATATATATATATATAATATATATATATATATATATATATATATAATATATGTATGTATGTATGTATGTATGTATATATATATATATCACCCAAGTGTGGTAGATTGGTTATGCCATGTCCCTCTTGAATGACAAGTCTTGAGTTCAACTCTCCTTGTCGGATGATCTTAAGGTCTCTTGCAATAGTTTCCTACGACATTAAAGCAATCTTCTTCTTGGGTGTGTGTGTGTGTGTGTGTGTGTGTGTGTGTGTGTGTGCACGCCAATAAAAAGAAAAAAAATGGTATAACCTTTCTATCACCCAAGCATGGTAGATTGGTTATGCCATTTCCCTCTTGAATAAAAGGTCTTGAGTTCAACTCTCCTCATTGGATAGATCTTTAAGGTCTCTTGGGATAGTTTCCTATGACATTAAAACAATATCCTTCTTCTTCTTCTCTTCTCTCTCTCTCTCTCTCTCTCTCTCTCTCTCTCTCTCTCTCTCTCTCTCTCTCTCTCTCTCTCTCTCTCAAATTCCAATACTTTATCTCAACCTTTCAAGTTTGCAAGTTGACAATAACAAGAAATTGAAACTCTCTCTTTCTCTCTCTCTCTCTCTCTCTCTCTCTCTCTCTCTCTCTCTCTCTCTCTCTCTCTCTCTCTCTCTCTCTCTCTCTCTCTCTCTCTCTCAAATTCCAATACTTTATCTCAACCTTTCAAGTTTGCAAGTTGACAATAACAAGAAATTGAAACTCTCTCTCTCTCTCTCTCTCTCTCTCTCTCTCTCTCTCTCTCTCTCTCTCTCTCTCTCTCTCTCTCTCTCTCTCTCTCTCTCTCTCTCTCTCTCTCTCTCTCTCTCTCTCTCTCTCTCTCTCTCTCTCGCGTGCGCAAACTGCACGATAATACAATCTCCAAACATCTACCATACCAAGACACAGAGCAAGCCCTAAGCAGAGAGAATTGGCATGGGGAGCTGCATTGTGGGGAAAGGACATTGCAGGTCCTTTCTCAGCCATCACATATCGGAGGGAGGGGCCATGTAGTGTCTTCTCATAAGACAAGAGCACGAGTAGGCAATGGCTTGGTTCATTCTAAGTTGGTGATCAGAGAAAGTTTGGAAAAAAGAATTATTATGTGCACTGACGCCTGTAGCTATTAGAGGAGGAACATTCCAGCAAATATTATGTGCATTGACCTGGCCTACAATGATTGAAGGAGGCAGGCAATGACTATGATAGTATTCATTTCGGTTGCTAAGTTGCCATGCCGTGCATGATTGGTAATGATGAGCTAAAATTCTAGCTCTTGAGTTGGAAATTGTTTATTATCGTGCAGACCATCAACCATGTCTCCAAGATTCTAAACAATGAGGTGTCTTGCATCTGTCATCCTTGTAGGCTAATTTTGTCCAGTGATGGGGGCGAGATGGATGGCCAGGATGGCTTGCCCCCTGACCCTCAACTTGATTATTAAAAAGTGTGTCTTTTAGTTACAAATTGCCATAAATATATGGTATTTAGGCATAAATTATAGTTGTCTCATTAGTATGACCTTAAGAAACCAGGTCAAGAGAATGATTTTCTCTAAGGACTAGTGCTTTCTTTACCAACTAATCATATCTGGTATTTAGGCATAAATTATAGTTGTCTCATTAGTATGACCTTTAGAAACCAGCTCAAGAGACTGGTTTTCTCTAAGGACTAGTGCTAAAGTGAGTTTACCTGGCTAGAAGTGTTTGCATTAGCATGTATAAAACTTGAATAACATCAAACTCTGAAAGAAAAAGCAGATTCTATCTTGTACATAATAAATGTTTTTTTTTCCCTAAGGCTTGAAGCTGAACTTTTTTCACATGAACATCTTGTTTGGGTGATATGCTAACACTTTTGTGAAGGCATGAATGATTATAACTCCATTTGGGTACCAAATTGGGCCAAAATAGTCCTTTCTTTGAACATACAGACAATTGAAGGTGAAAACACTTGAAATTGAACATAACTTGACCAAACCTCTTGACAAGTTTTTAAACACCTTGTTGCAACTGTGGGAGGTGACAGATTGGAAAAAAGTGCAAAAAATCACCACCTAGATAATAAGCACACTTAATATCTAGGAGGCTAAAAATGCAAGCTTTTGATGCTTTTTCAACTCCATTGATATCAACATAGTGTAAGGAGGCTTTGATTCAAGTTTGGCAGGATTTGGATTTTTAAGTTGTCAGATAGACTCAAAAATCTTTAAACCCAAATTGCAGACACAAAATTTGGCTTAGAAACCTCAAATCTCAACCAAACTTCATGAAACTTGATTTGTGGCTTGCTTAAAGTGCAAACATTCAGTGCAAGCCAGAAAAGTTGAAAGATCACCTCATTTTGACCCTAGAGATAATAAGCACGCTTAACATCTCCTACCCTAAAAATTGAACTTTTGCAAGTTTTTTTAAAGGGGATTGGGTCTAGAGTGCTTGGGAAAAGTTTGAACCAATGTGGACACCATTTGACTTGCATGACCACTGAAATTGCATCAGAAACTGCCAAATACAAAAACTATTGGGGATAGAGACCAAATCGACAAAAAAATTAAATAACCTCATTCAGGGCTTATTGGAAACATACTTGACCAATGTGGACAAGAAAAAGTGCAAAATTATCATTTTTTGGCCTAGTGGATAATAAGTGCGCTTATTATCTCCTACTATAGCCAAGGAGGTCCATTTTGTCCAGATAGCTGGTGGACACCTTAATCAACTAGCCTAGCAAGTTTGAAGTCATTTGGACATTGTTTGCTACTTGAAGTTGAGTATTTTAGAATTGAAGGTTGCACATTGGCATTGTGGTTGTTTTTATAGGACTAAAGCAAAAATTTGCATCAAGAGTTCTTGTATATTCTTACTAATAATTAGAGTAACTCTTGATTTCACAAGGAAATTGAAAATAACTTGGAAACTACCAAAGTGAAGAAATGACACCTGAAATGGGTTGGTATTGGTACTGAACGCCAGCTACTCATTTTCATTGAGAGGTTCAATTCTTTATGTACCTAAGGTCGTTTTGTCGCATATCAAGGTTATAATAGAGAGATTGAGAATAGTGTATCTATAGAAGAAAGCGTAAACCAAGGGAAGCCTTTAGAGACTATAGTGGAAGAAGTGTGAGATACTTACAATCAAGTTCCGAGATGTCTTCCTTCTCAACACAATCAAGTTCTAGAACCTCTCTCAGGTTCTAGCACATTTTGACGTTCTATAAGACTAACAAGCATGGGGATCAGATTTACCTGGATCCTAACGAGGAGTATGTAGTATGGGTAAATGACTATACAATTGAGTTTGAAGAGGAGGTTATGCCTAATAAGCAAGATACCTTTCATACGGATCAAAACAGAGTGCGATACCTCAATATACAATATCTTGACGATGTAGACGATGGGGATTTGAAGCTGATACTTTGATTCTAAAAATGGTTGTAAAAGAGGGACCGCTTATGTTAGAATTAGAAGGATACGACCTGATAGATATCAAACCTCTGAAGTGCATACCTTCCAACAACCTACGGCTTGGAGTTTCCTATTGAGAGGACAACAATGTTACGGATTTGATTTGGACTACCCATGCCAAACCAAGGCAACTGATGTCCTTGAAAATCATGTATGTTTTCAAGATAGGGGAGAAAGGCCTAGCAGACCTTCCCGTCCATCTCTTTAGGGATTGTTATAACAACAACTTTATTATGATGACTTTGAAAGAGATTGAAAGAAAAAGTACCAAGGATACTCAATCCAAGAAATCATCATGGGTACAATACCTAAAACAGAATAGAATATGTGGCCAAATAGAAGAGCATTTGGTAGCATGGCCAATCAGTGGGGAAGTATGGCTCGAGGTATCCACCTCAATGATGGAAATTGGGGTAGAGATGAAAAAGCCACCATCAACCAAAGAAGAACGGGTGACACGAGGACAAGAAGAGGTCCACATGAGTCACGCCTACCAAGCAACTGGTTTGAAGGCTTAGTGAGAGATACATTGGCCAAGAGAGTGGGTGTGGAACATCACCGTAGCGTCAAAATAGCTGATTTTCAAAAATGGGTCAAAAAATATAGCGGATCAACATGATCATTTAGCAAGCCTCAGGTAGATTCTGACCTTAAGAGGGGAAAGCTTTAACTTGGTTCTAGACTATGCCTCCTGGATCCATTACTGATCTGCCAACATAGGCTATGAGATTTGTTGCTGCTTATTTGAAAATCAAAATCAAACATAGCATTGTAGCACAAATCTACAACTTTAGATAGAAACAAGAAGAAACGGCCAGATATTGTTGAGTCAGCAGATGATGCAATACATCGATAGATGTCCAGAGTTGGAGATTCCAACCGAGGAGGGACTTGTCTTGTTGTTCCTAGAAGGATTAATCAACAAATATTTGCAAGATATTTTAAGTATAGTTAGAAACATACGACTTGGGAAGTGGCATCTCCTCTGAATGCTATGGACAACATGCTTAAACACATGATATGATGAATAACATGCAAAGGATGCCAATGCGAGGGCCGAGAGAGGGTCCACCACAAGGGCAACCTATGGGAAAGTCTAGACCATTGAAATGGTGTGCCATTGAGGGAAAATGGACAAACTATGAAACGAATAAGTGCTATTACAAGCTTAAATATGACAAAAATGTCTAGTGCGTACCAATGAGACAACAAGGGTAATCAATGTATAGGTATCGGCCTAACATGGGATAAATTGAGAAATTGCCTATGGCTATGGAAAGACCACAGCCTGTATTAGGTCACCAGTCACCACTGCCAAAAAAACAATGCTATATCATTCAAGTACATGTCGCATGAAGGGCAAGTGAATAAGTAGGCTCTAATACAAGTCACAACAAAAATGAAGCAAGTACATCAACTGTGGGAATAGAGGACGAGTGGTACACTCAGTCAACCCGTGCCATGATAGAACAAGTTTACCCAAGAACAAGAAATTGCCGTAATTGTGGTCCAGATCATTGGGAAAAGGATTGTCCAGAGCCAGATAAGAATGCTAGACCAGTCGAGGCTTATTGCATGTAATGTGGTCGAAAGGGAAGGTAGACATACACATAGTTCAAGTCATGCCAAGTATCTCCTCAGAGGGTGAACCTACTATTTTGATTCGAATAGTTACTGGGGCACAGGCCAAGAAAAAATAGACAGAACAGTGTAAGTGAGTCAGATACACCCATCAAACCTTCAAGAGATTCCAAAAAATAGCGATGTGAACGATACGATCTTAGGAGGTTAAAAAAAAGAAGAAAAATTAAAGAGAACGTTCAAAAAAAAGTTTGAGAAAATGAATCAGTCAACAAAATTCAAGGAGTCAAAACCAAGATTGGGAGGATCTGTTTTGGTAGACAAAATATACGAACCAATTAATGTAGCCTTGGAAGCTTTCCAATTAGTGTTTAAAGTGGGTCAAACATTGGAAATAAAATGAAAAAACTACCCAACACCTGACATGGAAGCCGTCAAGCTTAAAGCTTACAGAAACTTAGTGCAAATCATGCAATCAATGTTGGAGAAATAAAAGCCAAAATTAGAAATCATAGAAAAACTGGTGAAAATTGATACCAAACCAGAAACTGGGAAAATGAAGGATGTTAAGGAGCCAAGGGAATCTTTAACAAGAACTGACATACCTAAAATGATAGTTCCAAACAGTATGGAAGGGCTAAATGGAATCCCATTAGTTGAGGAAGATTGGCCAAGCCATCTATGGGAACGAGTCAGAGAATTGAATGACGGAAGCCTGACTTTGAAGTTGGTTCCAATCGAGGAAGTAGGGCTAGATCAACCACCCATGGAACTAGATGAACAATCTTTGGATGGAGATTGTGGAGTAGTCAAGCTTATCAAAAGGTTAGACGCTTCCGACATGACCCTCATAATTAGGAAGAAACGAGGAAAAATCACTAGTCCGTTAAACCACAAAACTGAATAGACCAAAGAGGACTTTGGATGTGGAGAACTTGCAATCAATCATGTCAACTCCTATCCAGTGTGCTGTCTCATTGGGAGAACTATTCAAGATAATACCACATCTATGGAGGGATCTGCAACAAACCATGGAAAAGATGGGATTAACGGGAATATCCAAGGAAAAACTTGAAAAATTTCATAAGAAGAATCGCGGGCAAAGATTGTGAGATCTGTGCCCATGGATAAAGTCAAAGACTACTATGGAGGAAACTAAGAAAACACGACCCTTCTAGTACAATACAATGACATAACAACCATGGTTGTTCTAGACAGTAGGGCAGGTATAGCTATAGCAACGAAAGCAGTCTGAGAAGCTTGGGAAATGCCAGCAATTAGGCAAACACAAATGAAATTGCAATTGATAGATGGACTGGAATATGTGATAGTCAGCTCTTGTGTAATTGACTACCAGCACACATTTGCCATTGTAGATTTTGGAAAAAAGATAAACTATGAAATCATTTTGAGAAGATCTTTTAGGAGACAAAGACAAACATAGTTGATTCAACATTGGGGAAATGACTATCTTTACTTAAAACAAGTTGGATCAATTACACGGGTAAACTTGAAGGATCATTCCTACAATGATATTATGAGAATACCAATCCAAGAATTGGATTTAAAAACCTCATTATAAATTGAATTGTCATCATGATTACGCAAAGACACACTAATTTGGATGTGTAGAGCTTCTAAGAGTGATAGTTTATGAAGAGAAGATTGTGTTTTAAACAAAGAGGTAAACGACGTCAAATATGTACCAAAATCCTTTCCAAAATATTTGTTTGAACCATTTGAATGGACTCAGATTCTGGCCACTATGGATGTATGCGTTAACGAATCCACTCCCACACAATTTTGTGATGAGGAGGGATACGATATAATTCCTATTCAAATGGCATCTATAGGACTGATTGTGGAACAAGAAGTTTTCTTTGATCACTACTATGATGTCATTGATGAATTAGAAGAGGAAACACTTACAATTAGGGAATCAGAATTTGAAAGGAACATGTCAGGGACAAACTGCTACTCAAGGGAGGGAAAGAAATGTTTTTTTAATTTTCATATCAGCATCATAGACACCAACATAGATATTGCAAAAAACAAGAAAACAAATTGAGAAGAAAACACTTAGTTCTTAATGATGGTGGATGCAAAAGATTGCGTCAAGGATAAGATAAGTGGGAGATATCCTACCTCAAAGAAAAGGATAAACCAAATAGAAACTGAGCAAACCAAATGAAACTAGGGAAAAGGACCTCCAATGACTAAAACAAAACAAAAAGTGAAGTACAAGGAGTTGAAACGAACCTTTAAGGAGTTTTGGACCACAAAAATGGAATCAAAGAGCTATAAACCAGAAGTGACCAGTCTCCTTATTTGCACTACAAAAAGTACACTCTGCAAGATCGATGGATCATAATAGAGAAACCAATGAGACAACCCAAGGAACCAGGAAAATCCTATGAGAGTTGTGAAAATGCCAAACGAATTGACCTCACAAAGCCTGGACAAGATTCAAAGCCATCCTCACATACATAGCTAAAGATTTGTCTCAAGAAAAAGAAGAGATCCTCATTCGGACATTAGGATGTCTTTGCTTGGTCTTACAAAGATCTTAAGGGAGTGGATCCCAAATATGTCAGCATACTATCCCTATGAGAGATGATGTAAGCCAAGACCATACACCTACAATGAGACATTTGCTAAGAGGATTGAGGAAGAGATTGAGAAACTCAAGGAAACCGAGTTCATCTATGAAATTGAACACACCGATCGGCAACACCTATTGTGATAGTACCGAAAAAAGAACGGGAAATTGAGAGTGTGTGTGAACCTCAAGGAATCCTTAGAAATGTGTATTTATGCCTAGACAAGGAAATATTCTTAGACATATTGTCTCAAAAAATGGTAGGACTAATTGGGGAGTTTGAGAGAAAATGAGCTGGAAAGTCCAAGTATGTATAGCCCAGGTAGGCCAAAACTAGTCTCATTTCTACTTTGACCTTCTCGGAGAGAGCTCTTAGAGCTAGTTTTTTGCATGATTTCGCCTACTTCCATCGACCTCTATGCTACACAGTCTCGCACAAGACATGAGGGGTACGTTCCTAAGTTACTAAGAGTCTATTTGTACATGTTTTCAGGGTCGAGTAGCTCAGAAAAACCGTAGGTTAGCAGAACCATCCCAAAAAAGAACGAAGAGAAAAATGATCACAACTCCCAGATCTGTAGACCAAATCATACCAAACATGAAGGGGGGCATAGCGACCACTGGTAGAATATTCCCAATGAGTCATATGACCATTTGACTCAGGGCTAGGGGGGCCTATAGATAATAAGCTGAAATTTGGCTCGGAGTTATAATTGCATTCTGACTTCATAGAGAGCTTCCCCATAGGTACTATAACTGATGTATTTAGGTGGAATAAAAAGGAAAGCTTAATTGGGCCCTAGATATAAGAATTTGATTCAAATTGCCACAGAGCATCATTTTTTTAGCTAAGGCCTCAAAACTACTCCAAACCGGACCAAATTTGACAGGGCCACTCCTCAAGGTATATGGGACATCACACCATTCAAAGTTGGAGGGAAAATGATTTATTTTGAGTGCCACGATCAAAACCACCAAATACAGAGGAACACGGACTGAATAGACTCAAGGAGACCAAAACCAATTCCAATTGGGGCTAAAAGCTACACATTAGGCTTATAGCACAAGTGTATGGCACAAAAAGTTGAAAAAATATGAAAATTTCAACCCTAGATAATAAGCGCGCTTATTATCTCTCGATTCCAAACTGATTCATCTTTACTTTTTCTCTTCATCCACACTATCTTTATGATGCATCAAAGCCCTGAACCCCCTTACAAGTCAAAAATCACTCATTTCTTGTTCACTATCCTTATGATGCATCAAAGCCCCTTACCAGTCAAAAATCACTCATTTCTTATTCACATCAGCAAAAAATGCACTCAAGCTTTCAAATTCCAAAATTTGACCTAAATGAACCACTTTTCAGTTCAAGATGTACAAGAACACATTCAGAGCTTGGGAACACCTCCTACAACCTGCCCAAGCCAAAAAAGTGCAAAAAAGGTTGAAAAATGGCACCCTAAATATAATAAGCATGCTTATTATCTCCTGTGACCAAATGACCCCAAAATGAAAAATTCTTGATACCATCGACTATATCATGTTGTCACAAGCTCACACACCAAGTTTGGTTCAATTTGGACATCTAGAAGTTTTTGCAACACTTAGTCATTGTCAAAGCCTTCCAATCAAAAAGTGATCCCAAAAAGGCATCCATGCATCCAAATCCAACCAAACTTCAAATCCTATCTAGTTTCATTGTCTATAACCCATATGCACAGCCAAAATCCAGTTTTGATGCCAAAATAAAGCCCTAGATAATAAGCACGCTTATTATCTCATCTGTATTTTTTTTTTAACCATTCCACTTTTTTATGCTCATACTTTGTTTTTATAGGTCAATGTAGTAATTATTTGGCTTTAGTTGTGAATTTAACTTGCAAAGTCTCAATTTCAGCATAAAAGGCACCTAATGCCTATACATGGTGTGATTGCACTAGGATCAATGCAGAACCAACCCTCCACCCCTAAGAAGAAGACTCAAACGCAAAGACTGCTAGATCCTCTGGACTATTAGCTAGAGGAGGAATCCATCCGTGAAGCCAAGAAGACATTTGTTGGAGATCTCTTAGAAAAGTACCATGTCGTAATCTTCCAAGGAAGATTTCAAATAGCAGACAACCAAGCGGTAGAGCTACACATGCTCCCTAAAGAAATTCATAATGTGGCTCAAGCACAGGAGTTACAAGCAGCTCACAAAAAGCTTGGACCTCAAGAGTTTTACCAGATGGAGCCATGCGGAGTTGACTTGCAAAGAGCCTATCAGTTGTTTAACGTAATCAAAGAAGATGGCACGACACAAAATGACAGACGCAACTGGACACCCTACTAAAGTAAATATTTCTAAAAGAGATAGTGGCTGAAGCACTCAAGTTGCCTACAGAAGGCGAGTCAATGTGCTCAAAAGAGAAGAAAAGAAAGGGAATCTTCACTAGGAATACCATTTTTGTCACACTTTAGGACATGATTCATAAATCGACAGAGGAGCCTAAATGGTTTTTCCACCATCAATTTCCACTTTTCTACAAAGCGGCCACCACGCTACACTTGTTCAAACCATGTAGTGGCTTTTGCTTTCACAACTACCCTGGAGACCAGGTTACCAATTCCCATTGACCATGCGTCATATGTGTTGAACACACTCAATACACAAATAAAACCAAAGGAGTCAAGTACCTTTAAGCCTGCGAAGTTTTCACTAGAATTGCATATCATGCATTGGGGATGGCAGACAACTTGCCACTGGCTCCAGAACAAAACTTGTGGTTAGAAGCTGGCCTGAAGAATCAAAGAGAAGACAACCCCAGACTAGTAGAAAGTAAAGAAGAAAGTGATGAAGGACCAATGGAGGATCCCGATGACAAGGAGTTTGAAGAAAGCGAAGCGGATCCCGAGTTGGAAGAGGAAAATATAAAGAGGGCAAAGGCCAAATAAAAAGTGGAAGAGAGACCATCAAAGTGAGGTCGCTGGCCCACACTAGTTATTATCAAGGAACCATCACAAACAATGGCTAGGCTAGAGCGGGAAAAAGAAGCCTTGGAAAGGGAACGAGGTCTGCAAGGGGACTTGGAGGAGTTCTGGAAATCAAACCCTCGCACAAAGCTCAAGACCAAGAACCCATCTATAGCAAAGACTCCCTTGCAAAACTCAAGAATATTTATCAAGAAGAGGAACTGACACGGGCTCAAGAAGAAGTTGGACCCCCAACTTGGCCACCACCCAGCAAGAAGATTTTCCTTCATCAGAAAACAAGCCAAAAGAGACCGTCCCAGAGGAAACCAAAGAAGAACTTAAAGAAGATCCGATGCCGACAATTGCAAGCACAAGTGAAGCACAAAGAGATAAAGATTTACAAATGGATGAGCAAGAGGATACGAAGACGTATGAAGCTAAATAAGAGATTGCATCTCAAGAGGGCACTCAAATAGATAAAAAGGAAGAGATGCCCATCAACGATACACCTGCTACTAATAAAGGGCAAGGAGAAAAGGATACTACGGCCTTGCATGATACACAAGAGCAAGAACAACCGGATGTGATGGGCACTTCACAACCAACTACAATTCAGCCAATCAATTTATAGGACATTGAGGAGTATGCTCAATTTCCACATTATATAGTCAAAAGAATGAAGGATGCAGTATATGCCAAGGATGATAGAGTTAAGCAAATTGAGACAGTCAACAAACATCACATTGTGCGAATAGAAGTAGTGAATGCTTTCGTTGAGGAATACAACTCCCTACATAAGCAACACCAAGAGGAGATAGCTTGAATGAAAAGGCCAAAAATCAATAGTTAGAGGAATTGAAAACCATGACAGAGCTTGTGGAACAGTTGACAATTGCAAGTGAAGCTCAAGAGAAGAAGCTACTATCCTAGATACAAATGCACATGCTCAATGGTTGCAAACACAACTCAAAGTCTCCAATATTCAACCCGCCCAAGTTGAGGCAAGATTAAAAGATCAGAATGAGCTTTTGGACAAGTTGAAAGCTAATATGCAAGTGTTGACATTGCAACGCTCCAACCTTGCCTACCAAGCACTTGAGAAGCGAACAAAAGACCTGGAAATAGAGCTGAGGATGGAACAGATGCAACGAAAATAATTTTCTCTCTCATTCATGACCAAGGAAGATCAATACCAAAAGCAAGTGGCCGATCTGCAAGCAGCATTGGCAGTAGCTCAAGAGCAGCTCTAAGGCAAGCAAAAGATCTAGGAAGAAGAAGTGTCCGACAGACTGCCCAAATAGACCGGGCCACTAGATTTCTTACAGCTAGAGGAAGAGATAGATCCACCTATAGTGGCCCCAGAGTCCTCTACAATGGAGCTAGAAGCAGAACCAGGGCCTATAGACAATTTCACTACTAAAGTTGAGAAAGCACTCAAAGTCAACATAGAGGCAGAAACTGAAGATATTTGGAAAAAATCTATGGTGTGGAAATATAGGAATTTCCACTCTGCGAATGTTGCGCAACTCACATCCAAGCAAATCATAGACACATGGCACTAGCAGTCTCTCCCATTTCCACTTATCAAGTACAAAATCCTCAAAGTAAAGGAGAGATTGGTCAAAGATCAATTTGCAGACAATGCCAATCCACACCGAGCTTGGAGGATGTATTGGCTCAAATGACATCCAAAATATCTAATCCTCTACACCCAGGCTCCACGTGAAATTTGCAAGGACCCCACCTTTTGCTCAATGCCAAGAGTGCGGAGTTGGGGCAGCCACCAGGTGCTCTTAAAGAAACATCCAACATGGCTGAATTACCCACAACTAAGTTCCCCTAAAGGCAGATCTACAGAGGACTACATGGTCCAGACTCTCTCAAAACCAATGAAAGTCTTCAAGAGGATTCCAAATCTAGCATGCGTCATAAAAATTGCAAAAATGCTCCTACTGATATGCATCCAAACTTTTCATCAAAAAGAGAAGGCTGATGCGCCATGGATTTCCTTCCTTGAGGGCAATCAAGGGCTCTGTTATGATCTATCAGATCAGTCGGCGAGACGATGTACTTTATGGATTTTATGCTAGAGTGATATTCTTACCATCTTACTACATGCAGACATTTGAGGAAGCCTTCTACATAGGATTCTTCACTTTTAGATAAAAAATATTTGGTCATGTGGTGGAGAACCTTCCAGCCAAGTTTGTGGGCTACACGGCAATGGAGTTCAACACTCCTATTGACTTGCAATTCCTGGATGAAGAAGACAAGAAACTTAGAACCAAGTACTATGACGCTCTTGTAGCCCTCAAGAACCAAAGACACGCTCGCAAGATGGAGCACTACCCAATCCCTTGAAGCTATGTGCTAGGAGGGGGGAAATGTTAGCCTATACACTCAACCTATAATGTGATTTTTCACTTTTTTGACTATGAGCCATTGACTATGAGCCAGACAAAGTGGGGCTATGCTCTTCTACATTGTATCAAGGAAATCCTAGATTGCTATGAGTTAGAATATTTTCTCATTTTTGAACCATAAACCTCTGGCTAAGGTATAAAGGTCATATTTTATAAAACCTAGAGGAGACTTTTTGGATAATAAGTGTTACGACTGACTTACATAGCACTAGTGTTGTACTCTCTTGCTTTCTTCTCAAGCTCATAACCCTCAAGCCGGAAGGCTCACTAATGTGGACCGCATGCCTATATTTTATTCGCCATCATGCCTATAAGCCACAAGCCTAAGCGGCGCAAGCAGAACTAGCGCAAGCACATGTGCCCACCTATAAGAAAAAAAAAATTATCATCAAATGAGTATGAAATATTTTGTATGTTTGGGCTTTGACCACTGGTATCTAGTGCATTGTCTCATCCCCTGAGGTATTGTTATAGGCTTGGACACTTTGAGTGAGAAATCAATAGCAACACATGAACAAAAGCTACAGAGTTAAACTTGAAGAGATCAAAAGAGAAAAAGAGGAGAGTCAACATGGAACGTCAAAGTTTTGTCGCCCCATATGCATTGGCCTCAAAGACTGGGGCCCCTTTTGGTATTTCTTTATTGTTGTTTCTCAAAGGTACAACTCATGAGGGTCCAACTCTCTCTAAGACTATGCATCCAATGCCCTCTGAGAAGTGGCCCTTGTGGGACGGGTGTCTAACCTCACTCCTATCTTACTGCAGATTTAGTGAGAGCCACAATTAAATTGTCAATCCATGGGACGAAGCTGATCTGACTAGTGCATAGAGGCTACAAGAGGTTGTCAATCTCTCAGAAAACAAGAAACAACTCGCATCTAACTCAAGCTACACTCAAGTGACTGAAATCACCAAAAGCCAATCCCTCATCGGCAAACAAATCACATCCGTTACAACATCAAATGACATCCAAATGTAAGAAACTTCTAGGACAAGTTTATAAGACCTAAGCACACATGCTTATGGTCTCAAATCCCACTTTAGATCAAGTAAAAAAATCGCGATTATTAACAACAGTCGATTTTTGACCTAGTCATTTTTGACCCAGAATGCACCTAAATGCTTAGCAATGATGCCCCAATACCCCGACTATGCTTAGTTTTTGATTTTGAAGTGTAAATTCCTACTTATGATGAAATTAGGCCGCGGGTTGGCGACACCAAAAGCTACAAAATACCGTGAAGTGTTTACGTCAATGCGTAGAGCTCTTACTTGCGGTTGCAATGCAACAAACGTGACTACAATGTGACAATTGGGGAGGGAGTAGGAAGCGCGAGAAGGAGAGAAGTGAGCACCGTTAGCTCATGCTGTGTATTCTATTATCCAAAAAAATTTAATTAACTTACAAAAATTGGCTTTTTACCTTAGCCAAGGTTTTTGGTAGTCAAAACTAATAATCTGGGAGCTCTAACTAAGGATGGGTAATGACAGGTCAATACAATCTGGAAGCTTGTAGCCCCGGCTCCTCAATTACAAGGTTTATCCAAAAAATAGTAGTTACAATGTTCCCGATTTATCAAAATAATAAGTGTTTTTACAATCAGAGCTCCAAAAATGATATCCGAGTTAGCTTGCTACTAACATTATCCCCCTCCTCGCCTGTGTGGTCCCTTGACACAGCTTTATGGGTTGAAATAGTCTTCAGGCTGACGATTGGTGAGGCAGTCTTTAAGTGCATTTAGAGCCTTTTTGTATCTGATCTTTCTCTCTTTATCTGGCACCTACAAAAACTGCATAGTGACTTTGTTTTTAAGCTCAACAGTGGAGTATCCTTCAAATCTTGAATTCAGGTTACTGATCACTGGCCCAAAAATCTTCGCTCGCCCAGTGAAGAACCCTGTGGAGAACGCTTCCTCAAACGCCAACATATTATGTGAAGGTAAGAACATACATCAAGCGTAAAAGCCATAGAGGACTTCTTTGGAAGTTTGGCCACTGAGATCATAGCATAAACCTTTACTACCCTCGAGGAATGACATCCACGGGGTGCCTGCTTGCTCTCGCTCATGAAAAACTTTGATGTAGGTGAGCAACATTTAGCAGACTTTATATAGCATCACAAATGATAGATCTGGAAGACTTTTGAAGAATGCCATGGCGCCCGTTAGAGTTTTCACCATGTATTCTTATGTCAGCGGTCCCTTTTCTAGAGCAGTCAATCTTGGGTAGTTCAGCCAGGTTGGCCGCTTCTTTATTATTGTCTCATGTGCATGCCAGGTCCTTACTCTTGGTACAGGACAAAAAGTGGGATCCTTTTGAAGTGTCGCAGGTGCTCTTGTGAAAAGAATCAGATACCTTGGATTCTTGTTCAACCAGCTCAGTCTCCACTTTGGGTGGTCTTCATCTGCGCCTTCTACTTGCATGTCTTTGTAAAGCCTCTCTTTGACTTGGAGCAACTTCACCTTTATCAAAGGATATGACAGGGATTGATGATGCCATTGTGCATTGATTTGATTGGGAGTGAGTTGAGTAACATTGACATAGTGAAGAACTCTCAACTCCCAATCCATCACTGCTTTCTATTGCTCATCCACCTCCTGGGTAATCTTCTCTTTGAGTGCATCTTCCTCAGCTTTTGACAGCTGGATCATGGGCACTTCATCTGCTTCGGTTAATGGTACTCTAAAATCCTCTCCGCCACCTAGTCCTTCTGCTGGCTGTGTCTCCATCTCAGCGAAAGAAACTGAGGGAATATCTATCTGTGGCTATTCTGAAGTTCCTGCTTCTTCTTGCATTTATGGTCGTCCATCTCTCAACAGCTGGTTGACTCTTTTAAGCTCGGCTATTTCTTTTAGCAGCACTTTTTTTCGTTGCACCCGCATTAAATCCAGGTCTCTGCGTTGAGACTGCTCCAATTTTAGCTCCAACTCGAGGTCTTTGTTCTTTTTTTCTAACGCTTTGTAGACTTCGTCTGTTCTTTTGATCCAAGTACCCTATGTTTCCTATGTTCCGTGTTCTCGTGTTTGCTCAAACTTTGTGGTCTCCTCTGGTGCAAGACTCGCTGCCCTTTCCACCTCTGATTCTTGTTCTTTGTGTTGCTCTTGTGTAGTGGCTACCTGTTGTGCAGATTCTACTGCTTGTTTTTGTTCAGGCTTTGTTTCTTTTGTGGGCTCAGTTTCTGTGGCTTTATCTATTGGTGATGGTGGTGGGCTTGGTATGGGGTGATCATGTTGTTCTAGAGCAGGTGAAGAAGGTCGAGGAGACATGTCATATTCATGTTGAGATTCTCCTTATGCGGTTGCTTCCTCTGCTTGTTTTTGCTGCTCCACTGTCTCCTTAGCTTTTCATTCTACTTCTTGGGCTTCTTTCAGCTTCAAAGCTTCTACCTCCTGATACATTTTTTCTAATAATTCTATGGGATCTTCGAACTGTTTCCTGGCATGGTGCTTTGTTCTTGGTCCTTTCAGTTCAATGGGTACCCACTTTGCAGGGTCCTTGTCGTGAGCTTGGTGGTTGCGTTCGTAGGAGTGCTTTTCTCTTTCAAATCTAGCTTGTTTATATTGCGGCTCCTCATGATGTGCTGCCACGTCTTTTATTTCATTTCCTCGATACATTCTCTTCTTTCCACATTATCAAAACTTTCACTACTATGCCATTCTGGCAAGCTCAGCAAATTCTTCATCAGATTTGTATGTTCTCTTGGTAGATCTTGTGGCTCAAGGGGAAGGTTGTGCAGACATGATCCAAGTGTTCTGATTTGGAGCAGGTGGCAAGTTGTCTGCCATGCCAATAGCATGGTAGGTAATTCTTGTGAGTACCTTTGGTGCTCCCAGATATGTTATCTTGCCCTCTGTCTTTGTCCCTTTCAATGTGGTCAACAATTGGGCGTGGTCGATTGGTTGCCTGGTTGTCGACTTGAGAACTTGTGTAAAAGTGGTAACAATCGCATGATTGGGTGTCGTATACCTTGGAGGTCTCTTGGCAAGGAAGTGGAAGTGTTGGTGGTATAATCTTGCAGGTTCTTCCACCTGATTCTGGATGAGATCGACAAATGTCGCAGCGGCGGTTTCCTTGATGAAGGTTCCTGTAGTCTTTCTATCTCTTACCCTCATGGTCATTCCATCTGTTGGCAGTTTGAGAGCTTCTACCACTATCTCTTTTGTTTCCTTGCTGGTCAGAGATTTGGGTGGTTCCATCTTCTTTGATTGTGGACAAGAGCTCATAAGCTTTTTGGAAATCCACTCCACATGGCTCTTGTTCGTAAAACTCTCTGAGGCCAAGCCTTCTGTTAGCTTCTTTTGTCTCGGGCTTTGTGGAGACATCATAGACTTCTTTTGGTAGAAGTTGCAGTTCTACCTGATGTCCTTCTTCGCTCTTTGAATCTACCTGTGAACTACTGTTGTGTTATGCTCTTCAAGCGGTTCTTTCGACATGTAGGTCGCTTTGGCGGTTTTGACTGAACTGGGGTCCAGTTGGTATGGTGGAAGCTCTTGCAGCTTCTCCTTTTGTGAGAGCTTCTTCTTGGCCTTCTTTGCTGCTTGCGTGGCTCTTGTTAAGTGAATAGAGTGTCAAAGTTAGCAAATTTGGCAGATTCTTCTCTGAAATTTCCTTCAGTCTGAAATGCTGACAAATTGAGTCCAATTTTCTTCAAATCAATTTTTGAACATGCATAGATGCATAAAAACACGTAAAGATCAAAATTATGAAGTTCAAACAAAAAATTACAATAAAAGTAAATAATCGCATTATTTACAGCTGAGTAATTTTTTCAACTTTTTGCAAACTTGGCATTATAGGCTTGAAGTATACATCAATTAGATACTCTGAGTGAAATATGGGTTCATTTGGGTGCACAGGATGAAATTGGTGCCAGATTTAGGCTTTAGGTCTCTGAAATAGTAGATGTAAAGACGCTTCAAAATTTGTATGTCGAATTTGACGCTTTGTAGCCTTCAAGCCGTTTTCTGCTTTTTGAGGGCTTGGCTTGATTGATTTTATGAAACCAATCATATACATTGTGTATAGACCTCATATGTAAGCTGTTTGTGGAGTCAGAATCCAATTCTGGCATCTGTCAAAAACCTAGCGTTTCTACTTGGGACCCCCTCAACCCTTGCCGAATGGTCAACTATTGATATAGATGTGTTCTATTATGCCGGGGCATGCTACAGTTCAAATGTCATCCGATTTGGTTGAGCTAACAGGCCGCTATGGTCGATTTTAGGTCGTAGGTCTTTGTGCACTGCTCGGATTCTAGAGTTTTTTCCAGGGTTTTAGACTAGCTACCGGCCGTACAAAATGGATCATTGATAAGTATAGAACTTACCCCTCATGTCTCATGTGAGACGGCACTAAAAACAGGTGATTGTGGACTCTCAAAAATACGCGCAAAGAGGGTCGAAAAGCTCTCTCTCCAAAGGCAACAAGTGGAAATGAGGTGATTTTAGCTTACCTTGGGTATCTATACTCGGACTTCCCGAACCATTTTTCCCCAGATTCCCTTGTTATTCCTACTAGGCCGTGAAATCTATGTTAGACTTAGAAATTTTTCCAATTGGATTCCAGTAGCTCATTCTGCAAGAATTCTGCAAAAGTAGGTATGGCCGCCTAATTTAGGCTTTCCGCTTCTATCTGCCGATTTGATTGAAATTTTTTGTGCTTGTCCGCCTTGTCTTTCTGATCACCATCGTGTCTTCAGTTTTTTCATCTGAGCTCCTTTGCTATTTCTTATTAATTTTTGGCTTAATTATTGAAAAAATCAAAGAAAATAACAAAATACGCTAAAAAAGTAAAGTAAAAATTCAATAATTAAGAAAATCCATTGAAAACATAGCTTTATTGTTTTTTGTTGGATTTCTCCATTTTTAAGTCTCAATATCAAGAAAGATGATGAAAAATAACCAAAAAGGACTATTTTTTGATGATTTTCTAATAGTATATACACTATTTACACTCATCGGGGAGATATTATCAGTTAAATTTCCCCTGTCGATGATTTATAAGGGCATTATTAGGTAATGTTGTAAAAAAATCACACAATAACATCAAACTATTTCCTCCCTCTTCAAACATTGCCCTTAATTGCTTAGTGCTCTTCCATCCCTCCTAGATAGCACACTCCAGGATGACTTTGTGCATGGGTTGAACAATCGTGTCTATGCATAGTCGTGGTTGGCTCTACCATGCTTTGAAGATCAATGCAGTTCAAACCATTATGTTGTGCAAGAGTTGGGTCTTGAGTAATTAACTCAAGGGTTTCTGATGTCGAGGATTTTTTATGCTGTCTTCCAAAGAGAAAATCTTGGAGCCTGTGTGCTCTTTGCTTGATTGTACCATCATGATGCTTGATCATGCTGATTTCCTGAGCTTTTGGTATCAATAATGAGTGTTGTTGAGCTTTGACCAGCCATTGATATCTTGGGTTTGTCTTGGTCAGAATGGTGTGGTTGAGGTTTCTCAGAATTAACTCTCCATTGCTTGATTGGCTTTCTAGTTTGCGGAGAAGATAAGTGCTCCTTTTTCTTCCAAATCCATTTTATGTTAGGTTCCTTGCTCGGAGCTTGGCGTCTCTATGATTTGAACCTTGGAACCGTCTTTGGTATTGCCGATGATGTTTTGGGCACCCAGATTTGAATCGGCTTGTTCTTAAGCTGTGCTATCGGTACCCAAATTTTCCTGACTCCTTGCATGCTACTTGGAGCATTTTCTTGTCAATAGGATGGAGAAGATGGATTGCTTTGTGGTTTGTTCTGCTGGTAATTGCCGGTCTATTCCTCCTTGCTTGGTGCAATTGGAACAATGAGTTGTCCGCCTTCATGTGATAGCTTGAGATGATTGGTATCCCAATCTGGTCCTCCCTTGTATGTCTGCATCCATGGAATTCCAAGAATCATTGTCTCATTCATGTGTTCATCTGGTAAGCATACAAATTGATGAGGACATGAACATCCATGTACAATCACATTCAAGTTGACTACTCCCAATGTTGGTGTTGGGTTCTTGTTGCATCCTTTGATAGTCACTATTCTTGGTGTCAAAGACTGACTTGTTGCCTTCTTGTACGTGGAATAACTGATTGCATTTACTCTAGCTCCTGTATCAACCAAAGCATTTGTGCTATGAGTGTTGAGTTGTACTTTGATGCGAAGGTCCATTCCATCTAACCATTCATCATCTGTTGACACTGCATCTTTCTGCAATTCCCATTGTCGATCGTCTATTTCCAGTGTGTTAATGGGAATAGGTATTTGTTGATTCTTGAGAGCAGCTTTCCTTTTGAGTACCCAAATCCGAGATTCTTCTTGGGCTTCATCAATAACCTACTGTCGTTTTATCTTTCTTTGCTTGGCTGCATGTATTCTTTCTAACAATTCATTGGTTAGCGGCAAATTGTACTTCTTTAAACGACATCCACTAATCCAATTAGCCATCGATTCACCATCTAGGGTGGACAACTTAACTGCTCCACTTGGAGATATATCTTCAATGATAAACAGTCCGTTTTCCTTTTTCTTAAACTTGGGAATGTGTTGCTTAAGGGAATAGACTAAAACTAAGTCCCCTTTTTCGAAGATTTTTGTAATTAGATGGGAATCAAAGAACTGTTTTTGTTTCCGCTTTTGTGTATAGATGTGAGCTACAACAGTTAGCCTTTGCTCATCTAGCTTCTCTAAATCTTCAAGTCTCTTTGACAATTCATGTCCAATCCACTCAAGATCCTTAGCTACCCTTAATGTTGGCAATAGAAATTCTATTGGCAGTATGGCATCAAGACCATAAACAAGGTTAAAGGTGTAGCATTTAAATTTGTTTTGAATGAAACTTGATAAGCCCATAGAGCAACATGGAGATTCATTTCCCAGTCTGGCCTTCTTGAACTAACCACTTTAGTCAATACCGAGCTAAGAACTTTATTAGTATGCTCAGCTTGTCCGTTTGCTTGTGGGTGAAGGGAGTTGATTTGTTATGGATGACCATAAATTTGTTAAGAAGATATTCGATTACCTCATCAAGGAAATGAGTTCCCCGATCACTGACAATTTTTATTGGCATTCCATATCTTGTGAATACATACTCATATAAGAATGCGGCGGTGGTTCTGGCATCATTCTTTTGAGTTGCTTTAGCCTCGGCCCACTTAGTCAAATAGTCCGTAGCTACAATGATATATTGAGCTTGGGTTCTATAAGCAGGTGGCTATATTGGCCCAACAAAGTCTATACCCCATTTTATGAAAGCTCTAGCTCCCATCATTGGTCTTAAGGGCATGCTATCTACTCGTGTTGGCATTTGTTCTCGTTCACAAGCATCATACCTTTGAACATATTCTTTGGCATCTGCAAAAAGTGTTCGCCACCATATGCCTGCCATTAAGATTGCTCTTGTGGTGGTCTCACTAGAAAAGTGACCTCCAGCTAATCCAGCATGTGTTTATTCTATAATTGGAATATATTTATCTTCATTTGCACAAAGACGCAAATGTTGATCCTTACCTCTCCGATACATCTGGTTTCCAAGAAGAGTATAGTCTCTTGCTTCAATTTCAATTTCTCTTTGACGGTGTTTACTCATAGCCTCAAGAAATGTTCGTCTCGATAAGTAAGTAGCTAGATAGTTACTCCACTTAGGAATGTGCGACATTTGGAAAAATGTCACATGAGGTATGGGTGTCTGTTTTTGTCATTGAGGAAAATACTTTACAAAGAGCGAACATCACTCCTCATAGTTAGCCAAAATACTCTGAGTCTCAAGATCCTTTGCATAGTTTGGTCTTTCGCAAAGTGAAGTCCTACTATGGTAATATGTGTTTGACTTAGGTATTGGGTTTTCTCTTCAAGATTAATGCATAAGAGAAATATTCCATCTCGGTTGTTTTTGTATAGCCTACCAGCTAGTAATTGATACATAGCCAATTGCTCGATTAATCCGAGTAATAAGAAGTGGTATTTGTGAATCCACTTAAGCTATGGTCATCAATGATACCATATTTTCCGACCATCGAGATATCATTTCCACGAAGAACAGATAGGAATCTAGTAGATCATCGTCTACTCCCTTAGGTGGTTCCCTTGAAACAATCCTAGACAAATGATCTGCTCTTTGATGAGTGGTGCCCTTTTTTACAACTATAGTGAAATCAAATTCTAGAAGAATAATGAACCATCTCACTATTCTTCCTATGCTGCATGGCTTGTTCACCAAAAGTATAATAAGGCTTGGTGGTCCACGAAGAACACAAATTTGTTTGCTAGTAGGTAATGTCTATACTTTTTTACGGCATAGATCATCCCTAATCCTTCCCTTTTTGTGGTGGTATAGTTCTTCTCTGCCATATTCAACTGTCGGTTAGCATAAGAAATAGGAAAATCAATTTTCTCGTCTCCTGGTTGAGCTATTATACACCCGATGGAAAAATTGAAAGCATCTACATGTATGTGGAATATCTTATTTCAATCTGGTGCTTTCAATATTGGAGCTGAAGTGAGAGCTTGCTTAAGCTTCATGAAGGATTCTTTACACTCATCAGTCCATTCAAAGTGTGTAATCAAGCTATACATGGGTTTTGCAATTATAGCGTACATGTAAATGAATCATCTGTAATATCCACAATGTCCCATGAAGGCTTGAACCCCCTTGACTGTTGTTGGTATAGGGAAATTAGTAATAGCATGAAGTTTATCCAAATCAGTAGCTATGCCATTTTTAGACACTATATGTCCAAGAATTTTTCCTTGTCTACCCATGAATGTGTACTTTTCAGAATTTAAACAAATCCTATAAAGTCTATATTTTTTGAATACATGTTTGAGGTGATCAAAATGATTAGCCTGGATTGATGAATGTACGCATAGATCATCCATATAAATTTCCAAGAATTTCCTAAGATATTCTTTAAAAGCATGACTCATTAATCTTTGAAAGGTGGCAGGAGCATTAGTTAACCCAAAAGGCAGAACCCGATAGGCAAAAATATCCCATTTTGTTGCAAAAGCAGTTTTATGTTTATCTTTTGGGTCAACCAATAGTTGATTGTACCCTGAAAAGCCATCTAAAAAGCTGTCAGCTTCTTTTCTTGCAACTCGTTCTAAAACATGCTCAATGATTGGAAGGAGAAAGTTATCTCTAATGGTAGCTGCATTCACTTTTTTGAGGTTGACACACACTCGTAGTTTTCCATTTTTCTTGAGTACTACCACAATTGGAGACACCCAATTTGTGTGTTCAATTTCATAAATGAATTTGGCTTCCTTTAGTTTTCAATCTCTTCTTTGATCTTTTTGGCAAATGTTTCATTGTATGTGTATGGCTTTTGTCTACTTGGTTTCGCATCATCTCTCATGGGTATGGTATGTTGACAGATTTATGGATCAACACCCTTGAGATCCTTATAAGACCAAGCAAAGATATCTTGGTATTCTTTCAGTAGGCTTAACAAAAGCTCTTCTTCTTCTTCTACTAGGTCATTTGCAATGTAGGCAAGCCTAGGTTCTTCTCTTGGTTCAGTCAAATCTATATTTTTTTCATTTTCAGGCCCTTCGTAGGACTCGCCCTGTTTTTGTAGTTCTCTAACAGGTTGTTCAACTATGATTTTTTGATCTTAGAGAGTATATTTCTTGTAATAGGATGGAACACTCATTACATCCTTACCATCCTCTTCTGTGGTTTTCATTTCAATTGTATATATCTGCTTTAGATCTTTTTTCAACTCTTGATACTTCTTTTTCCACTCAACTTGTGTCATGGTTGACTCCTTGTCCTAGTTTTCTGGCTTTGTTGGAGTATCCTTTCTCGTTTTTCTCGATGTTTTTGATATTTTTGGATTCTCGTTTGAAGGATATCTGCCAGTGATTTTGTCCTTGACACAATCATGTGCAACCTTTTGCATTAGGAACTGTGTTCTATTGGAGACTGATGGCATAGGTCTAGCTTTCACGTTTCTGGTGTCTCTTTTTTGTCTATACCATTTCTGTCTTCTCGATTTCTGGTTTGGAAATTCAAAAAACTTTTCCTCCCCTCCTTTCATGAGTAGCTTAGCTCTCACATGTTCTTTTTCCGACCCCAAATCATCTGAGGTAGCTAAATGTTCTTCTAACTCATCTGTTGCATCGTAGTAGAGGTCTGAAAAGACTTGTTGAGATTTCATCAAGTCCTTGGGTTCTTGACCTTCATCTTCAATGTAAAGGGTTGAAATCATTTGAATGGGAATTATTTCATAGCCATCCTCATTGCAAAATTGAGTAGGCATAGACGTATTTACACATACATCTATTGTTGCTAAAATTTGAGTCCATTCAAATGGCTCAAACAAATGCTCTGGAAAGGGTTTAGGTAGATATGCTTCGTCTGTGCAATTCCTTTTTAAGATACATTCTTCTTGTTTTAAGCTCCCGTTTTCTGATGCTCCACACATCCAAATAGGAGTGTCTTTGTTCAACCAAAATGGAAGCTTAGTTTCAGCCAAAGAGACTGAATCAAACTCTTGTATGGACATTTTCATGACATCTCTATAAGTGTGATCTTTTAGATTAACCCTTGTTATTGATCCCACTTGCTTCAAGTACAGATAATTGTTTCCCCAATCTTGGATGAACTGTACCTGTCGCATGAAAGGTCTTCCCAATATGATTTCGTAATTGAATTTCTTCCCAAAGTCTACTATGGCAAAAGTGTGTTGATATTCAATCCCACAGGAATTAACTATCACTTTTTCAAGCAATCCTAAGGGTCTTTCAATGTGTCCATCAGCCAATTGCAATTTCATTTGAGTTTGTCTAATGGCTGGTTGTTCCCAAGATTCCCATATTGCTTTCGTGGCTATGGCTATGCCTGCCCCATTATCTAGTATTGCCATGGTTTCTATGTCATTATCCTTCACTGGAAGGGTGGTGCTTCCTTCTTCCCCTTCGTAGTATTCTCTGACTTTGTTCATCGGAACAGATCGAAACTCTTTGTTAGCCATTTCGTGTTTCAATTTTCCCTTTTTTTTTGTAATTAGCCGCGTTATCCCCACCTTTTCTAGGATTTTCTATAGATCATTCCATAGATATGATCTGATTTTTAACAGTTCTCCTAAAGTAAGAGTGCATTGGATGGGTGTAGACATGATTGAATGGATGTTGTCTACTTCTAGGGTTTTTTCGGCTCTTTTTACTTGGGTGGTCTTACACACTATGGATTCATCTTCGTTATCTCCCAAGTAAAAGGGTAATGTTTTCAAGGTTAATGGTTTAGACATTCCTGAAGCTTCAGATCCGCAATCCCCATATAAGGATTGTACATCCACGTCCATATCAGGAGGTAGGTTGTCTAACCAAACTTCCTCTATAGGAGCTGACTTTATAGTTAGGCTCCCATCATTGATCTCTCTAACTTTTTTTCATAAGTGTCCTGGCCAGTCTTCTTCTACGAATGGAATTTCTTCTAAGGCATCTTCGTTGTCTAGCACTATAAGTTCTGGCTCTTTTGTTTCAAGGTGAGGTTCTACCACCACTTCGAATTTTTCTTGATTGTCTCTTACCACAAGCTCCTCAGGTTTTGCCATACTTTTGAGCTTGGGTTTTAGTTTTTCTAGTGATTCTTACCAAATTTTGATAAGCTTCAAGCTTAGCTGCTTCCATGTCTAGAGAAGGATAGTTTTTCCATTTGTTTTCCATGTTTTGGCCTGCTTTAAGTCCTGCTTGGTAGGCTTCCAAGGCTGCATTAATAGGCTCAAAAATTTTATCAACCAAAATTAATCCTCCAAATTTCACGGTGGTTTCTTTGATTTTGCTTCCAGTTTCTTTCACCTTTTCTTGGAATGGCTTTTTTGCTTTCTCCTTGATTTCAGCCCATTGTCTCTATTTTCTCAACTCATACCTTTTTCTTATGCTTCTTTTGGTCTTTTGAGAGGAAATTTTTGTATTCTCCGAATCATCAGAGGAGTTATGTTTCTTTTTCTTAGCCTAGGCTCTAGTGATTACCTTGATTGGAACAATCGGTTCACTGTTGTTTTACCATTGTTTAAAGGATTTTTAGGACAATCTTCCGAGAAGTGTCCTCCCTTTTTGCAACATTGTATGCAATATGCTTCAACTGGCTTGAGATTCTTGTCAGGCTCTGGGCATGCATTTTTCCAATGATCATCTGCACCACAGTTATGGCAGTTTCCCGTTCTTGGCTTAATCATGGATCTTACCATAGGAGATCCAACACCTTGATTAGCCACATAGTACATTGGTGCAAGCTCTGGTGGAGTACAAGTCACAGGTTCTTCCATTGGTGTGGATTTGAATTATACCAATCTCCTTCTATCATTTTTGTAGATGGACTAGGCTCAGCATAGGGTATAACAGGCATTAGCGCTTGTTCATCTATGACTCCTTCTAAATGCATGTACTTTACAGGCACTGCATTATGTCCCAGATATGGAGGTTGTTGACCCAACACGGGTTGAGGTCTTTCCATACCCATCGGTGGTCTTTGAGCTGGTGCCATATTAAGCTAGTATCTGTACATGGTTTGTCCTTGTGGCCTCATGGTCTCGTATTGAACATTCCCATCATACTTTGGTCGGTAGTAGCACTCATTGGTCTCATGGTTGGTCCATTTACCCTTGATTGCACACCATTTTTGTGGTCAAATTGGTTGTCCCTGTTGAGGTATCCCTTGTCCCGATCCTCTCATGGGTGTTTTTTGCATGTTATTCATCGTATCATTCATCCTTTTGAGCACGTCTTCTATGGCTAAAAGTGGTGTTGTAGCAACTGTTCCCACTTGTGCTGGTTTAGTGGATGTTGTTTTCTCACTTTGGTTATCCTTAGGGACATCTTCTTCGTAAGACATATTTAGGAATTTTTGAAATTATTCAAGTCCCATTTTTAAAAAATAAATTTGAAGGAGTATTTTTTATTAAGTTTGACCTCATGGTTGTTTGTGCAGACCCTTTGTGCCATATAAAAATGAGGCACAAGCACATGAATAGGGCCCTCAAACTGAAGTTCAACCCTCACTTGGTGTCGCTACTTTCTAGTAAATATGAAGAATGTTTGGGTAGATAATGGGCATGCTTCTCAAACTAAGATATCCATTTTTTGATAAAAATGGCAAGAAGGTCAATGTTTACTATAAACTTTTAACTCTTGCTAGGAATTGTGCTTGAGGCTCATGCCCCTTATGTGCCCCCATTCTATGCCCCTTAGTGTAAGCTTCCACCTCTTGCTAGGTGTTGAATGGGAGTACATAAGTGGCATGAGGCTAGAGCTACCACCATGTTCAAGGTACCAATAGGACATGATAAGCACACTCAAAATTTGAGCCTCCGCCTTGTTATAGGTATGTAAGGTGCATGACTCAAGTATTAACCTTGTTCTAGGTACATATGAAGCAACCGAAGGCTGAAACTTCTTTGCCTTGGTCTAGGTAGATAAGGGGCATATGACTTAGAAATTCTAATCCTTCATCTAGGTATTTAATGGGTAAGTTCAAGCCTCAACCTGATTAAGGTACGTAAAGAACATGACGCTCAAACTTAAGTTTGAGCCTTATGTCCCTTTAACACCTAAATCAAGGCTGAATTTCAAACTCTTGTATCTATGCTCTAAGTATGTAAGGAGCGTGAAGAGTTTGAGCCTCTACCTAGCTCCAAACCCGTAGGTAAAGATATGGTGTTCAAACTTAAATTCTTGCTCATACTCTAGGTATGTAAGGGGCATGAAGCTCAAACTTGAGTTCGAGCAACTGGCTCATTCCAAGTATATAAGGGACATGAGGCTCGAACTTAAGTTCGAGCCTTTGCCTTGCTCCAAATTTATAGGTAAAAATTTGAGCCTCCATCTTGTCCAAAATAAAAAAGAGCATGAGGCTCAAACTTAAGTTCGAGCCTCTGCCTCGCTCCAAATTTATAGGTAAAATTTTGAGCCTCCATCTTGTCCAAAATCAAAAAGAACATGAGGCTCAAACTTAAATTCGAGCCTCTTCCTTGCTCTGGGCACATAAGGGACATGAAAATTTAAACCTCCACCTTGTTGTAAGTCAATAAAGGACATGAGGCTAGAGCCTATCGCCATGTTGGCTAGAAAATGCACACCAACATTCACATCACATTATTCAAAAATCTAACTAAGGATATTAGAAAAACCTTTAAGTTTTTCAAACATTTTCAACTACAAACACTATTAGCAAAACTACTCGTGCACATGTTTGCATGGTTCAGTTGGAAAGGCACCAGCATGGCCATGCATAAAATTGTGCACATAATTTGAGCCTTTGAGAAATCAACCATAGATTAGACAATGGATAAGAGAATGGCATGTAGGGTTCTCAAAGCCTTGTCTAGATAGTTGCATGCTTCCCTTCAACTATACCCCAATTATCACTGCTTTCTCCCCCCGCTAATTCTAGTTTGGATCCTCTAATATCTCCATGTAGATGATTCTTTAAGAGCCCAAGGACTTGCAGAGGTCACTACTCGTAGGGCGATGAGGTAAAAGCATTGACTATCCGAGAAAAGGCTGTGGACGCACAGTCGCCGCTTGCAAGTATGTCACAAACCTGCTCATTGCCAAGTCTGACATAATCTTTAGTAGCCACATATGATGTAAACCACTCTTTGTGCGGAGAAACATGTAAAGATGCCCCTGAGTCGATAATCCAATCACTCATAGCATGTCCATCCTCTGCAGTCAAGAAAACAGAATCAAGATTGCTTGTAAGGAAGATGTCACCAGCTGCTATACCAGAATCACTGTCTGAACCAGATCCTGTGACATTCACCTCTTCAATCTTCACTGAACTCTTCTTTTCATCTTGCTCAGAACTCTTTGTTTTTCCTTTTTCTTGTTTCCACTTCGTACAGTCTCGCTTCATGTGACCCTTCTTGCCACAATGGTAGCATTCTATGTCATCCTTTGACTTCGAATCACGAGACTTACTTCGGTTTTGTGCCTTCTTACCCTTCTTCTCTTTAAACTGTTGTCTCCCTCGAGCGACCAAAGCACTATTGCCTTTGCCTTTGTCAATGTTCTTCCTGTTCACTTCCTCTGTGAGCAAGCTGCCTTCTACATTGGCACTTGTAAAACCTTCTGGCGCGACAGAATTACTTAACGCTGTACGAAAAGTATCCCAACTGTCTGGCAAAGTGATTAAGAGAAACATAGCCTTCACTGAATCTGGAAAGACTATCTCCTGTGCTGTTAACTGGCTGAAAATTGAGTGAAATTCATTCAGATGATTTGACATGGCTGTCCCTTCCTTCATCTTCAAATCCACCAATTTCTTGAGCCAGTAAATCTGAGAAGCAGCACTTTGTTTCTCGTACATATCACATAGCTTTTGCCATACGCCATACGCTGTAGTCTCTTCTGATACGTTGAAGTAAACATTTTCTGCCAGTGTCAGCATGATTGTGGAACAAGCTCACTCGTCAAGCTCTTCCCACTCATCTTCAGCCATAAATTCTGGTCTCTCCCCTTTGAGCTTCAGTGGCTTCACTTGTTTTTTCTGCACCAAAACCTGCCAAATCTGCTTCTTCCAGAATGGAAAGTTTGTGCCATCCAGCTTCTTTATGTTGTAAAGAGTCTCACTTTGAGAAGATGCCATATCTGCCAAACTGTTTACTCCTGAGAAAAATCCAGCAGAGTTTCCCCTGTAAACTGGCCTCTGTACACAGTAAACAAGCTATAATCAACAAGCTGAACACCTCTCCTCAGGAACTGTCAGTATTTTTGAAAATTTTTGACAGAGTCTCCCCTGTAAACTGAGCTCTGGGAACCAAAAGATAGCTCAAAAAACAATCATAAATAGCTGACCAGTGACAAATCCTGTAAGCATACACTGTCTCCTCTCTGGGCGATGACAAAACCTGTATCTGTCTCAAGACTGAACCCTGAACAATGCCTCAACGGCCTGACGCATAAGATGCAATCCAGTGTCTACACAAAGTCATACATCCTAAGGGATAAAAGTCGCCGAAGAGGATGCGTGTAGAGGGGAACTCCAGCAACCTAATCCACCTCACACTGGGTAACCCAGCCCCCAGTGCTTGGCTTCAAAAAACCTCACACACGACCCTCTCAGATGGCTCAGCAAACTGCCCAGAACTAGCATACATCCTATAATAGACCAATCACTGTCCTATGACCGCTGCGGCGGTCTGTCTGCTAGTGTGACTCACAACTAGCAGACCCACAATCACAGTACATCAATCTGCAATACATGCCAGTGGTGTCAAGCCGTCGTATGGCCACACCTCCCCTGGAACCTTGCAAGCACAAGAAGTAGCAATGCAGACTGCAATATATATATCTGATGATATATATGTGTACCTGGTCTATAGATGATGCTCTGAAGATGAATAAGTGATGTATGTCGATGTCGATATTGATGTCGACCACCTCCTGCTTGCCAATCTACACAAGACGGATTTCTTTGCGGCTGAAATCTATCTTCTGCTGTAGTGCTCAGAACGAAATTCTGAGGGCATAAACGACTTCGAAAGTGGGGTAAAACCCCAGGTCGCCTGATGGAAACGCTCCCGGAACGCCGAGTGTGAATTTTCGAACTCCGGATCCAGAATCTGCCGAAAAAGTGCGCGCGCGCGCGATTGCGCAAATCCGCACTGAACCAAGGCTCTGATACCAATTGAAGTCGCGGAGCGGAGCGTGGGTCGACTCTCTCACACACACACACACAGTGAGCTTACACAGTACAGTAGTACGCAGAGAACTGTTAGAAGGGTTATCTCCCAATTCCTTAGTATTCACAAAGAATATGTTAGTATATACAAAGAGTTAGAGGTAAGTGAGTTAGGCGGGCGGCCGGCCATATCCGCATAAGAGGCCACTTGGGCTTTAATCCCAACAGTGTGCACGCGCGCGCACGTGGGTGTGTGTGTGTGTGAGAGAGAGTGAGAGAGAGAGAGACAGAGCATATTTTAATATTATATATATACTATATAATTTATAAACTATATATATTATATATATTATATATACTATATATATTATATACTTTATATACTATCTAATCTATTAAAAATATATACTATTATATATGTATACTAGATATAGAAAAAAAAATTATTTGATATATATTTGTTCAATAACCACATCAAAAACGCAAAAAAAAAGAGGGAGACAGAGCTCCCCCATCATCCGCACTCGTGTGGATGATGCAGGAGCTCTGTCTCCCCCTTTTTTTGCGATTTTGATGTGATTATTGAACAAATATATATCAAATAATGTAGGTTTTATTTCAAAAACCTAAATCAAAAGCATTTTTCTGCAATACCGTTGACCGCATGTGGATGATGGGGGAGCTATACCTCCCCCTTTTTTTTGTCGATTTGATGAGCTTTGTCAAAATGTTGTTAAATTTGCGAAATCAATCCCAAAATTCAATGAAATATCTCTGATAATCCGTAAGATTTAATCCCAAAATTACAATAAAAAAGGGGGGGGGGGGGGGGGGGCGAGCGCAGATGTTGGGGGAGCTCTGTCTCCCCTTTTTTGCGTTTTTGATGTGCTTATTGAACAAATATATATCATTAAATAATGTAGGTTTTATTTCAAAAACCTTAATCAAAAGCATTTTTCCTGCAATATCGTTGACAAAGCTCATCAAATCGATAAAAAAAAAGGGGGAGGTAGAGCTCCCCCATCCGCTCTGCCTCCCCCTTTTTTTTTGTCGATTGATGAGCTTTGTCAAATTTTTGTTAATTTTGCAAAATTTATCCCAAAATTTAATGAAATATTTGCGATAATCCATAAGATTTAATCCCAAAATTGCAGCACGGATAATGGGGCGACTCTGCCCCCCCTTTTTTGTGCAATTTTGGGGTAAAGCATACGGATTATCAGATAGATTTGACATGATCGCCAAAAACGTTATTGAGCAAAACTTGAAGAAAGCCAATAATCACAAGACGCCAGTCCACAAAGAACCCCGTGTTGAACGGTTCTTTGCGAAATGGCTTGCGCGGATGATGGGGGGCTCTGCCCCCGCCCCCCCCCCCCTTTTTCGCGTTGAATGGTTCTTTGCGGACTGGCTTCTTGCGCCGAAACGGCAGTAGAGAGCGAGAGAGAGAGAGAGAGAGAGAGAGAGAGAGAGAGAGAGAGGAGGAGGAGGAGGAGGAGGAGGAGGACCAACGTGATGCATGCACGAGAGAGAGAAGGTACCTGTGTTAGCTTGAGCAGGTAGACGATGGGTTCCCAAAGTAGTAATGCTTCAAACTAAGCTTTGAGATTCACATTATGCGTGGACAAAGACCAAACTAACTAAAACCAAACTCGGCCTGACTATGAACGATAAATATTATATAACATTTCATATACTCTATATTATGTACGATGAGGGATAATATGCATAATTAATATCAATAACCATAAGTAGAATATACGTATAACATTATATACCTTATATTATATTTACTATATATATTATATACTTTATATACTATATAATCTATTATATTATATACTTTATTTTATATATATACTATAATGCCAAAAAACTACATTGTTTTATATATATTTGTTCGATAACCACATCAGAAACGCAAAAAAAGGTATTGGTATTGGTATACAACTATATTGCTAAGACTGATATATTGGTACTGGCCTTATATTTTTTGGTACTAGTACTGGTTTTGATAGTACTGGTACTGGTACTGCTATACAGGTGTATACTGGTACTGGCCTTAGAGGTCTTAGATTTTCAATGTTGTACTAGTATTGGTAGTACTGTTACTGGTACTAATGGTATTAGTACTACTACTGATACTGATACTAATATATTGGTACCGATATAGAGGTACGGGACCTGTACTGGCAAACTGGTACAGGTCTTGGGTTTTCAGTGCTAGTATTATTACTGTACTGGGACTATACTCTGATAATGTATTGGTACTGGTATTAGGACTGGTACTGGTACTGGCCCTGGTACTGGTACTGGTACTGGTACTGGTACTGGTACTGGTACTGGTACTGGTACTGGTACTGGTACTGGTACTGGTACTGGTACTGGTACTCGTACAACTATACTGCTAATACTAGTATACTAGCCCTGAAATGGTACCGGTCTCAAATTTTCAGTGCTAGTACTCGTACTGGTAGTATTGTTACTGGTACTACTGGTATTGGTGCGCAATCTTGTTAAGACAGTTTTAAGATTGAGAAGGGGGTCCTAGAAAAGTACAGATGTTAGTTGCTCGTTCCAATCTTTGATGTTAGTTGCTCGTCAAATGCTACAGAAACGATGTGTTTTTTCATTCTTCATGGAAGTCGTTTTCCAGGCCAGGGTGAACCTAACAACAAATGTTACGTATTCAAAATGTCCACAAAAGGACCTGCTTTTGGAGTTGAACTAATCAATAGAACGAGGCGAGGAGGGACATGAGATTTGAGTAGTGCTTGGGTGCACTTTGATCATTCTCATCGGATTGAAGGATGGGCAACTATGTCCTGCTCGATTTATGATCCTGGGTAATGAATTTATAAAACATTGTTAGATAGCATGTTTTGATATTAGACATCTTTTAATGCTTACTTGTTCTATGTGTATAGCATGCGAGCATTGCAGGTGATTGCAATATGTGAATGTAAAGAAGAAGACGAAGAAACACAAATCTTGTTTTGGAGAAATTTAAACACGGTTATGGAGAGGTGTGGGCATGAACCATCAGACTTTGCTGGATTTATGTCTAATGAAGCCAGTGCTAATTGGCTAGCAATACGAGTTGTATACAATGGAGGATGGTATAATGTACTGGAGGGGAGGGATCGCTCGTGTCTTTTCCATTGGGAATAAAGTCTACACAAACACACACAAAAAACATGTCGTTACAAATAGACAAATGCATCACATTGAAATGTGTGAAGCATGGCACTTAGCAAAGACTACAAATGAGGCCTCCCGTATAGCTTCCAAAATATGAGCATGGTGGGTGAAATATGTGACAGGGGATAATAAAAAGTCTTTACAGAGATGGTTTAATTGGTGGGAGCAACGGATTGCCCATTGGGGAAGCGTTGAGACAATGGTAAATCAATCATTTTTTTTGGTTCTTATTAAATACATGAAAACAAAGATTTACATATATATGGTTTTAATCATTTTGTATTTATGGGTCAGTAAGAGTCCATGGGAAAAAGCTCAAATTCCAAGTATAAACTTGTCAAAGAGCATCCATGCTAGTTGGCTTGCACGTGAAGGTGGTAAATGTAAAATATCACTTTATGATGCATGTGTCAATGACGTTTTGAATGCATATATTCAATGTGAAAAAAGATTGGGATACACCATAGGCAGATACATCAGAACGAGCCCTTCCATAGAAGCAATGATGGCCAGTTCCAAACATAGAGAATCTCCAAATCCAATTAATTTTGTGAGTACATTAAAAGGCTTGGTTGGTGGTAGTCCTTTGTATGAGGAGCCTGTGATGGAAGGTGACAAAGAGACAGTACAACAAAGAAGAAAACAAGTGCAGTTGGTACAAGCTCACATAAACCTGAATATGTAATGGAAGCAAGACAACGCAAAACCAGAGGGAGACCATGGAGTATACATTTTGATAGAGAGGATAATAAAGAAGTATATGTTGTCACTTTGCACTTATTGAATGAGGTTGTGAAAGTGCTTTTAAAGGTTTTCTTGGTGACACACAACCACTTAGTGTCTTGTCATTCAAAATGCATTTTCTATTACTTTAGTAAATTTAGAAAAACTTGATGACACTTGGCTTAGATTTATTCATGTCATGTACATAGAAAAGTATAGGTGCAAAGCTTTGTTTTACCAAAATTTGTGGCTCAAGAGTTTGAAAAAGAAGAACTTGTACTTCTTTATGTACACTCCTAAGGAAAATAAGGAAAAACTAATTGCTCAAGTCTTGGGGTCATCTATTCTCAATGACATCAGCAATTGAGGGCTAGACTCTAGATTGAAACCCCATGAAAACATTCATTAATTCATCTAGAATCAAAAGATATCATGAGCCATTAATTGATGATCTATCAAAGCAATATTATGCAAGGAGAAATAGATTAGAGTGAGAGACATTAATGAAAAACATGCCCAGGAGGAAGCGGAGGAGCAAGCACACCAGGCTAAGCTACACTAACAATAGGTTAATTGCCTCAAGATTATAACAAGAACTAAACCAAATCCACGTCTGTTAACTAATCTCAAGTAAGAATATCATTGTATTATTAGACTCGCGAGTCGATACAAATGTTCTCTCCCATGAAGTCTACAAAAAAATTCAACTCAGCTCTAGACTACACAACTGCAATTGGACACAAATGTTCTCTCCCATAAAGTCTGAGGCAAGGCATTGCTAAGGGTCTAGACTGTATACATCCCATTGAACTTCCTCCATCATCCTAACCATCTTCTATAGTTGCTTTTCAAAATTGTTTCTTGTTCTTTATAAATCGCTACAACATGGGCCACAAAGGCGTTCCATGTGCTTTAATTCCTTCATGGACTGAATACGAACACCCTGAGCAACTTTCTTGCTTGCTAGCTCCTAGTTAATTTTACCCAAGAAACTTTTCACCCACTCCTTTGCCCACGTGACACATCTACTTTGATGAGGGAGAGAGAGTTTATTAACAGTGCACTGGTTGCCTTCGCTTTGGTACCACTCAAGCTCTTCAAAATGGGTTGAACAATTTTTTCTTCCTTGTTTGAAGGTCTCCATCTTCAAGATCAACAATTTTTAGTTGCTTTTGCAAGCAATGTTTTCTTTGATACTCCTACATAACTAAACATTAATACTTACAAACTAAATGGAGTTCATGCTCATTAAGGAAATCCTTTCTTTTACATTACGTGAACATCCTTCATCCATCCCCCTATATGATTGTGGGGACATTTGAGAAGCTAGTGCAAAGGAGTCAAAAGAACACTGTTGTGTGATAATTGCATACTCCGTAGGAAAGTAGTTTTGTAGAGCCTTCTTTGCCATGCCAACATTGAAAGATTGGTCTAATGCCTCGTAGAACTTGGTGAGATTGGCCTTTACTCTTATGTGAGAGCGGGTTCAAGGAGATTGGGCGTGGTGTGACTTGGTTGACAATGGTGGATGTCCACATCGCTTTGCAAAGAAGAAAGTGTGGATTGTCTTGTGCAAATAGGGAAACAAAATTGCAGAGAGTTTTTTGAAAGCTAGAGGTATGCTTGTGTGCATAACAATGAAGAAGATGGAAAAAGTGCAAGCAAACACGCTGGAAAAGAGTAATTAAAGTGATAGAATAGGGTAATGTTACACTCAAAAGCAGTAAAAGTAAAATGATAATAATAAGAAAGAGTGGGCATTGAAAGCTTTTATTGCATTGAATGATTTTTAACATGGATGTGACCATTGATGTGGCCCTCCTTCCACTACAAGATTGTGGTGATGATATAATATCTTCTACTTTGGTCGCAAAAATCACCACCTCTTGTCATGCTTCTCCACACGTCATTGAGGTGGTGATTAGATGCCTTGATCTTATTGTGATGTTGTATGAACTAGTACTATAACCTCAATTTGAATTGGTGGCATAAATCTTCAACTAAGAGGCATTCACCAAGGTGAGTTCCTGAGTCATGATGTCCTAAATTTTGAATGAACCATTACAAAATACCCAATGGATGTGATATGGCCATGCCCACTCAAGGGTTAAGTCAGATTGCTTATACGTCATCTTACCATGGTACCACAAAACTAGATCTTCCTTTTCAAACTCCTTGAAACCTTGATCATGATGCATCTTATCTTGGCTTTGCTTAACTTCCTGACAATAGAGTGCATATTGGCATACCATCTCTTCTTCAGTTAGGTGTTATAAACTCTCTCGGATGGTGTGGTTGCCTTTGAGGTCATATTCAATAGCTCCTATGCGATGGGGACTTAAGATTCAAAAGTTATAATGGCTTCAAGAGGCTGGCTAACCCCAATGGCATGTATTGTGTAGTGACCTTAAAAGATGCCTTGAATACCCATAGTGTAGCCAATAGATAAGTATTCCTAGAAGTCCCTTTGGTGCACACCATGGTGGTGAGAATGCACTTCAACATTTCATGGAAACTCTCAGCTTGGACATCACTTGTGGGATAATAAGTAGCGATCCTATGATGGTTGATAGAAGACTCATCTATTCATTATCTCCACTTTGTTGATGAACTCCATTAATTATCAACAAATACCAGTTCCAGAGGACATTTTCATAAATGAACTTGACTGTTTGTCAAGCCATATTATCTAACAACAATTGAGCTTCTACCCACTTAATGACATAATCTATGACCGCCACAATGTATTCATTCATACCACATGTAGTCCTGAAAGGACTTACAAAGACCAATCCCCCCTTCATAAAGGGCTCTAATGGCAGTACTAGATGAAGAGGCATCATATCCTTAACCATTGTGGTTCCCCGTCTTTTTCCTGCATCCTTACGATCATTGAAGATTGATTCACAACATAAGCCCCCTTGTAGAATATTCAATCATGTGAATTTCCTTGAGTAATGGCCTCCTACATCTTCCTCATGAGCCATTTCCAAACTCTTTACCGTTTTCAGTTTAAGCACGCACCACCAAAGCACCCCATCCTTACCCAATTGATAGAAAACATCATTTACAAATCAAAACATTAATGATTAATGAAAAAATGCCTTCCTTTTTGCTCAAGTCTGCTCAATGGAACTTTCAAGTGTCTTTAAAAATACATAATATTATTCCATTTTGGCTGACCCATTAAGCTAAAATGATTTGCAATCAAGAAATAGATCATGAATGCTTGGTAGCTCTCCGACCTGAATTTGGGGTGAAAAAAGGAATTCTACACCAAGAAGATTCTTCTTTGGCTTGTGTTGAATCTAAATCAAATTTTTGGAGTAGAAGCATCGAGAATAGCAAATGGCCTTTGATTAGAACTTTGTTAAACAAGAGGAGCAATGCTTGATAATCTACAAAGAAAATAAACTCATCACCCAATAGCTAATTGAAGAACTACTTTATAGATCACACCATCCTTTTCACTTCTTATTAAGTGGTAGTATGATCTTTCTTAGCATCAAAAAAGCATAGACTAACATAGTAGATTATTGTAAAGTCCATATTGCCATCAGGTTGTGCCACAGTGGCTTCTAAGCAATTCCTAAAACATGCATATCTACATGGAAAATAGTGCCCCATCTTGGCTGTCTTACTGGCTAGGTACTAACAAGCTGCAAAAGAGCTTGAAAGGCCTCTTGGCATGCACTAGACCACTAAAATTAGGTATCCTTCCTTATTAGTGCATAGCATGCATCAAAAACATATAATCAAAATACACTATGGAAAAATCTTTACGAGCAATAAAAATAATATTCATCATTTGTGAAAAATAGTAGGTTCAACGATGATACCAAATAGCATGGCAAGAAATTTGCAATGCTCTATTTGAGTCGAAAGGGTCACCAAGAGATGATGGCATTAGATGCCTATATGATTCTTTCATAAAAATTTTGGACCTTCTCTCTATTGTTCATCACTAATAATAAACCAATTAATGTGTCTATTGAGCAACTATGCTAGGAGGGATGTTATGATATTATCTATATTTTGTAATTTTCTTGTTGCATGTAGTTAGCATCAACATGTTTAGGGGATATTTGGGGTTTTAATAGTTAATTACTTTGTTCTTGTGTTATCAATTTACTTATTTTGAACTAATTCTAGACATTTATACTACGATTAAACATTTCAAACATGTAAATATTCATTTAACTCTCGTAAACAATCAAAATAGTCTAACTATGTGATGGAGACTCTTCATGAAGATAGAATTCCACTTCAACGAATAAGCTATATTTGAGAGCCCACTACCCTTCCACTTAAACCTTCTTTGCTTTTTCCAAATCTTGAGGGATCGGATTTTCTAAAGTATGACCTAATTTAAACCAAGAAGCTACGTACTCTTAAATGTGTCAAAACATTATCTACATTTTGTTCAGCCTTCACAAGTTGTAAATCTTGATGAAAAAATTTGGCAATGTGAGACCATTAAACTCGAGCTTTCTAGCTTGCATTCCACATGCTTTCCTAGAAGGCTCAGTGAGAATCAAACCTCCAAACAATCTTATAGCACTAAACTGGGGCCTTCTAACGCAGCTCAACATGCTCTCTAGCAAGATCTTGTGAATGGCCACAAGTTCTTGCTTAAAAGGGGTAGTCTCTTCCATCTCAACCTCTTAGATATTGATCTCCATTTCCTTTTAGCTTTACAAGAGGTATAAATATAGTGGACACTACAATTGGAAAACTATTAGTGGTAGCTCTAATTAATGTCCACTCTAGATTGAGTACATCTCAAGACAATTCAGTAACTACACCTGCAAACCATTTCCAAAACATTTCTAAATGTCCAAGAGCTCAATGGACACTGGGTAATCTAACACAATTTCTTAGCTTGCAATTATTGCTCATGCTTTTACTTGGAAAAACTAAGGTGGGTGTGATTTATTTGGACTGTCAAATCCCTCTATACTATGTTCAATTTTATGTTACAAATGTTGATTTTTCTTGTGCATGCACGCACGCGTGCACACGTGCGCACACGCACACACAGAGAGAAGTTAGGCTTTTTTGGGTATTGGGTAGTTAAAACATAATTTCAGGTGCGGTGTGCATGTTGCTTGTAGACATTTGTGCTAGCATGGATTTCATCTCTAGAATAGGAAGCTCTACAAAACTTTGTTTGGGTGTTTAAAAACAAGGACAAGGAATTCAAAATCTAGAGTAGGTGGTACTAAAGCAAAAAACAGCAAGAATGAGTCTTAGGAGTTAATACAACCAAACAATTTATGTTCAATTAATTTCTTTTATTATGCTCAAGTAGTTCTTGAACATATGGTGTAAATTAGTGACTCTATGATTATATGTTTAAGAATTAATCATACAAAATGTGCTACAATGCCACTTTTAGGTGTTTCTATAATTATAGGATGCATATGCTTTCAAAGCCTTCAACAATGTGGTGGAGAGTCTACACTATTGAAAAATGAGATCAATAGGCCAACTGTATTAGAGGCAAGACGCATAGTCTGTGCTCAAGCCACTAAGAAATTTTGTTATGAAGGATAATAGCTATAATCTATATAATGTTTGAATAAACGATAAATTATTTTATAGATGTCTAGTTGTGAAGAATCTGTGATCACATGCTAAGTTTTGATGCTCTTTTGATGTTTGTCCTAACTTGCAAAGTGTCCTCACCTAAATTTTGAGTTGATAGCACTATGTATTCAAATGAAAATGATGGGATTGTAGGTGCTTGAGTAATTATGCTTATAAAATAGCCACTTCACATAATGCACAAATGCAAAGTAGCGTAAAAGCAAATATAAAAGGCTACAATGTATTTGCCTCATTCTATGTGTTATTACAATAACTAGGGTGCTCATTCCTACTATACATTGGCAATTAGACATCCTTCTCCACATTCTATTGTTCCTCTACTATGACCTTGCCTATATTAATTCATGGCTCTTTCACTTGCAATATCTTTGGAAGCTACATAGTCTTCATTGTGTTTCATAGCCATCATATATTGAACTATGTGCCTCCCAAACAAAGCAAACACACCAATATCTCCTCCACATGCATAACTTTATTCATTTTGTATATTGGTTAGCACTTTCCATAAGTAGTACCCGTGTTCCATTCCTCCTACAATGAGATAGTTGATTAGATAGAGATTAGTAAATCATTTTCACAGTAGGTTTAAGAAATTAAAATACTTTAACCTCTCAAGGAAGGTTATTTTTGTGTATTCCAATTTTCTTCATGAATTGTCTCAAAGCATGTGTTTTGAAATCTCCAGTGCGGTTGATTTTTTATTTTTTTTGATATGTTGCAAAAGCCAGCAATCTCACAATTGTATTAGCATCTTTGCAAAGTGGTGTCTTGTAAATAAGGCCTATGATGTGGTCTTCTTTCCATCTTGTTGCACTTGCAACTTTTGATACGATTCGGTGCATACTTGGTGTAATATCAACGAAAAGCCCATTTTCATTTGTTGTTGGAAAACTAAGATATGCTATTATGCGAATGATGATGGTAGTCAGTAGATTGGACAATTAGCAGGCAAAAAAATGATGGAAGCTGAGATAGAAGAAAACACCCACCCACTCTCCTTCATGAACATTCATACAACTTTCACATTGCACATGTGCTTTAATACATGCCAATATTGAATTGGTCATCTCCTTGTCTTCTATGTCCATATTTAAATAGGCTATGTTCACACTTTTATCAACAAAGCTTGAAATCAAACAAATAATGTCACTCTATTAAATAAAAATTCAAACTTGGACATGCAAAAAATAAGTACTTAGAACCAGCCTTACTACTTAGAGTTTTTCACGAACAACAGAACTCACTCTTGGTCGAGCATATGCTCCAAGGAGTGAGAGACTTCTTTGAGATCCTTTGTTGGCTTTGACACATTATCTCTCTCTCTCTCTCTCTCTCTCTCTCTCTCTCTCTCTCTCTTTCCTTCCTCTTGGTGCCTGACATCTCAACGACTAGCCCATCCCACTCTTTTTTTTCTCTATTCTCTTCTTCCTCCTACTCTTTCCTCTCCTCTTCCAAGCCCTCTGTTAGAAGTTGGACACACCCTACGGAGCTCGACGGAATGTTATTTTTTGTAATTATTCATTTATTGAGAAAACCCGACATTTCACCTTTGTAAATATTGGGGCTTACAGAAGTTTCCAGATTGTATCCCAGTTCTGACATTTAGATTGAGTAGATGGTTAAATTGGAACATTAGGGTTTGAGATTGTAAGGTATTTATACCACTTTTTGACCTTAATGAAAAACCTTTTGTCATTTTAAAAAAAGTGAAGTCTGTGAGTGAGCGTACTGTGTACGAGAGAAAGTGAGAGCTTCATCTTGATGCTACGCGCGCACCGGTGGTCGAAATCTAGTGCGGAGAAGTGCAACGTGTTGCCCCCGACGAGAGCTACGCGCCAATACCTACATTGCGCGCGCACGGTTAGGTTTTGCGAGCTCGACCTACGAGCTTCATCTGGTGATTCGGTGAGCATACGTTGTCCGTTTTTGCATTGCAGCATATCCACGCGTTTGCATTGAGTAGAGCTACATATTAGGCACTTTAGTTTTTGGAAACGACAGCCTGCAAATTTCGGCCAGACAACCTACCTGATTTTGCACCAGGTGTTTAGGGTTGGGATTTTGGTTCATAGACCTTAGGGAGAGCGACCTATTGGTGTTAGTAGGGTCTCCTTCAAGTTCTATGGCGTTTCAAGACTGTTTGATGGGTATTTGGCTCTAGAAAGCGTTGTAGGAAACCTCTTCTTATGCACTCCTGAAGGCTGACATTGGGTAGAGACCTCTGTAGGAATTAGTCGAGAGTCGATTGAGTGTAGATTGACACCCTATGCTTGCTTCCACACGCCTGCGAGTCGAGCTTCATCCTTAGCTGACAAATCTTGTTAGGCGAGTTCTCACTGTGCTGACGTCCGTCGCAGCGTATCCGCCAACATTGGCGCCGTTGCCAGGGACGAAAACCCTAGGTAGGTGACCGAGACTAGTCCTTGAGGATAGGCATTCTTTGGCTTGCCAGAGTCTCGTTTTACATTTAGATAGGATCAGAGGGTGGAGGACTCTCTAGGTCTTAGAGGGAGTCTAGGGAGCGTGTGTCTGGCCTAGATCCTTCAACTTAGGTAGACTTAGGTAGACTGAGATTGTTTTAGGCCTTAGTTGAGTGTATAGAGTAGTAGTTTGAGTGGTAGAAGCAGTGAAAGGAGAGCTTGAGAGTCCGGAGAGGCCAGGAAGCAACCAAAACACCATTATCACCATTTCACATGATGAGTAGGAGTAGAGTAAGTAGGACATCATGATTTATGATCTAGAGCACTTCATGCATGTATACTTGCTTGATAGGTCCATCACAAGGTTGTAAAAGACGCAAAAGAGTGTTTGAAAGCGGAAATGAAGTTCAAAAGTTGTTGTGAGTGTTTCTGATAGAGCTGCAGAGCATCAGGAGCATTTCTGTTAGGAAAAAATCACATTTTAAGCCAAGAGACATCCTACGTGTAGGATGTCTACAGGCTGATCTGGTCGGAATTTTGAAATTTTGAGTTGACCAGTGTGTTCAAAAGGTAGGTTTTACCCTATTTTCACATGGAAAGTGGAAATTTGACCATATCTTGATAGGATAAGGCCAGATAGACAGAAATTGCCAGACATCCTACCCAAATTGTGCCAAGGCATTATTTTAAGACCAAAACCATAGGGTGGTTGCATGAGCATGATCTGCATGATATATTGAGTGACTGAGAGAGGTTTCATCTCAATTGGGTGAGAAAAGTGGGTTCTAAGCAGACTTTAGCACTTTTGACCGAAAAAGGCTAGAACAGCTAAAATTGGGGTCTTTTGAAATCCAAACCAAAATCTAAGCATAGCATTGAGTTGATGACATCAAGGGGAAGCTGTGGTTCAAGTCTGGGGTCAGACAGGTCAAAAAGACATCCTACGCGTAGGATGTCATCGGTGTGATTTTGCACTCCAAATCTAGATTTGAGCATACCAAAGTGATCAGCACCTTAAAGAAAGTCTGTGCTTTGCATGTGAAGCTATTGTGAGCAATTAGACATGCTACGCGTAGAATGTCTAATGCATGAAATTGGAGCCAGAAACTGATTGTGGGCATAGCAGGGTGTTGTATAGTCTGAGGCAAGCCTCCTAGTCAATTTTGGTTCAAATTGGAGTTGATTTGACTGGTCAGACCAACAGCAGGCTGCTGGAACAGATTTCTAACCAATTGACCAGCTTATAGGTGTCCAAATCAAAAAGTAAAAACAGCTATGGACTCAGCACATCAAGGGGGACCTATAGTGCAAAAACCAGGCAAAACAGAGCAGGAGACATCTTACGCGTAGGATGTCTACTGGGACTTAGGAAAGAGAAAATTTGATTGAGGGCATACAATGATGTTCCATTTGACTTGAGGGTTCCAGAACTTCTTTCATAAGTGAATTTGGACCTTGTTTGACCTTTTGACGGAGTAAAGACGGAATTCAAACTTTTCATGTAAATTGACCAACACCCGAGGGAAGTACAGTTCCAGATTAGTAGACCTAATCCAGAACATCAGAAGTGTATAAATACAGTAGTGGTTGAGGTTAACTCTCCAGTTATACCAATCATTACTAAAACCACCTCTAGCTGTTAAATGCTTTGATTCGATTGCTGAAATTGAACGCTTGTGTACAGGTATACTCAGCGGCAAAGCAAGAAGTTGTGCAGAAACGGATCCTTTGTCAGATGAGTGGTTGGATTTGTGTAAGTTGCATTGCTAAGTTTGATGAATTTAAGATCAGGAAGATACATTTTTAGAGACCAAAAGGTGGCAGGTGATCAGAGTAGCTTAGTGTCCACCGAGGAGAGTGTAACCCAGGCAAGGCTAGATCCACTAGCACCGATTATTGAGGAGGGTAGTGATACTAACACTTCATCCGATAAATCCTTCTTCATGATGGGTAGTCAACAGCCAGGAGGTTTCTCCTATGAAGGACCAATGCCAGGAGGAAGCACCTCCCTAAATCCTTTGAACGATTCCAAGTTCACTGTAATCTTCTTAGAAGGAACAAACTCGAGGGGAGCCCTAGTTTATTCTGACTATCGAGGACGCAAGTGTATTTGTATTGAAGAAAGACCGGCTCAGAGACTGGACATAATTCGAGTCTATGATGATGGAGATAGATTCCGAGACAAAAAGGGGAACCACTATCTGATAGTTAGTAACCCTGAGGATTACAGTAGATATGGAAATAACGTGACGAAAGGAAAAATGGTTTCAAAAACTCAAGAATCGCCACCAAACATTGATCGACATGTAGCGGTTTTTATGAATGATAAGAAAACAACCAGGGTATCAACCTATAATGAGAATGTGGGGATTTACAAGCATGAGAGCGAGGGAATAGTCTCTTACTTCCGATACAAAGAACCCTATCCAAATGAATTAAGCAAAGACAAGGTTCTTTACTTATTCTCTTATGAAACTACTATGGGGAAGGATATTGTTTTTGTTGATAGGTACGGGCGGGAATAAAAACGTATTCTCCCAAAGGAGGTAGAAAAGGCAACAGTTCCAAAAGCATCAACATATACCCCCGAAGAAGTGCCAAGAGCCACCTGCACCCCTAGCAAGTCGACAAATCCCTTTTCAGAAGATTATGACGCGACCTCACATTCTACCCGACAACAGACGTTCAACAACCAAAACCAACCAGGAGCTCGACCATCATTGTAGGCATGGCTTTGACAGAGTGCAACATTGGAACAAGACCTAAACCGAGATGGTTATCAAGCCGCACGAGGGCTAAGGGATTTACAAGAACCACCACTCTATTCACGGCATCAAGGCCAGAGCAAGCCAAAAACTCAAGGGTCAACAGAGCCTAGAAGACCACCCATAGAGCGAGTTCGAAGAGATGAATCATCTCTTGCAAGAACCGTTAGAAATTATGGCTTAGGAGCACCTCTGGGAGAGGAACCCGCTTACTACCGAAGGCCAGAGGAGGTATCGATTAGGACGAGGAGATCCAATGATGAGATTCGTAGACCATCGTAGATTTAGACCTTCTCAGGTGCAAAAATGGGTAAACAAGAAATATACGGGAAACAGAGATCCTCGAGATCATGTAGCAGCCTTTGTGCATGTAATTAGATTTGAAGAGGTGTTAGACTTCCCTACCCAATTTGCACGGTTTGTACTAACACTAGAGGAGGATGCAGCTACTTGGTTTGACTCTGTGGAGGAGGCTTTGAGTCTATGGAGGAGGCGTTTGACGAGATTATTGAGGAATTCTCACAAAGGGGGATAGCTCATAATACAGTCTCACAAATCCATAAATTCAAACAGAAAGACGAGGAATCTGTGCGAAAGGCATCCCTACGACTAAAAAGATATGTTAAGTTCTGCCCTGTGGAAGAACTACCAACTCAGTCCAGACTTATGCTTATATTTATACAAGGACTAAGGAATGTAGATCTCCAGAAGGACTTTCATATGAAGAGGAGCACGATGTTGAACGAGTTAAATAAGGAGGCTCTTTACCTTGTGGACAATTGTGCGGTGTACAAAGAGGGTGAATTCAAGGATCTCAATGATGATTCATCCTCACAACAAAGTGGAAGCAAGTCCACTAAGATAGCACCGAAAGAAGAAGTAGCTGTAAGCCAGGATTATGACCAGTTGGCATAAGATACACACCAACTGTAACCGAACCAGAAGAGAAGGCTTTGGTGCCTATGCACGCATATTACGAAGATCCCAATGGATATGCTGCAAATACTGTCTATTATCCACCGGAAGAACCCTCAACGCCAGAACCATGGAACATGATAGGAAGTGCAGGACCACCAACAGCTGCACAGGCAACAGGAGAAGGAAGATATAGCTTGGATGAACGAACATTGTTGTTCATAGCTAACGGAGGCATGGGCGGGCAGAGACATGCATACCAACAAAGAGGAGCTCAAGGAGCACCTCAACAGCATAAGGGACCCTGCTACAAGTGTGGTGGAGACCATTGGCTAAGAGACTGTCCTCATGATGAAACCATTAGAGTCAACGCATATTGCATCGAGTGTGGAGTTACTCATTTGATTCCGGATTTCCCTAAGAACCCGAGAAAAGGGCAGTGACACGAGCCCAAGCTCAAAGAATGATGAACGAACCCATAATTGAAGAGCCAAAAACCGATGCCCCAAGTTCAGAAACGAAACATTAGAGAAGCACTTGGAAAGCTAGAAAGGCGCGTATGAAAGCCAGGAGAGAACGAGAGCAAACTGCTCTATCCGAGGAGTTAAAACACACAAAGGATAGATTAGAGCGGTTAGAGGATCTAGCTACCCTAAGCTCACACATTGCGGCAACCATAGCACCCAAGGAAATAGAAGAACCCAAAAGTGCAGGATCAGGAGGATCAGTGTTGGCAGAAAAGGTAAATGAACAGTTAGACGCACTTTTGAAAGCTTACTAAGCCAGGCTCAAAAACAACCAAACCCAAGAGCAAAGGTGGATGACTTATCCATATGCTGAGATAGAAAAACAGAGGTTGGAAATGTGTAGAAAGATGATTGAAACAGCTCAATCTTTGATAGAAAACCGGCTTGGTAAACCTGCAAGTTGGCATGAAGTACCAGCTCCAACCCCTATCAAACCAACTTTGGAGAAACAAGTAGACACGAAGGAGAGACTCACAAATGCCTCTGAGTCTAGGAGAAAGCCTATCATAGTGCCCAATACAAGAGATGAGGCAAGTGAGGGGTTCCAGCCTAAAACATTGGTAGAAATGGGTAAGGATTGTAACGGTCTAGATGACCTGTGGAAGCAAATCCGTGATGTCAACAAAGCTAACAGGGTGAGTTACCACATGAATAGCACGAGAAAAGAGAAAAATGAGATCTTACCTCCTATTGAAGAATTTGAGGCAAGATCACAAATGAACTTTGATATACATTCGCAAGGCAGAGACCAGGGATTAATTAGGTCGGGGCACAGCCAACCAGACTCGCTAAAAACTCTATCCTCTTACTTAGGAGAGTATGAAGCCAAGTCTGAGGTGAGAGCAATCCGATTTCAAAGACTTTCTTCTAACAAAGTGATGGATTCACAAGGGTTGATTGAGTTATTGTTCACCCCTGTGGCATCCACAATCACATTAGCCGAACTCCTAAGGTTACGACCAAACATGTGGACCACAGTAGGCAAATGCTTAGAAAAAATTGGAGTAAAAGACCCCACCTCGAAGCTTCAAGAAGGGATCAGAGAATTGGACAGGCCTCAACTAAACACTAGGCAAGTACCTTTAAACAAGGTTGGAAAATATTGCGAGGGAGAAGATGGAAACACCACGCTACCGGTAGAATTCCAAGGAGTAGTTTCCAAAGCTATTCTTGACAGTGGAGCAGGAGTTGCTATTGCCACTAAGGAAATCTGGAAAAAATGGGGAAAACCGGCCTTGAGAGCTACCAGAATGAAATTGCAATTGGCAGATGGGTTCATGGAGAAGCCTCTAGGACTCTTAGAAAAAGTAATTGTCACTTCGTGCAGAATCGAGTATGAGCATACATTTGCAATAGTCAATTTCGACAAAAAGAACAATTACGAGATCATCTTGGGAAGATCATTCATGAGACAATTAAAGATGGTCCAGGATTGGGGTTACGACCACATATACCTCAGACATGGCGAGACTACAACCAAAATTCACTTGAAAGACCATAGTTACAAGGATGTGAACCAGACACCAGTAGAAGAGTTTGATTCAGCTACATTGGCAGGGTCAGAACTCCCAGCATGGTTAGGGCAACAAAAAGAGCTATGGATGTGCGGAGCTTCACATTGTGGGAGCTTAAAAAGAGAGGAATGCGTCTTAGAAAGAGCGATTGAGGACAAGGATTATATTTCGGAGCCTTTTCTTGAAGATGCCTTGGAACCTCTAGAATGGGAACACATACTAGCAACATTGGATGTCTGTACCATTACAGATAGCCCAACGACGAAATTTTGAGATAAGGATGGCTATGATGTGCTACCCTATTACATGGTAAGCATTATACAAGGAGGAGATGATATTGTAGAACCACCAGAACAAGAAGAGTGTTATGACTCCTCTGAGCATCTGGAAGTAAATGACGATGCAAATAACGAGTGTTCAGACAGCTCAAGCGAGCGTGGGGAGAAAATAGCGGATATCAAGTTCTATGATTTTGCCAATCAGCACCCTAGATGCCAGGAACGCTATAGGAGAAAATGAGCAGAAAACAAAATGAGAGAGAACCTGATGCCCAAGATAAAGGATAAAACTCACTATCTAATGCTTGTCAAAGTAGAGAATTGTGTAAAAGACCAAATATCAGGAAGATCGTGTAAAAGACCAAATATCAGGAGTGTGAAGGGAACGAGCGAAAGAGGAAAGAAAACAGGTACGGAAAGTTAAAACAGAAACAAAATCAAACAAATCTCAAAAATCAAAACAAGAAACAACAAAAGACCAAGTGTGGACCAAATTGGAGCATAAAAAGAAATACCAAGAACTAAAACGGTCTTTACGAGAGGTATGGAACACTGAGGGAGAAAGTGATGATAAGGAGGAGTCAGAAAAAGGAAACATGAATGTACCATCACACTATCGAAAATTCACCATCCAGGATAGAAAAATCATAATGACACCACCAGCCAGGGAAAGAATAAACCAGGAATCTTACGATGGGCCGGAAAATGCAAAATGGATAGACCTCGCTGAACCAGGTGAAAAGCCTCAACCGGTCTATATCGCAACTGATTTAGAGCCTGAAGAAGAAGAACGGCTAACACAGCTTCTCAAGAAGTATAAAGATGTATTTGCATGGTCCTACAAAGACCTCAAAGGAGTTGATCCATCGATATGCCAACATACGATTCCTTTGAAATCAGATGCCAAACCTAGTAAACAGCGTCCTTATACATATAATGACACATTTTCTAAATGAATCAAAGGGGATATTGACAAGCTGATGGATGCGGAATTCATCTATGAAATCGAACATACAGATTGGGTGTCACCCATTGTGGTTGTCCCCAAAAAGAATGGAAAACTGCGAGTGTGTGTAAACCTCAAAAAGATAAATGCAACCACCATAAGGGATAATTATCCCTTGCCGGTCACAGAACATGTACTTGAGAGGGTGGCTGGGAAACGGGCTTATTCCTTTCTTGATGGGTTTTCAGGGTATAACCAATTGGCAATTGCAATAGAGGATCAACACAAAACAGCGTTTGCCATAGAATGGGGAATATATGCGTATAGAGTTATGCCTTTTGGTTTAACCAATGCACCAGCTACCTTTCAAAGGTTAATGATGCATGCGTTCAAAGAATACCTGAGAATATTCTTAGAAATATACATGGATGATCTTTGTGTACACTCTCTTCTACGTGAGGAACATATAGACCATTTACAAAAGGTATTTGAGAAGTGCAGAACATATCGAATCTGTCTTAACCAAGAAAAGAGCATTTTTATAGTTAGGCAAGGCCGCATCTTAGGACATATTGTCTCAAGAAATGTCATAACCACTGACCTAGACAAAATCAAAGTCATAATAGACCTGCCCAGGCCTACTAATGCGAAACAAGTGCAATCCTTCATGGGACACTGTGGATATTATCGAAGATTCATATATATGTATGCAATCATTGCACAACCTCTGTATTGTTTGTTAGTCAGTTTCGATTGGACTGAGGAGTGTGAAACTTCATTCCAAAAGCTTAAGAAAAACCTTGTATTAGCACCGGTACTTAAGACACCAGATTGGGAAAAGATATTCCATGTTCACATTGATGCATCTGCGTATGCAATCGGGAGTATTCTAGCTCAACCTGGAGACGGAACAATGGATTTCCCAGTTTGTTATGCAAGCCGGACAGTTAAACAGTGCAGAAAGAACTACACAACCATCGAAAGAGAGGGGTTAGGAATGATTTATGTTGTAAAGAAATTTCGGCATTATTTGCTCGCAAACAAATTTGTGTTCTTCACAGATCATCAAGCTCTTTTGTATCTGGTAAATAAACCATGCAATAGTGGGAGAATTGTACACTGGTTTATTATATTGCTAGAGTTTGACTTCACAGTGGTGGTCAAAAAGGGTAAAACTCATCATCTTTCAAAGCTGCATAACGGGGAAGCTCCTAAAGAAGTAGATGATGACATACCTGATGCGTATCTTTTCAATATTGAAATGATACCCAAATAGTCTCAGGAAATTGTTAGCATTCTTTCCTTTGGAGGTAGACTTGATAACAAGGAAGACAGATCCAAACAACAAACCAAACGAAAGACTTCCAGTTGATTGCAAGACGACTGTATCATCTAGGCTCGGACCAAATTCTACGATTATGTATAAATCCGGAGGAATTCGAGTGTTATCTTGAAGAAGCACACGTCCAAGATTGTGCATTTCATTGTTCAACAATAAAAACACACCAAAGACTGAAACAATTAGGGGTTTATTGGCCAACTATGTATGCTGACATACATGCTTATGTTGACAATTGTACTATATGTAGTGCCAAACGACCAGTGGATCACGCGACATTGTTTCAGGTAAACATTGCACCTGCATGGAGTCAATATATCATTGATTTCTTAACCACAAGGACGTTTCCTGAAAACATAACAAGAACACGGAAAAGGGCTATAGAGCTGGAGGCTCGCGACTATAATTTAATTGGGAACCGACTCCATAAGCGAGGAAAGGATAATCAACTTAGAATCTATGCAAGTGAAAGTGAATACTTGCTGATTCTAGAACACGCACATGGAGGCATAAGCGGAGGCCATTTTTCAGGCGATAAGACGGCAAAAAATTTTCTTAACCGCAGGAATATGGTGGCCTACATTGCATATGGATGTTGAGGAGTTTGTAAAGCGTTGTGACACTTGTCAGCGCACCAAGGTGCTGATAAAGAGAGATGAGATGCCACTACGGCCAATGATGGGAGCAAGGGCATTTGCAAAATGGGGCATTGACTTTGTGGGACCTATTTCACCCCCTGCATATCGCACCCATACCCAATATATCATTGTGGCTACAGACTATCTCACAAAAAGGGCGGAAGCCAAGGCAACACAAAAAGCAGACGCAAGAACCACTGCACAATTTTTTATGAGAATGTCTTTGTACGATACGGATTACCAATAGAAATTGTCAGTGATCAAGGGACACATTTTCTTAATGAAGTCATTGAATATCTGCTAGAGGAATTCATGGTCATACATAGAAAATTTGCTCCATATCATCCATAGGCAAATGAACAAGCCGAGGCCACAAATAAAACAATGTGCACTGTTCTAACTAAAATTGTATCAGAGTCAAGAACAGATTGGGATCAGCAGCTACACTCAACACTATGGGCATATAGGCTTACAAAACATCCATAGGAATAACACCGTACAACATGGTGTTTGGCCTAAATGCTATATTACCCATAGAGTTTTTAATTCCAACTCTACGAGTAGCGAAACGCTTAGAATGGACAGGACATGAGCTCTCTTCAAGAATAGATGATCTTGAAAAGCTAGATGAACTTTGCTTACGAGCTGCAGCTTCGATCTATGCTAAAAAGAGAAGACAAAAGGAGTTTTTTGACAAGCATGTGCGCACGAAAGAGTTCAAAACAAGTGATTATGTACTTGTTTATACCTTGAAACAACATGCCAAGAAACTTAAAAAGCGAGGGATGGAACCCTTTGTGACTAATGACCTATCACAAAGCGGAGCTTTCAAGCTTGCTACATTAGCAGGTGAAGAAATGCCAAATTGGATTAGTGGGTATCGATTAAAAAAATATCGTTTGTCACTAACCCAGGATATGCTTCAACAAATCCATCAAGAAAAACAACGGATGAAGGAAAAACAGCGGGTACGAGAAGAAGCCCAAGAAGAAGCAAAAGAACGCATTGCAAAAAGAAGACTTCTACAACAACAACAACAATGTGGATCACCATTGTGAATAAATGTCATTCGACTAACGAATTTTGATGAAGACACAGTGGAGCCAATAATTGCAGTCAAAGTGGGTAGCAATCAAGTTGAATCGACGGCATTGCTTGATTCTGGAGCTCAAGCAAATCTAGTCTCTTAGAGATTATACAAACAACTCAAGCTCAAAGGTCAGCTACATCCTACACCACAAGTGTTGGAAAGTAGTACATCACATTCACTGAAAACAATGGGCTGGATTATATTGCATGTACAAGTACATCAATATATTTATCCTCACAAGTTCTATGTGGTTGAGGATGAAAGCACACAACACCCCATGTTGTTGGGACAACCTTGGCAAAAAGAGTATAATGTGCAGATAGATTGGAATGCGGATGCAGTCAAAATTCAGCATGCACAAGAACAATAGGTGGTAGCTTTTGCTCAGCAACCCCGGAAGAATCGGCTGCCAGCAACACAGACACTGGAAAGAGAGCCACAAGGATGGGTGCCACAAAAAAACAACAAGATACCCATGGCGAACAAACAAGGAACTGCCAACCATGTTCACTACAAACATCCAACCAAACAGACCGCAATGCCAAGATCAAGGTTAGCAACACGCGACAAACAAGTATGGGTACGGAAGGATAGAAATGACATGGCAGACAAACCAAAAGACACCAGAAGAAGTCCACCGAAGCAGACAGTTCAACCAAAAACCAAGGGAATAAAACAGATATGGATTCCAAAGAAAATGCTCAGCAACAACTTAAATGCGACTCGCATTTGGATCCCGAAACCGAAGCGACAGGAACTTCCTTCAGTAAAAGCAAGATCGGCATGCAGACAAACACAACATAGGGCAAACTGATTTCTATAGGGCCAATCAGCAGCAAAACAAGGACAACTGAGGAAGAAGGAATAAACCTACAAAAACCGGCAAAGCCAAGCTACAAATGGAAAACAAAAGAGACAAAGTCTATGGCCAATTCCGCCACGACAATTCTCTCCAAGGAGACGACTAAGGCCATATCGACAATAGCGGCAAACCAAGCAACTTTTGCAAGAAAGACGATCAAACAAAGAGCAGTAGAGTTACAAATTTTACTTGCAAAGAAAATCTACTGGCCAATTCAACAACAAGAGGAAACCTCGACGGAGAATGCCAATAAGCATATTGCTTATACCCTTCTCTTGCACACCATGAATTTTTCCATGCATTGACCGAGTATGCATTATGTAGGGCCACATTACATGGCCGAGCATTAGCACGAGTTTTCACCCATGCATGGCACATACTCCGAGGTGATACCTTGTCGTCCGGGAGGACTCTGGCTAGGAGAAGGGGAGGCATTCTCAAATGCAGACCCAATGGAAAAAAGAGCAAAAAAGGGCATGTTTTTTGACTATTTTTAAGGGTTGTTGTTTGATTGCGAAATTTTCTGGACTAACCCAAGTACATATGCCCTTATACAACATGAATCTACAAGTATATGGGGCCAAATGCCAAATCAAGCCCCTAGGTGTGCGTATATAAGTAAAAATAGCCATTTTTCGGGCAAAATAGTGGTAAAACGGAGAAATCCGGCCATAAAAATTGCATGAGAGTGTATATAGTGTTTAGCGGTGATGTTTTTGATTTATTAGGATTTTTGGGGATTTTTTTGGGTTTAATTTGCTATTTTACTTTTCATTTTACTAATTTTCGGCAGAAAAACTTCAAAAATATAAAAAGAAGGTGAAAAACAGTCGTAATGAAAAAAAATATATATATGGGGATGATCAGTGACTGTAGGACAACCTATGATACAGTGAGGGTGCAATTATGAGAAGGGAGCGGAAAGCATGTTTTTGCCAGATTTTGACCGAAACGTCAAATTTCTCGTAAATTGGGCAAATGGCGTCCAAATCAACAAATTTTTGAGTCTAAACGGCATCTCGCAAGAAGTTGGGAGCACATGTCAAATTTCATGGAAAGTGGTTCGGGGACCTCCATTATAAGAAATTTTCACTTCATTTTAAGCTCATTTTCACTATTGACTTTTGAAAGAGAGCTTCTACCACCTAGAGCAAATGGGATTTCCAGCAGCTTCTATGATGCACATGACTACCCAACAAACTCCAGACATGAGAGGTAGGCTCACCACCTTGAGCTTTTAGCGCATGTTTGTTGTTTTGTCGCGAAAACTAGCGTAGGGTTCACACAGAAAGCGAGCAGTAGAGACCTACAGGTAGAAGTGACCACCTAACGGCTAACCCAAAATCAATGAGGCTTCATCGGCGGCATACCCTAGCATAGGAGACCACTTTTGGATTACCAAAGGCAGTAGAAAACCATCGGGAAAAACCCTAATTCCTAGAGCCCCGCAAGAGGCCACCAAATGGGAAATCGGCGGAAAAGCGCCCAAATGCTACCAAAACTCATGGGTAGGAGCATCTCGACATGCTCTACAAGTCTATATAGCCCACATGACCATACGGTGACCCGAAGCAGCACTAACTTCAAAAACGGCATCAGACACACAAAGCGTCAAATAGCTCTCGCGGCCAAACCGCATGTCCGTTTGCCACCAAACTTCACGAGCGGCTTTCCTAGACCATCAACAACCAAGTCCTATGGTGGTAGACCACCACAAGTCATCAAAAACATGAAAACGCAACCACAGGTGCGTCTAGAGCGACAAATTGCCAAACGGAGCTCCGGTGAAGCCAAAGTCGACAAAAACCATATGGCAAGGATCCCCAAGGGATCGGGAAGCTATGGAGACCAACATCAAGAAATTTCATCGCTGAAAAGCACTTCAAGAATCAGAAAACGGCTTGGAGGCTCTGAAATCCACACAAGGAGTTCTTTCGATCAATTTGACTTTTTTGTTGAAATAATGCTTAAAAGGGACTCAGGGGGACTCAGGGCAGGCACCAGTAGTACTTCCAATAAAAATTTCATTAGGAGACATCCTACGCGTAGGATGTCTCAAGGCCATTTCTAGGCACCAACCCCAACATCTCTCATCACACAAAGTTTCTAAATAGCATGTACAAGCTAGCCACCAAGTTTCATCCCATTGGGACAAAAATTGACCTCATGTGCACCAAAAAACACAAAGTCAGGGCATAGGGGCAATAATTGGCCATAGACCTACCAAAACTTGTCCAAATCACATGAAACTTGCACAATACATTCATGAGCACATTGCCAAGCTATCTGTGTGGTCACATGCAAAAAATGATGAAATAGACATCCTACGTGTAGGATGTCTAAATGACATTTTTGGCCCCCATATGGTAGTTTTCAGTTCCAGATCTCTTTATATACCCTTCATGAGTTCATATATCAAGTTTCAAGCCATTCCCATCACATTTGGCCCCCAACACATCCAAGATGCAAATTTTGGGCCTAAAATCACTACACATGCTCTTACCAACACCAATTCTTGTCCAAATCAAAATCCAAGAGCAGGGCCATGTTCCACATGCCAAGAGCTACCCACATAACAAATCTCAAGCTATTTTGATGAAAAAAGACATCCTACATGTAGGATGTCTCCAGCATGACTTTGAACTTCTGTGCAAGAAATGACCTCATGGGAGCCATTACCATGGTGCAAGAAGCTCATATATCAAATTTCAACCCATTTGAATATCTGTTGCCACCTGTTGTGGACATCCTACCAATTTGTGAGCCTAAAGCCTGAATCTTCCCAGATATGCACTTTTTGATGCCCAAACCCAATTCCAATCACATAGCCATGTTGCACAAGCCAAGGGTCACCAGCCTGCCAAGATTCACCAAAGACTGATGAAAAAGACATCCTACACGTAGGATGTCTAAATGATAAATTTTGGCCAGAATGATACAATGAGCACATGCAGGGTTTCCCAAGTTCCTTTTAAGTTTTATTTTCAATTTTCAAGTCATTTTGATAGTTAGAACTCAGTTTCTCAGCTAATATGGAAAAAACGCTAACTTCGGACTACTGAGTGCAACAGGATCTATGGCAGCCGCAAAATCACCGACAAAGAAGAAGAGGATGACCATAAAAGATTACTTGGAAGAAGTAGAGCCCTTTGTCATCCCAGAAGGAACTCTAAAGCCAACCAGCACATGGATTCAAGACAATTTGTTAGAGTCCAATGACTTGAAGATCTACCAACGTGTGTTCAAGGATCCTGAAGGAAACGCAGTAGAGCTACCCATGATACCACGGGAGCTCAATGAGTTTGTCAGAAGCAAGATGGGAGAGTACTTGGAGAAGATAGATCTCCATAACTATTTTGAAGCATTGCCAGCAGGAATTGACATAAAACGAGTGTGGGAATTTGTAACCACGATCAAAGAAGATGGAGTTGCCAGAGTCACTGATCTACAGGGCAAGCTAGACACTATGATTATCATCACAGAAAGGGTGGTGGCAGAAGCATTAGACATCTCCAACAAAGGGGATAGTGTGACAAAGCGCTGAGATGAAGTCAAGGTGTACACCGAAAAGAAGAACAACTACACCTTTGAAGACATTGCAAACCCTAAAGTGGCGGTCATGAGCCAGCTCTACAATCAGTATTTCCACATGTGTACAAAGCGGCTGCAAAAGTACAGAATGCCGCCGGGAGCCATTGCTACCACCTTCACCTGGGCAATGCAGAAGAGCAAGCCGAAGGTGATCAACTATGCTGCCTATATCCATAACAATCTCGTGAAGATGGGCAACAAGAACCCCACCTACATTATGCCGGGTGAGCTGATTACGAAAGTGGTTTATGGGGCATTGCACGCCAAGGAAAGATGGCATGACCCTCCATCACAGAATGGCTGGCTAAGGCTCAAAGAAGATAAAGAGGATGAACCGCCCAAAGCACCCAGAGTTGCCACACGATTGAAGCGCCGGTTAGAGACCGTGCAAGAGGAGTAGCCATAGTTGAAGAAGGGAAAGAAGGAAACTGTACAAGTGCCGATCAAAGAGACAAAATCACAGAAAGCGGCACGGCTCGAAAGATTAATGGAAAGCTTCAGAGCCGAGAGAGCACTGAAAGGAGATTTGAGCGAGCTGTGGAAGCCCTCACTAGAAGCAATGTCGGGATCATCCCAAAGGGTGCACATAGATAGATTTGAAGATTACATCAAAAACTTCGAGATCCTGGACGCTACAACAGAAAATATTCCAAATGTCCCTTTTACAGAAGAAGGAGTGGATGAAGTACGACGGAAACTGCTAGAAGAGCAGGAAGGCCAAGAGAGAGAGAGAGAGAGAGAAAGACAAAGGTGGATAGGGACTTCAAGAAGAAGGCAGGAACTCCACCACCAAGCCCAGAGCCCAGCCCACTGCCATCACCACCTCCTCTTAGCCCACCGCAAATCCAACAAAAGGAGGATGAACACAAATATTCTAAGCAAGAAAAGAGCCAAGAGCAGCAAGAAGATGATGAACAGAAAGAGGGAAAGGTAGATCCAGAAGAAAGGAATTTCATAACATTCCTTGATCTACTAGCATCTGGGTATTCAAGAGAAGAGGCAGCCACTGTGGCATTTGAGCTGCCAAGCACAAGGCCCAAGGAATAGAAGCCGAGCCTGCGGTTAGTGGAATTGAAAGATATGGCCACTGATACAGTGGACCTACAGCCACCTACCAATGATTGGGATGTGTTGATGCACAAGCTAACCGGGCTTAGGGCAAAATCATTGGCCACGGAAAGTGAGATTGACAATCTCAAAGCCAATGAAGTTTTTATCAAATCGGAAGTAGACACACACAAAGACAGAGCCAAGAGAAGATAGAGAAACAAGCAGAGCTGCAAGCCAGTCTAGCCACGGCATTGCAAAGATGCCAGGAGATGGAACAAGAGAATCAGGCAGCAGATCAGAGAATTCAAAGAGCCGAAGAAGAATACAGAAAACTCAACAAGTCATTGATAGATGTAGAAAGGGAAAGGGACAACCTAACCCTACAACTTGCTGAAGAATCCAAGGAGGTGGAAGCCCTGAGGAATGCCAAAGAGAAGGCAGAGATAGAGCAGGAAGCTAGCCAGGATGAGGTCATTGAGCTAAAAGACCAGATTAAAGTCAAAGATTAAACCATCCAACGGCTATGGGCATCTCCTGCCAGAGTCAGAGCTGTTAGCTCGGCTCACACTACTTCAGAGACGGATTTATATGAAGAGCAAATGAAGGAGCTCCAAAAGGAGTTAACATTGGAGAAGTGGCAAAGGCTGATGATCGCCAAGGGCTCTGTAGTAATGCAGAACAGATTGGAAGAAGAGCACAAAGCCATGCAGAATGAGCTAGAAACCATCAAAAGAAAGCTCGAGGAGGCTGAAAAGCTAAATGCTGATCTGAATGACCTCCTTGTGAATATGGGAGAACAAGCTGAAGCAGAAAAGAAGACATTTCAGAAGCAAATAGAAGAGCTGAGAGGCCAGCAGCAAACAGAAGAGCAGTTTAGCACCGAGCCAGCAGCCATGGAGGGAATAGACATAGAGAATGTGGCAGATCCAGTGGACACCACCATGCAAGAGGAAATCCTTGTAGGACCCTCACAAGAGCCACAAGATCTAACACAAGAAGAAGAAGAGAGAGAAGCTGCAAAAGGCAATAGAAGCAGCAGTCAAATCAATGACTATTCAGAAGATAGATGCCAGCAACCTTCGACGTGAATGGCTACAACCCTCTCTCCCATATCCTCTACTGAAATATGAAGCTGCCACAATCAACAAGCCAATCAGAGAGGAGCCAATAGTGCCACTGTACAAAGCAGATATCTCCAAGCATGAAGGGGTCAAGTTGATAGTCGACTCTCAACCCAAGTGGAGAAAGGCATGGCTGACAAAGTATCCTCAGTATCTAATCCATCTGGTAGAGGCGCCTAAAGTGATCAGAGATAAACTAAGTTTCTGTCCTCTACCAAGGATGAGGACGTGGAAGGCCCATGAGCTCTTGCAGAGAAGCAAACCTACTTGGCTAAATTACCCGAAGCTGCCAGGCTCGAAGGTAGGCGAGAGAATAAGTGAGAAATACATGGTGAAAACTGTTCACCATCAAATTATTCACTGGCTCGCCTAACCTATCTTGCATCATGATGAGAAATATTTGTAAAACACTTTTGGTAGTCTTCGAGACATTCAAACTAGGCCAGGCGACAGACAGTATCTTCTTCTTTCAAGATACATACAGATGTGCATATGATCTGTCTAGTCAGCCATCCCACGAGGTGATATATGCATTGTATCAAAGGATCATGCTTTTGCCATCTTATCACCTCCAGGCCTTTGAAGAAGCCTTTTACACCGGATTCTTCACAATCAGCACAGATATATTCGGCCCGACGCTACTGGCTCAACATGCAAGATATGAGTCACTGCTCAAGATGAGAGAAAGCCTACGATGAAGAAGTAGCTCAACAGCCATGTCGGGGACGACATGAACAAGGAGGGGGGGAGTGTTAGAAGCTGGACACACCCTACGGAGCTCGATGAAATATTATTTTTTGTAATTATTCATTTATTGAGAAAACCCGACATTTCACCTTTGTAAATATTGGGGCTTACAGAAGTTTCCATATTGTATCCCAATTTTGACATTTAGATTGAGTAGATGGTTAAATTGGAACATTAGGGTTTGAGATTGTAAGGTGTTTATACCACTTTTTGACCTTAATGAAAAACCTTTTGTCATTTGGAAAAAGTGAAGTCTGTGAGTGAGCGTACTGTGTACGAGAGAGAGTGAGAGCTTCATCTTGATGCTACGCGCGCACCAGTGGTCGGAATCTAGTGCGGAGAAGTGCAGCGTGTTGCCCCCGATGAGAGCTACGCGCCAATACCTACATTACGCGCGCACGGTCCGGTTTTGCGAGCTCGATCTACAAGCTTCATCTGGTGATTCGGTGAGCATACGTTGTCCGTTTTTGCATTGCAGCATATCCACGCGTTTGCATTGAGTAGAGCTACACATTAGGCACTTTAGTTTTCAAAAACGACGACCTGCAAATTTCGGCCAGACATCCTATGTGATTTTGCACCAGGTGTTTAGGGTTGGGATTTTGGTTCAATACCTTAGGGAGAGCGACCTATTGGTGTTAGTAGGGTCTCCTTCAAGTTCTGTGGCGTTTCAAGACCGTTTGATAGGTATTTGGCTCTAGAAAGCATTGTAGGAAACCTCTTCTTATACACTCCTGAAGGCTGTAGCTTAGACATTGGGTAGAGACCTCTGTAGGAATTAGTCGAGAGTCGGTCGAGTGTAGATTGACACCCTATGCTTGCTTCCACGTGCCTGCGGGTCGAGCTTCGTCCTTAGCTGACAAATCTTGTTAGGTGAGTTCTCAATGTGCTGACGTCCGTCGCGGCGTATCCGCCAACACCCTCTCTCCTACCTCTTCCTCTTTCCTTCCTCTCCTCTTTCAATCCCTCTCTCCTACCACTTTTCTCCTATCTTTTCTTCTCTTCCTTTCTCTTTGAATTTTCTTCCTTTCTTTCCTTCTCCTGTCCTGGTTGCCTAGTGTCTCGACTGCACACCCTCTCTTGCTCTCATTTCTCTTCCTCTTTCTTTACTTCTTCTTGCTCTTATCCTCTACTTCTTTGTCTTCTCCATTTTCTTTTTCTTCTCCCAGATGCTTAGCACCCTTGCAGTGGCCTCTCTCCTCCCCCCCCCCCCCCCCCCCCCCTCTTCCATTGGGGCATCTAGCACCCGAGTAGTATTTCTCTCTTCCTCATTCCTTCCTCTCCTCTTTTTAGAGCCTACAACATTTGCTCAAAGTTGCAACAAATTTCATACAGATTTAATGCTGGATTTTGATTTGTTCTTTAACTTTGGGTCTTCTTCAACCACTATAAAAATCAAGTGCTTCTAATGTGTGGATATTTTGTCACACCCTTAAACGAAAACATGTGCTTGTGCTAACACAACACAAAGGGAAAGATACACAAAGGGAAAGATATACAAACAAGAGGACTTATAGAGGATGAGACCTTTGACATTTTGAAGTGATCTTTGAGACTTTTTCCTAACATGGTCATTGCTAATGCTACTATTGTTATTCTATCATATCAACATGGCACATCATGTATCAACGCCCTTCAGGTGTGAAATGAACCCCTACGTATGAGTGTGGGATCCTAAATGTTGTGAATAGTAATAAATTGGAGTATTAGATTTTGAATAAAAGCAATGAAGAAGCAACATATTTCCACACAAAGCCCGTCATGAGTCAAATGAACCCCTCTGAGTGTTCGCATGTGTGGGATTCCATATGATGTGAATTGTAGTGAAATCAATTATTCAATTTTGAATAAAGGCATAGAAGAAGCAACTTTCTTTAAGGAAAAGAGTCACTCCAATTAGCCCACTATCAATGTTGTCATCAAACACTATATATATATATATATATATATATATATATATGTATGTATGTATAGAGAGAGAGAGAGAGAGAGAGAGAGAGAGATCGGCTAGTGAGACACTTCATTCTAAAATGCACGTGCTTTTGTAAAGATTCTTTGTGCCTCAATATAATTTTTTCTCTCGCAAATATACATGGCTCCATAATAAAAGCTTTGATAAAATCAATAAAGCTATGAGGTCTCACAAAGTCATTAAGCACACACAAATACAAAATATATGTGAAAGTTATGCTATGTGCAATAATACACACATTTCATGAAAGCTTTAAGTGGTAAATTGAACAAGATGGCATGGACATATACATTTTTGCATGTAATTCTATTAGTTGGCAGAATAAGTTTTACAAATGGATCTTTGTTTGTCCTTGCTTTGTTTACAATGTACTGAAAGACAACAACGGGTTATGTTTGTTCATTCATTAGGCAACATACAATCACCCAATTGCTAAGGAAGTACTGAGATCTACAATTCAAAGAACTTGTGATTTTGTTCCTCATGTTGTTTAGAAGTTCCAACAGTAGGACCAAGGCATTACAACTCAATCTTGCTAAACAGAGGGTGATGGAAGGTGTCATTTAAGTGGATCATAGAGAACTAAATAGCAATGAGCTCTTATCAGTATCGAGGGAGATGAGGATTTTGGTGTATACACACAAGTAAACATTGCTAGAATTTTACATTGGAGACTGCACTGGTTTTGATAGGTATGGTATCAATTGAAACAATTTTTTTGTTGTATATCTAATCAAAATGATGAAGGAGAACGGTGCAAGTAGAGCTAGTGTGTGTATCGATGTATAACTCCTAAAATTGAAAGCACCAATGGATATCCATTCTTCCATGGGATTTTGTTTCCTAAATAGTGTGTAGGCCCAAATAGAAAATACCATGTTTTCAAAATTTCAACAAAAGCTTAGATTAGGTATTAGCTACTGAAGTAAAATATGCCAAGGTAGAAATGGTGATCTTCAACAACGTTGAGTTTTCTTTGATCGTGTTTGATGTATGGCTAATCGGACAACCAGGGAAGGACATATGTATGATCTAACAATATTTGAACAACATGAGGTTGGTTTTATTTGCATTGAAACAATTTGGTCTAATATGGTGACAATATTCAAGAAATGCAAACTATAGTGGTATGTATGGACTCCAAGACTGGCTGCTTGCAAGGTGCTCACTGCTATAGATGGCTGATGCTGCCAACTGAATTTTCTTGCAATATCATACACCTATGCTGCCATCTACTAAGGTCTCGAGCACACCACTTAAGATGTTGCTATTGATGCTAAATAATATTGTATTATTCTTGTGTGTAAGAGTGTCAAAGTAGCTTTTAGATAATACACGGACCTCAATTAGAGGAAGGACTAGCTTAATCTTTAAATTTTTGTCTTGTAGACCTACAAATTGGCAAAAAATTAGCATAAATGTGACTGCCAAATTTCATCTCAGCACTTTCTTCTAGAAGAAAATTTAGTCTAGTCTCAAGTAAAGGTTGTGGGGAATGGGATCGTGCTAGCTATGGTGGATGAAAGAGAAACATAACGTCAATGTGTGAGTGTGTGTGTAAGCAAGGTTATCACATCAAGTGAATTAGGTTCCAAGATAGAATTAGCTTGGACTCATAAACACAATCTTGAGTATTGACTTAGCGTAGCACAAGCTCACCATAGACAAGCATGTAGTGCAAAATAGAGTTGTGTTTATTCATTCATGAAATGAGCTTTAAGTAGCTCTACAACCTTGCTCCACAGTATGTGGGATAATTCCACTCTTCTCTCCTTGACTCACACTTTAGGACAAAGCTCACACTTTACAATCCTCCCCTTGAGGTTTGGACTATGACAAAATACTGAAGATGCATGACCCACACAGGATGATAAGCTGGTATCCACACAGGATGGAAAAATCCACATAGGCTGACAAAATCCACACAGGATGATAATATCCAAACAGGAAAATAAAAGTCCTCCCCTACAAGTAGAGAGGCTGCATCTTCAAAGTACGTCTTCATAAAAGACAAGGTTGGTCTCTCCTTTGTCTTCTTCATCTTCTACTATGTGAGTTGATCCTTTGTTAGGTCTTTTGCCTTCGTAGCTTCTGTTGTTGCTTCTACTATTGTTGCTTTCTCCATTGCTAGTGCCTCCATTTGAGTAGCATTGAGAAGGTGGGTGTCCCTTCTTACCACATTTGTTGCAAGGATTGTTTGTGTAGCAATCTTTTGCTACGTGTCCCATTCTTCCACATTCATAACACTTTCTTCCGGTTGATGATGTTGATGGCAAATGTCTTCCCCTTGAGGATGTTGTGAGAAAGGCCCCTCCTGATGGAGTTAATGAACCTCTTTGCTTTCTTTCTTCTGCTTGGACTGAGTTGATGACATCTTGAAAAGGTGGAGCTGGTTCTTTTTCTTCAAGAATTGTGACTAAATGGTCATAAGAAGGTGGAAATGCACTCAATAGTATGGCCACTTTGTCATCTCTTGGTACTTTGACCTGGATGTAAGTGAGCTACGTGACAATGCTCTTAAGCCTATTTACTAAGCTAGCAATGTCCTCCCCTTCAATCATGGTGATCTTGTAAAGATGTCTTTTGAGACTAACTTTGGCCTTTGCTCCAAAATTGATTTCTAAAACATGCCAGGCATCATGTGCATGCGTATATTCGTCTATGAAATGCACATAATTGTCATGCAAGGAGGTGATGATGATTCCTAACACTTGTTTGTCTTTGGCCAAATTCTGTGCACTCGCTATGAGTGTAGATGCCCTTGTGTGCACTCCATCGGGTTCTGCTTGCTGCTCTAAGGCAGTGCTGATGACAAACCACAAACATTTTTTCATAAGATATCCTCTTAATTTTGTTTGCCAGGTTTGAAATCCTTCCCCGTTGAATTTTTCTATTCCCTTGTCCCCCATTTGTGCTAATAGAGGGGTCTTAGCTTAGGAGGCTCTCCTAGCCAGTGTCTACCTCTTTACACGGTGCACAAGAATTTGAAATTTTTATTTGGAGTTGTGCTCGGCTGGGTTCATTTTATTGCAAGTTAAGAGAGAGAGGGAGAGGCAAAAATCCCTATGTGAAGCACCTCTTCACCAGAGTGAAGCTCCTCTTCACAAATAGGGGAAATGATCCTTTGTGTTGATGCTCGAAAGAAACCATCTTTGAAGCTGTTGGAGTAGTTTGAAGAAGTCTCGCAGTTTGAATGCCTTTTTGTAGAGCTATTGGAACTTTATGCTTCTTGAATGGACGAGCACTTGGTGCTCTTCAGTGAGCACAATCTCTAGTGTCTTGGCCTTGGAGGCCCTTAGAATTTGAAATGCGAGTCGGCTTGTAGGAAGGTCGTGGGATAGGGGGTTTTAAATGGGCTTCGGGCAGCTCGGGCAGGCGGGGTCAGGCCAAGCGTGCGCCGGGCAGTTTGGGCAAGCGGGGGGGCAGTACGGGCAAGCACAGGCAGATCCGGCAGCCAGTCGGGCAGGCGGGGGTAGGTCGGTCAATGCCCAAAAAAACTTGTGCGCGTGAATGCTCCCCAACGGACCCGACAAGCTCCGAAAAGACGATTTTGATGGAAATTTTGGGTCCGTCTGCTTTCCCCCAAAATAGGCAAGGGTATTGACCCCGAGACCTCAAGAGCCAAGAATAGTGTGCCTAAGTTGGGCTAGCCAACAAGCCCACGAGCTTTTCTTGTGAAGGTTAACTGAAAAAAGGGAATATATGCTCAGTTTGGTAGGGATGCACACACATGAATCCTACACGCCTTGGTCGGGTGGGGAGTGAATTATCTAATGGTCCCCAAATTAAGAGCTTGATGGCTCTGATGAAAAGTGGAGCAGAGGATGCACATATTAAACTCACACACACACACACACACACACACACACACACACACACACACACACACACACACACACACACACACACACACCTAAAATTAGAAAATTTTGGGATTGGAGATGAGGGGATTCCCGGGATTGGAATGGAGCAATCGAGGGCTCTATGGAGAGCTTGCGAGGAGAGCTTTAGGATGAGATGATTAATGTTCGATAAGTACAAAATCGGGAAGATTAATTGAAGATGCAAACAACTAGAAAATTGACACAAAAATGACTAGAAATGCAATAATAGGTGCTAATTCTCTCCCCAATCAAGCTTACCTAGCCATGTAGGGTAGTGGCCTCTTGGGTGTGCCAAGGAAATGCCCACACATAGCTAGATTAGTGCTTAATTAGTGAGAGATGCAACTAGTTATGAAAAATGTCAATGGACCGTAACAATAATTATGAAATGTTGATCAATCTAATGGAGATGCTAATAATTAACACACTAATGCATAATGACAAATCTAGCTAGCATAACCTAAAGCTCTAATACCAATTGTTGGGAATGGGATCGTGCTAGCTATGGTGGATGAAAGAGAAACATAGCGTCAATATGTGATTGTGTGTGTAAGCAAGGTTATCACTCAAGTGAATTAGGTTCCAAGATAGAATTAGCTTGGACTCATAAACACAATCTTGAGTATTGACTTAGATAAGCACAAGCTCACCATAGACAAGCATGTAGTGCAAAATAGAGTTGTGTTTATTCATTCATGAAATGAGCTTTAAGTAGCTCTAGAGCCTTGCTCCACAGCATGTGTGGGATAATTCCACTCTTCTCTCCTTGACTCACACTTTAGGACAAAGCTCACACTTTACAAAGGTTAGAGTTGAATTAGCATTAAGAAGATAGTAACAAATGGATTGCATACATGAGATTAAATAATTCTAGAAGAGAAAGATAAATTAAAAGGTTACTAGTTATTAGAGAGAAATTCCTAACATACATGCAATGATCAATTGTTAGTATAAGACGTATTGGCCTAAAGTGAGAATAAGGTCTTAAGTCATGTATAATATGAACCGTCTATTTGAGTGGTTGTGATATTGGAAGCTTGTGGTCAGTTTATGCATGAGCCTACAGGCTTTTGTAAACCAATACATATGTTATGTTTCATGAAAAATAAGCGTTTTGTTATAGCCATCAAATCTCAATCTCTCTCTCTCTCTTTCTCTCTCTCTCTCTCTCTCTCTCTCTCTCTCTTCCCCCTCCTTGTGCTTCTTCAACTCCTCCATCTCCCATTGGTGATTGATAAAATGGTATCACAGCCCTATCAATGCTTGTGGTGAGAATAAGGTGCTAGGTCTATATAGGCATAGTATGGACCATGTGTTTAAGGGTTGTGATATTGGATAGTTGTGATGGGTCTATGCATGAGCTTGTAGGATTTTATAAACCAATGAGAGTTTTGTTTTAGCATGTCAATTTCTTTTGCTCTCCCTCTCTCCTACTAATGCTTCTTTATCTCCTTCATCTTTCCTTAGTGATTTACAACGTCAATGAGGTCATAACTATGAGCCATAGGCTCTAATACCATGTTAAAAGATTTATGCTAAGAAGGCATCTAGGCTCAAGTTAGATAGTTGAGGGATGCACCTTGTAGATATAAAGGTGTATCATGTGCACTTGACAAGAGGGTCATTATAGTTTTTATCAATTATAGAAAGAAACTTACAAAATGAGCTTTGTCATCCAAATTTTGAAAAAGAAGAAGTAAATTTATGGAGAAATCGGGTTGTTTTTCTTAAATCTAGAAAATGTGTAGAGTGGTTTTCTTTTATCAGCCTTGGATTACATGTGATACCAAGAATTTCTTAAGGTGCACCCCTTGAGGTTATAGGCTATGGTGATACACCAAGCTACCACTCATGGTTGTTGATAACCCTAAACATGAAGATGAAGAGAGAAAGACAGAGTTACAATACATAACCAACAAAGGAAACATACTATATAGAACGATTAAATAGATCAAAGAAACAAAATACAAGGGTGATCAGAGAGAGAGAGAGAGAGAGAGAGAGAGAGAGAGAGAGAGAGAGAGAGGCTCTAGGTGACAAAAGGAGTGATATAAGCATAAGATTACCTCCTATGTCATTTCTACCTAAACAAAAAATGTGGCCTTTTCCATGACTTTATACACTATTTTTGACCCTTGTAATTGTGCTTAAACATAGTGTTTGCCTCATAGATATATCATTGGCTTCTCTATAAGCTATGGTTTCTGTAGCCTCATTCTTTTTTGTTCATCATAGTAGTCATGGTATTGCAAGTTGTAATAAGAAGCTCATGTGCTGGTCTATTATATCTATCTTTGTCATTGGCGCATGATTATTTGGAGCAAGTACTTCTATGGCTTGTCTTTGCTTCAAGGCTTATAGAGAAGGATGTTTAGGTTGGAAGATCTGTTGACATTGGGATTTAGTTTGAGATGATAGGTCCATGTGGACCTACTACCAACATGCTATCTGGCTGGCTATTTAAAAGTGTTGATAGGGTAGAGTCAAGCTTGTTTGAAATGTTTTGCTACATGTTCTTCAAGGCTAGAAAATCTGTTTCTTGAGCTAAGACTTGGAGGTTTTTGTGAATAAAGGGCTTCCTTGAGAGGTAGGGTGTGTATTTTCATGATAAGCTCTATTTAGGCATTTGGTAAGGTCTCTTTACTTTCTATTGATGATTGCCTGTAAATGTCTTGCCATTGCAAGCTTCAATTTATATGTGTGCATTGTGTTTCTCAAGCACTTTGGTTGAGCTTGTGTGTGTGGTTTAGTTCAAACCGTCTCAATGCACCCTTCTGATTAAAATTGAACTATCAATACAATGGCCACAACACACATATACACACAAAAATCGATTTATGTACTGCAATTTGGATGTTCTTTTGCTTCTTGAATGACATAGTCAATAGCAGCTAGCCCTACCTCAATACGAGAGGACTCAACAACAAGGCAAGCAATTTCTAATTGGACAATCTCCAAGCGGTATCAATAGCCCACATCCCTTACTTGCACGCTTGACTTCATAGTGGCTGTCAATTTGTCATGCTTTTGTCGCTCTCGTCATCATCCAACTTTCTTGAGGCTACCTCTATACCCTCTGTTTAGCTGGCCATACCCATGCTAAGAGGCATCAATACCTGTATCATCACCTAATTTAGTAACTTTGAAAGTAAAACATTGAGAATGTCAACAAAGTCGGAGAAGTTATGTGCAAGCCTTAACACTTTTGTTGTACTAGACAATCAAAGCATCTAACAACACCTCAAAGATTGTTGAGAGGAGAACATGTAGCTATTTTGACAACTAGTGCAACTACCAGTGCGCCCCCCCCCCCCCCCCCCCCCCCCCCCCCCCACACACACACACACACATGTGTGTGTGTGTGTGTGTGTGTAAAATTTACACAAAAGCATGCCTTTGCATTGGGTGGTGAGCTAGATTTGGCAATCCCAAAGCCAAGCTCACAACTACTCTCTCTGAGGATCAAGCCGATACTCTGATTCGACTTGATGCACCTTTGGCATGTGTAGAGAGAGAGAGAGAGAGAGAGAGAGAGAGAGAGAGAGAGAGAGAGAGAGAGAGAGAGAGAGAGAGAGAGAGAGAGAGAGAGAGAGATGTGGGTGGAGCTCATTGCAGCAATACCTTGTAGCTTTTATTCACTATATATGAAGATAAGCATGAATGTAAAGTTAGTGAGGTTAGTGTAGGTGGGCACCAATGTCTGGCCCAAGCATGATGGCCCTTTATCGAATAGAAGCAAATAGAAAAACCTATTGACCAAAGAGGTAAATACAAGATGATAGACCATCTGGATCGTTCAACCTCAAAAGTGTATGAAATAAGCTGCATGACATAAGCTGCATCATCTGCATAGTTATATAAAAGATGAAGATTTTGATTTTCAATTTGCATCTCATCAATAATGATCATCTTGAGAATTACACATCAATAACTACTAAGTAAGAACCAACAAAAAAACCTTGGCAGTCACGAGTCACGAATCCACATAAGCATACATCTTTATACAAGTATACATCTCCCAAAATTTCATCCATACAACATCACATTGAAAAAGAGAGTGGCGCTAAAAATAAGAGAAAATTTGTGCTTTCAAATGGCAGCCAACAAGACAAGTCCAAAATACTTTTGAATAACTATGAATGACCACTCCAATCACTAGACGAGAGCACCATAAACTTTGATATTCATACCCAAAAATGAGCAAAACACCGTTGTAATTTAGGTTTAGAAAGAAATTGGCATAGGTAGAAAAAGAAATAGATATACATTTTTGACTTACAAGTACCAAAAGCAATCTTTCTAAAGAACAACGCGATCACATTCTAGACCACAACTAGTCATGCTTGGTTGGCCTTGTTGTAGCAACTTATGTTTTTGAGATATAAAAGATCAATATTAGTAAGCTGTTAGAACTTTTATGGTGAACAAGACTTATCAAGATGAACATTACGTATTTGTGACGTTAATTAAAATTAGACTATGAATATTATAGTAAATTAACCTCTCTTTTTCTTTTGCAAAAAGCATGAGTATGTTCTTTCCAGAAGGACATAGCTTTGACCTCATGAGTGATATGCTCAGTGGCACAAGTTTGCAACCCTTTGAGGAACTACAAAGACAAATAAAACCCTAGCCAAAAAAATTACAATAGATTTTTTTTTTTAAAGCATCAAAAAATAGATAGTGCACATACTAAGTGAGTGCAATACAAAAGAATGGTGGAGAGTCGACATAATATCTCTCTAAATATAATAGGAAATGAAAGTCGTGCCATGCCTTGTAGTCCGATTGCTATTACATTGGCACATAAATAGAAATTGAGTAACAAACCTTAAATCTAGTTGGTTCATAGTTGTACACTTTGCTTTGTTCCCTTTTAGTTGCCAATCTTCATCAAACAACCTTCCTAGACCAACAATCTTATCTTGAATTTGTTTGCCTATATATATGCCTTCAAAATGTGAGCACTTGCTCCATGCATCTTTGAAGGCAACCAACCAAAAGCATCTTATACAATCCATTTAGTCAGAGCGACAACTTTCTAATTAGAAAGACTCATGCTTTCAAAAGTGCACCTTGAGGCTTGGAACCTCGGACATGTCAATGAAAAATTGCAAAGCACATTGTGCTTTTTCAAGATCCATGGCTAAAAACATCATCATGAATTTGCTTTCCAAGTTGAGGGCCCTACAACCTTTTGGTTCTCAAAGGTAAAAAAACGATCAAGGTAATTTTGATGGTTCTATTGAGCGATAAGTGCTTATATATATCACTTTCTTGCATGCATGAACTCCACAATCATAGTCTTCCATATGTGCAAAGGAAAAAGAGCCCTAAAAACCTCATCTCTAATGGCACTACATTTGTTAAATTGAATGTGGTGTCCAAATATGTGCCAAGGTATCAAAATCAAAATTTGTTAGACAAGTAGATAATACCTCCCATGCTAATTCTGATGTCTACAAGAAAAATTATGAGCAAATCTGCTTGCGTGCTAAGGATGGTTTAATTTTGAAGGTTAATTAACAGTATTACAAATATGAATCTTAGCTTGTATAGTATAAATTTTGTAACATAAAGTACGGGGAGGGATCACCACCCTCATTTTCTTAAATTGTGGGGACCTAAATGGTTCTCAGGCTCATATCAAAAACCAAAAAACCTTTCATTAGGAATATAAAAAAATTAGACTTAAAATTACACCATTTTCCATCAAGAAGACTCCCCCAATCAGAAATTTCATAAAAGCCCCACTAATGGTAGTTCCACTGTACAACAAAAATAAGGCATTTCAGCATTACCCTTCTAGTCTCCTTGTGCGTCTCCTAGTTGACATCCTTGACAACTTTGCAAGGTGATTGTCTTCTGAAGAAGCATTGATCCCCCTGTTTTCTTGGTGAGCAAGGCTCTCACCCCATAGTCCACTGCAAGGAACTCTCAAACAGCTATGCAAAAGCATGAAGATTTCTCATTAATTGTTGAGGTAGCTGGGCAAAATGCTTGAAACAACAACAAAGTTGTCCACCAATGCCCCTCATCACTTGGGAAGTCCATTACTTTCCATTGCTTCCTCCTCATCCCTCCAAACTATCTTCTTGCATAAAATTCCCGCCACTTTTGTACATGGTAGCATTGTGCTCATTATATGATCGGTGAGATCTCTTCTTTGTTATAAGAACCTCTATTCCTTGTGAAAATTTAGGTCCACTTCAAAAGGGAAATCCAATGAGTGCTCACGCCTTACATGCAATTGTAGTTACTTGAAAATGGGCATGCTTCTTGTGCACTGATTGATCCTAATCATGTGGTTCAAGTGCTCGCTAGCTGATTCAATTGCTTTCCATCCCTCAACCTTGCTTCTACAAAGTGGCCAAAGTAACCTCCGCACATCACCATGCAAGTATTGAGAAAATACCCTCCGTTGTTCGAAGTCCTCTGCGCCACCATCAACTCTCTCCATTAAGCCCACTTTCATCTCAAAACCGTTTGCTCATGTAGTTTCTACTATCATAATATTCAATGAGGGACAAAGGCTTGGGACAACTCAATTGGCACAAGATGTGGCTTGGTTGATGGTGGCTTCATTTGGATATTTTACTTTGTTTTTGACATGGATGCATTGCCTTTTTTATAATTGGATGCACTACTTATTATTCAGTGGGGCCACATGGATTACCTCCGAGTAGCATTTGTAAAAAAATTGTCAGGTTAACCAAGTAATCAATACCATACCTTATTAAATCAAATGGCAAAATCAATAACACTTTTAAGACATTAATAAATCCTTTTTTACTTTGAATGATCAAACAAAGTATCTACATGCCAAGTCTAGTCCCTAAAAAATCATGAATTGTCTAGAGTTGTAAAAATGATACATCTGATTCTCTTAAATCAAGTCTGTCTTGAAGAAACAAAAAAGCATAATTCTCAAATCATCAGATGGCCTCCAACAACCAAAAAACCATCCCTTAGAAAAGAAACCTTTAACAATCCCCTTATTATGATGATACCTGTCAAATGGCAAGTGGCAAGTCGAGGAAATAACAAACCTAACCAAATTGAGTGACAAAAGCCAGAGTTACTTGTGTACCGTGTTGAACCATTCCAATGCAAAGCAGCTAGAACTAATTTCAATCTGGTCACAAAAATATTGGAAAAAACAGTAGCAAAAATCTTTAAAGGAGCAAAAGGGGAACAATTTAATATGAACATCAAAAGGCTACCAAAAACCTCCAAGAGTATGTAAGCGATCCATATCCATCAAGAGCAAACGGATACGTGTCCAAATTTGCGTATTGTATCTTACTTTCACCCACCATTTAGCCAACAAAGCAACAACATGAGACAACACATCCAAAAGGCCAAGTCTACCCTCTGTTGAGGCATGCATACTTTTCCATCATGTTGTACCTAAGTTTGTTTAGCTTTGAGTGTGCTTGCTCTTATAACGACCAAATGCGAATGTAGGATGTAATAACAATTACAATGGCCAAATAGGGCTCAAAAAATCAAAGGCTTCTACTAAATTTCATCAGCACAAGGCAGAGAGACAAAGAGTCTCTCTCTGTCTATGGAATGCTTCTTCTTCTTCTTCTTCTCTCTCTCTCTCTCTCTCTCTCTCTCTCTCTCTCTCTCTCTCTCTCTCTCTCTATGTTGACGATGTTGGATACGTTAGAAAAAACGAGTCCCAACCAGTCCTCGAAGAAAACCTAGAAGCTAGTTAAAAACCTTCAAATATAGTCAATTTAAATATCTTTAAAATTTCCATGAATATAATTGGAGCACTTGCCAACTTTGGGCGGGCTCAATTGAAGCGTTTGAATAGAGCGTCGTCTGCTGTGATATTCTACCTAATTCTCTTCTGCGCGCGATCGTCTAACCTGAAATTCCAGCAGCAACTCATGGAGGTAACTTCTTTGATGATGTGTATCTCATTTTCATGGATGCAAAGAGTACTAACATGCGTAGCTCTGTCGTACATTAGTGCTTGCAGTGATGCGACATCTGGAAGCGTCTGCAAGCGCTCTTGCAGAAGGGTACAAAATGTGGTTTGCTAGCGAAAAATTAGAGAGGCTTCGGAGGCGGTCGCTGAAAACATTTCCATTGTCATGAGTGCTCTAAACTCCTAGAGGAATGGAGCTGACGAACACAGAAAATTTTCCTCAAAAAACTGTGCACAATCAGAGTGATGTCATGCTGGCAGACAAGCTTTCTATAGACGATGAGGTCATTGTTTCTCATTTGCAAGGCCTTGTGTCTAAGATACAGATGGCATCGGCAAATAGTTGCATCCAAAACGATTGTGTATCTGGTCCTCAACACTTTGATGATCTCACATGTAAAGAGGGCATACCTGAGGATGAGGATCGCCCCAGTGAATTTGTTTTGCCAGGCCTTGACAATAATCTGGATAGGTCCACTCATGTGCAGAAGTTTTTTGCAGAGTACTATGATTACATGTCTGGTTTTCAGAGGATCATGGATAAAGTGTGTCAGTTGTGGCCCATAGAACCTCATGTTGGCCTCAAGTCCAGATTTCTTGCAGAAATTCTCATGGACATGAGTACTGTGGCTGTTTATTGGGCCCAAAGTGTTTCGTCTTCAACAGAGTGCGAGAGGAAGGATACGAACCAGTATGCAGGTTCCTTCTACTTGGCTGACAGCCTGGGGGAAGAAAATTGTCTGCATGCTGCTTCTGACTGCTCTGCCAACATAAACACAGGTCTCCTTGTAGGCATGCTTGTACCACAGATCAAGTTTCTGGCGCAGCAGTATCTGAGAAGCCTAGGTAGCAACCTTCGACAAGGGCTGCATGAGGCCAAAATCATGGAGTTTCGAGGATTTGGACCGGACCCAGCTCCAAATTGGATCCCTGACAAGACTGTTCAGCTTCTCTCTGACCACAGCCAAATCGGTTCTATAGAAGGAATTCTAAATCCTCTTTTTGAATGCATGTGGCTTCCCTGGGCGCAGAGTGCTGAGTTTTATCATCATCTAGATGTTGCCATGGTTTGTAACCAAGAGATGTTGCATACAGCTCTTCAATTGAAGAGGCTTGCCACTGTTTGCTTCTCTTGGGCTATCCCCACTAGACCAGTTTTAGAATACATGATATCAATGGCACCACATGGCAAGATTGCAGAGATTGGAAGTGGTCTTGGCTATTGGGCTGCTTTACTTAAAAAGCTTGGTGCTGATGTTGTTGCAGTGGATGATTTTTCAGAATCAACATCCCAAGGGTCTCTGTACTTTCCTGAAACTATTCCAATGGATGGAGAAGAGTTTGTCAGGCAGGGAGGGGCAGTTGGCCGTGCACTTTTCTTTTGCTGGCCCTTAAAGAACCACTCACAGAAGGTCAGCTTAACTAATGCATGCAAACCAATGTTTCAGCCAAGCTTTGTAGATGCATGCTTGAAGGCTTTCCATGGTGACACTGTGTTTTTTGTTGGAGAGAGAGATGATGGCTGCACATTTGACATAGCTGCGTGGATGCAGGGGAGTCCCAAGCACAGAAGAACATGGATGTTAGAGAGAGAGATGGAAATTCCAACATGGCCCGGAGTTCATGATGTTTTCATGTGTTTTGTGAAGCACAAAGACACAGGTATTTCAACTGGCAAGAAAAAAAGAAGGGCTGCTAGAAAGGCACAGCTTGTGGAGGAGACCCATTCTTTCTTGGCCAAGGAGGAGGATTTCCTTAAAGCTTCCATTGCAGCTTATCCAGAATGCAGCATGCAATAGCTGCAAGATGGTGTGTAGGATCCAGGTCATCAGAGCTGCAAGTTGATAATCACTATTCGAACAGTGCAGTACTTTTAATCTGCCCCATCAGTCTGCATTGGCTCAAATTGTGGCGTTACGAAAATCACGTTGTCGGTTACTTTTTGAAATAATTGTGCTTCAGGCATGGTCACATGTGCACCACCCACCAGGTATATTTGTGTTTTCTACTTACTTAAGCCTCTTTTTGTAACATGTTAGTGAATATATGCACGCATCACCACATCGCACTGAAACTGGTTTTACATCTTGAGAAACTGTGTATTTTATTATTTAGCCCAAGTTGCCACTCTTAGGTTGGTCTAGACATTGCTTTGGAAATTAAGAGGGCTCTCCTTAAATATTGCAAAAGGAAGATTGAAAATAGTTGTAACATTCACATGCGCACCTCCACGTGTCGGTTACTGGATATTGTGCATGGTGGCTTATTCACCCTTTGAGAAATAGCATTTTTTTTCACAAACTTCTAATATTGGCTTTCCATCTACTATAGAGAAAGTCACCTTTTGAAAAATAATGATCCTTCTCGCAAACTTTAAAAGTTTGTGAAATGAAACACCAGGTTCTTATTTTTTAGCGAACTATTCAAAGTCACCATGTAGATGTGTAAAACTAGCACAAAATGACCTTTTTTTCTTTTTGACACTCACTGTCACTGCGTGACCCGCTTAGTTATTAGTACATTGTAACTTGTGCTCTTTCAAAGCTTAGTTAGTTATGTGTGCATTGGAATGTGACTCTCTCTCTCTCTCTCTCTCTCTCTCTCACACACACACACACACTCACTCACTCACTTACACACACAAAAGAGCATAGGAAACGTTAGATGGATCCTTAGGGATCATGATTATTTCATTAGCTATACTCTCACAATCAAATTCTTGGTTGTTCATGTAGCCATCCGGTGTAACGACAATATTCAGCTTTTTTATCCCGACATCATTTGCAAAAATTGACCAGGAAAGTAACGCTTCACCAACATCGTCGCATATCAATCGACAATAGCTCTCTCTCAAGTTTCCCAGCCGTCGGCTTTTAGAGCTCACATAGGATTTGAAGGAAGGCCTCTCTCTAGATGCAATCACCTATACTTGCACCTTGAAGGCCTATGCCCCTCCCAAGGCGTTGACATTGATGAGAATATTCATGATTGAGATTGCGAGTTAGGACCCGCTCTATGTATGTCAAATGTGGTGTCCTCACAAAAGCACGAAAGTTCTTGATGTGTATCCTTTTTGCTATTTCGTATCTTCGAGCGCGTAGATTGCAAGATGTGCCCAACATGGTTGTGGCAAGGAAGCTTTGGGTTGTTTTAACCAAATGTGAAGCGAAGGCCTCTCTATAGATGCAAGTACCTATGCTTGCAACTTGAAAGCCTTTCCCCTTCTATAAGATGTTGGCATGGGTGAGAGAATTCATGATGAGAGTGCTAGTCAAGCGTTGTTTAGAAAGGTGTCATTCTTGTCAGGGCTTTGCTTGATATGTATGCCAAGTATGATGTCCTTACAAAAGCAAAAAAAGTTCTTAATGAGCTTTGTGTGTAAAATGTTGCTTCTTGGAGTGCATTGATATACCAATGGGAATAGGTTAGGAGGCATGTTGGCAAGCTCATTGACAAAGCTTTAGCCGATAACATTGCAGTGGTTACAACAATTGGCAATTGAACGTTGAAATAAAATGGTACTTAAAAGCCTCTGAACTCTTTACTTGGTACTAACAACGCCAAGAAATGAACGCATTGAAAATTTCACATTGTCGCGGGATTGGTATGTTCCCACATATTTTAAAATTTGATGAGGACTTTGCAAACTCTCCCATGCAAGGAAGTTTGCGTGTTTTTTTTTCTTGCCAAACATTGAAAGGGAACAATGTTTAATTAAGAATTCATACTACAAATGAGCGAGATCATTGATCCACATAAAATCTAACCCTCATTGTTCTTTTGTGGAGTACACATTGAATTTGGGATGTCACGATTGCAGTGTACTACCTAATGTTGATAGACATTAGTCCGTTGGTGTGGGGTTTAGTCCACATAGCTTATTCAAGAACACATTGGGCAAGGGCAATGACAAAGACTATGGTAAAATTAGGTGACCTTGATGAGTGTTATAATCCTATAATACCACTAATGTATTCCTTTGCAAGGAGATTAGGTCGCCAAGCTTACCACCCAACCTATTAGAGAATGAGGTTACCCCTCATTCTCAGACCCTTATATAAGTGTGGCTTGCCATCCCACATTAGTCAGATCACTCAGGCACTACGGTCGGCAATCTCCTCCTAAACCCCACCTTTTGACTCAATGGTCGGAGGGTGGTCGACTTGGTCACTGCCATTCTAGGCTATGTGACATTACCTCCCCTTATAAAGAGTTTTCGTCCTTGAAAAAAACATGGAGAAGTTTTTTGGCAATTATGTTGCAATGTTCGCAAGTTGCCGCTTCGTTGACGGGCGAGCGTCAACGACATGCATTATGCTTCCATTGTTGGTGGTCATAGCACAGCGCACAACCCACCGACATAATGTCAATCCGGTGGAAGCATAATGCATGTCGTTGATGCTCGCCCGTCAACACTCTCCCGTTCCGAAGCTTTGTCGTCCCTGACAAAGCCATATCGTGGTAGATGCTTGAGAAAGAATGTGCCTGCAAAAAGAAAAAGGTGGATGAGGTAGCAAGCTCAAATATATGGTGATAAGGCATAAGGAAAAGGCAAAGCACATGTAGGAATGAGTAAATGCAAAGAATTATGAAAGGTTACACTGCCATTAAGGAAAATAAATTGCACTTGCTGAAATTAATTAATCAAGAGTTTTGGGCTTATGAATGAGTCTGTCAATTAGTTAACTACGACTAAGGGTTAAAACATTTACTCTAGTACTAGCTAAGTTAGTAAATTTATCCCAATGCAAGATTCCCTAATTATGTCTGTCATAGATTAGCTAACTAACTCTCACAACTTGAAACAAAAGCTTGAATTTTTTTTTAACTTGAAGCTCAATGGAAGTCTTTCTCATTTCATTTTTCTTGCTTTTCATTTGTTATTTTTCACATTTTGCAAAATCATTTGACGTGTGTTCTTATTTGTATACCCGGGGCTTTTTGCTTCTCAAAGAAAAGCATCCACACTAGGAACCTCTAGGGCTCTAGTGTGCAATACATGTGCGTGAAGTACCAAATCAAGCCAGGATTTCTCTTCCAGCTTAAGCTTTTACACTTGTGGCACTTTTGTTTTTCTTCCATTTCCTTTGTATTTTCACTAGTTTTCTTTGTTGTTTGGGTGAGAAAGCCTCTCTATGCTTAAAACACTCCTAAGGTTTCAAACACTCAAATAATTTTACCAACTAGAACTAGTAGTCAAGTAAATGAGTTAACCTAAAGTCACGGCCTCCTAACCTCAAGGCTCATCAATAAAACTAAACTGTAAGTCAATTAACTAAAGAAAGGACAAGTTTATACATCAACTTAATTGAATGCACTTAATCAAACCAAGAAGAAGCCACAATCAACAAATATAAATGTACAAAACCATATAGCATAGGAAGGAGTACACCTGTGCATGGGCTCGATGAAGAGGTCGATGTCATGGAAGCTCCTCGTGTCTGGAGATACATCATGTCTACATGGTTGTCCAATCTCCATGGGCAAGCTAATGTATGTCTAGGTGTTGTATCAAAAGATCAACAAAAGCATTGTACCTCGAAGAGGTATGTCAGCAGCAAGATAAAATAACAAAAGCAACAGAATAATAAAATAAAACATCTAAGCTAGGGTCTAAAACCTGGATATCCAGAGGGAAAAAACCCAAAAGGGAAAAAAGTGCCTCTGGTATATGCACATAAATCTAGTGCACATATCAATGTGTACAAATCTCAAATCTCGTGCAACTAGGAGTCAAGAGAGAGCTCTCACCAGGAAGCATGATCTGCAATCTCTTAGCTCGATCTCTAATAGTCAAGGGTTGGCTAACACCTAGCTCCATTTTTAAAGTCTGCTCAACAGCACAAGGAATGGGCATAGGGGGGGTATCAGCCTCTACTCGAATAGTCTGTGGAAGGCTCTTCGGTAGCCAAATCTGCAATGCTCGCGCTCTCGTAGGGATGTCAATCTGAGCTCTCCTAGCGTGTCTAGGTGTGCATCTAGCTCTAGGACATACTATCTGCTGTGAAGGTACCGACCTCTCTAGGGGTAGTCTCATCTCTTGACATCTGGCTCGTGGAGGTCTCGCTCTAGGGTATGATCTTATATGCGCTGGGTGTGCTACCGCTCGTGGCCTAGGTACCCAAACATGTCTTTGTCCCTCAAAGTAATCATGTGCCTCAAGTGACCGTCTAGATGTGAGCCAACCATGTGAAAGTCCGTCGCGGTCATATGGCTCTTTAGAAATATGATCGTGTCATCACAAGGTAAAAATCTAGCATGTATCTCGTCACGGGGAACAAATACCTGTTGGGTTGTCCTGGAAGCTCTACATGGAGAGCTACGTGCCTGATCTATCGTGTGGCGCTCCTCAGTGGCACTACTCATCGTCGTAGAGCCTCTGCCTAGAGAAGGCTCTACACATGGCTGAGATGCCTGTGTACGTGGTCTCCAAACAAGTCTAGCAGGCTCTATCGTATCCCTACATAGGGTGTCAGTAGAGGTCACTCTAGTCCGTGTACGTCCATGTATCTGTGGTGTAACCTCTATCTCTGTGGTGTCAGTAATGTGGTCTCTAGGAACCTGATCTAGAAAAGTACGGCTCGTGGTGGCTGGTCTCTGCTCAATCGGGTGATCTGATCGTGAATCGGCACTCGTAGATGGCACTAGGGCAACATCTATATGTGGTGGCTGCTCTCTCTGTGACTCTCTGGCTATGACACCGCTATGCAAGCTAAAAGAGTGGAATAGAGATGCTGTCGACTCTGCATCTTCTCTCATAGGGGGATCTACTCTCGTAGATGGCTCTAGCTCGACAGCTATCTCTAAGGGCCTCTGTGAAGTCGGAAGATCTAAACAAGGATGCTCAAGGGTAGCTAGAATCTGTGGAGTGGTCTCATCTATAACAAAGCCATCGGAGTCACTCATTCTATGACTCTGTGAGATCTCTCGCTGTGTGCTGGAAGTCTCGTGGATAAGTGTGGTAGGTGGTGTAGGCTCCCTAACAATACTCTGACTGGGCTCTAGTCTCAGGGGCTCTACCTATCGCAGGCTAGGTGCTGGAGCTATCTCTCGTGGCACACTATCATCCTCATCTGGCATCTCCCAAGGTGGTAGAATACGACGTGACAAAAGAAGCCTAGGAGGTGATCTCTCTAGTGGTGTATCTCGAGGACTCTGAGCTCTCGGTAGCTGTGGAGCTAGCGTGCTTGTCGTGGGTAAACATAAATCATCATGTCTAAGTTGAGGGTAGTAGGGTAGACCTATAGTCAAAACATATATTGCATGATCGACATCCCTATAAACTCGCTCACGTGGATCTCCTATCAAATATGCAAGAAGGCGGGCTGAAGGATCTCTGGATCCACCACTCATTAGGCGTCTGTACCTACGACCAAGCTCATCTAGATAGGTCACGGTCTGCTCAACTCTCTGAAGCTCCACTAGCCTAGGATGTGTCTGTGTGTCTAGGTTGTCATCTGGGTGTGCTCGCTCAATGTCATCAAAATCAAGGGTCTCAACCAAGAGATACTACTCTCCGAGCTCATCAATAAAAACTGCTCTATCGGCCTGTTGGGTAGGCTCTCACAATCTGCCTAGGTGTAGACATCATGCGTTGCAGGGTGGCTAGCCTCACAAAGGGGTGATCATAAGTGTCAGCATAATATGCAACCCCTCGTGGAGATCGGCCTACTATATGCAAGATTTGACCGTCTATATCTCTCATGCTATCCCTAGTCTCTCTGGTCTCGAACAGTGTCTGAAGGGTGGGGGTCAGTGGTCTCGGGGCACTCATATCTACAATGGGTGATCTACCGGGCCGTACCTCTGGTGCTCTCATCTGGGGTGATGTGGTCGTCATAGACTCTCTCGTATGCTCTCTAATCTGTGTCATCAAAGGCTGGCATGGATCTCTAGATGGTGTAAGGTGTCGAGGTTGAGACTCTCTAAAGTACGTGTCTCGAAGGCTCTGGGTCTCTATCTGTGGCTCACTCTGAGTGGTACGCAAAGTGCTAGCAATCGCCGTGCCGTGTACATCGCTCTAGACTCGTGATAGCTCGAAACGCTTGGCGGAAAATCAATTCTAGGTGAGGAGAATCCTGGCGGTGGTTTCTTGAGTGATGTGGGTGGTGGCACTGTGTCTAAAGAAGGTGAAGCACTCCTACTCGAAGTAGGGCGTTGGGTCGGTCGAGGATCGTACGACAATCCAGCTCAGTGCCTGTGGTGCTCATGTAGCACCTGTCTTTAGGCTCGCCAACTAGTGTCACAACATCTGTGGATAGGCGTCTACTAGAAGTGCGACACTCTAATCGATATATGGGCTGAGCACTATCTATATAGATCACTCGAGGACCTACCCGCTGTAATGTAACCTGCACGGGATGGTCAAAGGCCTCAAGGCAATTATTTGCGTGTACTAGCTCTATCTCCTCTAGCCTAATCAAATGGTCGACCACATACGTGACGCGATAGTCATCTCTAAATGTGCCATCCTGCATGTCGTCGGGAAGGACTCGCACCACGTGGAGGGTCTGTGTGTGGCCAAAGGAGGCGCGACACTGGACAAAGAAATTTCCATATGTGTTCGTGTAAAAGGGCTGGCCTCTGTGCTCGCCTACAAGTGTGAGCAATGTGTACTCAGAGCACGAAGTGGTCATGGCCATCATATGTGCGCTCTTGATGTGTGATAGGCCTCCAAACCTCGTCAACTCGTCGAATGTAGACTAAAATCAAAATCTGCACTATATCGAGGTTTATGCGTACAATCGGACTCAAATCTGTCAAAATCTGGCAAAACCTAACTCTTGGACGTATCTGCTCTAAATGTGTCTAATCGTGTGTACATGCGCGTGAGCGTCGAGTATGTGGGACGTGTGATGCGTGTGGAATACATGTGAGAAGCAAAGAAAGAAAGAAAAAAAAATCGTTTTTTTTTTGACGTGTGTGTGTGTGTGAATCCGTGAGAGAAAGAGACAAAAAGAGAAAATCAAGGGAGTGTTTAATGGAGATCTTTTGTGTGGGTGAGTAAAAGAGGGCAAAGAGACAAAAGGAGAAAATCAAGGAGTGATTAAGGGAAAGAGACAAAGAGAGAAAGTCAAGGAGTGATTAAGGGAAAGAGACAAAGAGAGAAATTCAAGGAATATTTAAGTGGGGGATCTTTTGTGTGTGTGTGTGTGTGTGGTGTATGTGAGTGAAAGAAACAAAGAGAAAATCAAGGAATATTTAAAGGGGGGCGATTTTTGTGTGTACTTTTCTTTTTTCTTTTGGACGTGTGTGTGTGTGTGTGTGAATCCAAGAGAGAGAAAGTAAGAAAAATGAAGAGGGACGTGTGTGTGTGTGTGTGTGTTTGACACATCAATTGCCAATCAAACCAAGACTCGTTTTAACCTCTTTTTTGTTCATTTTTGGCCCAAAAATTAGCGCAATTGGTGGTTCAATTAGAAAATTTCTACGCATACACTTGTTTACCACTAATCCAACATCACAATACAATCATAAACACTCCAATTTTCCACTTGCAATTAGTTTAATTATGTGTGTATACACAAGCACAATTAAGCGTAAAATGCACCAATTAATCATACACAATTCTACCGAAATTTGGAAAGCAGTTTGGTGCAAAATTGGCAATCAAAAACCATAAACCATATCAACATAATGACCATAATCAATCAATGGTTTTGCATCAAACACATTAGCATCAAAATTGCCAAAAAACAAGCACCAATTTGTACACATTTGCCCTCACGTTAGCATACACTAGTGCACATAAATTTGCACCGATTAAGTGCACCTAATCAATTCTCAAACCTACACTTTAATTTCAGATTTTAAAGTGGGTTAATGTACTCACATTACAACAAGAATCGCGTCGATTTCTCCACTTCAATTGACGATTACACACGTGTGTGTAGGCAACCGCTTCACCGCATCTCCACATACAAGCACCAATCACAAAACATCATTTGTAGCATCATTTTTCTTCAAATCAAACACATAATCATGAAGGAAAAACATCCAATTAGAGATTCATTCATGTGTAGCACCAAAAATACACAAGATTAGTGAGTAATTAGACATCAAAATTAGCATAAATCACACATAATTACACTCTTTCTAATCATTCAAATCATGCAAAATTGATGAAATTTCAACCCATAAGAGTGATGCACAAGCCTATAATTAGGCACATAAACATGTAAAACACTCCAATTGTTAGCGGATTAGTAGTAAATTAGTGATCAATTAGTGAAAATGAAGAGAAAACATGAAAATTACACATAACTTTTTTAACAAAATCTCATCACAAATCAACCATTCACCATCACCAATACCTAATCTTAATGAAAATTAGAAACTCAAACCATCACACGGGTGATCCTCTAGCTTAGGCGCTCGATCCTCGGCAACGACGCCAATGTTGGTGGTCATAGCACAACGCACAACCCACCGACATAATGTCAATCCGGTGGATCGGAACCCGGCTAGTGTATGGAGGCATGTATGCACCTAATGTGATGGAATGAAGACTCTAGGAAGAGGGGTAAAGCAAGAGAGGAGAAGAGGGAAAGCCGATGAAGCAAGATCTATGCACACACACTCTCAATCTACACTCTAACTCTCTAATCATGCAGACAATGGTGTATCCCTTTGCTCTAATCTCAAGCACACACATTCTAATCACACATTAAGCATACACAAAGAAGCCTAATGAGAGAAATTTATATAGCCCACGTACACACACACACACTCTAATCTAGCACACATGTGAAGCAAGAATGCTCAAACAAGAGGGAAAACTTGAGAGAGAAGAGAAGATTAACACTAATCATACACCATTAACACACATAAGCTTGAAAGACAAGAGAAAGTAGAGAGAACTTAGCTTCCATTAATCCCAATGAATACTACATATGCTGTGGAAGATCCAAGCTCCATAGCCACTCCTCCTCTTCTTCTCCACACTCCCTCACACTCTTCTCCCTAAGAATGCCCTTTCACATCTTGTGAATTGACTTATATACAAGGGCTTTTAAAAATGGGCGGTCGGCCAAAAAATGTATAACATGTTGTAGGTATCTAGGCTCATCTAATCATCAATGTACAACTTGGAACCCACTGTGGAGCTCGTAAATACAAAAAATATATGCATACACATGTGTACACACCAATGGAAGCATAATGCATGTTGTTGACGCTCGCCCGTCAACACCTTTCCTCGTCTAAATTTGTCCACTTAACTAGTATCTCCAGGTACACTTCAATACATGTTTATCTATCTTGATAATCCTAGAATATTTTCCGGTTTATACGGTATCTTTGGTGGCTCTATCAAGTTAATCAAAATCTTTGGAGAAACTATGTTCTCCAAATCATGAATTGATTTCTTGAGTTTACTAATGTGGAAGATAGGGTGAACTTGAGAACTCTTTGGTACCTCAAGTTTGTATGCTAAATCTTCAATCTTTTTAATAACTTTGAAGGGACCAAAATATCTTTTGTCACACGCTTTCATTTTCATAGTTTTTAACTTTGCAAGAACCTTTAGGAATACAAAGTGACCTTAAAAAAAAAACAAAACAAAACTCACAATTGTGAGTGAATTATATTAATCAACCCAAATAATTACAAGGTCTTGTCATGCTCGTGTTGAGCCATGACATCATCCAGGGACCATATTACATCGGCTACTCAGGACGGACATCCCAACCAACTCGCCCCCTTATCCTCGATACATAAGGTCTATTAACATGTTCTTCTGAGATCTTTTAATTATTGATAGCCAAGATTTTCCCCTATCTTAGGGATACCCTCTGCTGCTGACAACAAGGCATAAGTAGTCCTAGACCAATCCTCCGAGTGTTGCTTGCGCCCCAGCGTCCAAATTAGCACTTTGCTTTCTTGTATAATTTCTGCGAAGCTTGCCACCTCAAGACCTCCTTCAAACACACGGCGGTTCCTTGTCTGCCATACATTATGTAAGAAGAAGTACCTGACGATTTGAGTGTTGATGAGGATGGCAGAACCACTTGAATTCTTCTCTCCAAGGAAAAGATCAGTCTTGTAAAAACCAATTTTCCATGTTCTTTGGACCCATTTGCATATTTTCCCTGCGAGGCCTTTGCTAGTTCGGCAATCCATGAAGAGGTGGGCCAGATCTTCACTAGCAACATGCACCCCAAGCATTGATCGGACCCAATCCCTCTTTCCTGAATCTTCACCCTCGTCGGTAGAGCACCCCAAATTACCTTCCATAAAAATACCTTCGTGTGTTGCGGAACTTTTGGCTTCCAGATGTTCTCCATTACTTGCTCCCACCTTTCCTCTGGACATTTTTTATCCCATATCTTGTTAAGGGGGCTAGACCAATTCTTCTTATGCATCATTGTATGGTAAATGTCTTTAGGATGGGGTTTCTATAAGAGACTGCTTTTGGGCCATTTCTAGGCGTTCCAATCAAACTCCGAATCACAGATAGGCATCACTATATTGTCAAGCTCTTTCCTCACTTTGTGGACCAGCAAGACCTCCAAGCTATTCATTTGGTACTGGGTACCCAGAAGGTCAATGGTTTTCCAACTCTTGTTGTCACTGTCCCATAAGTGCCCCAGTCGATTCAGACCCTTATTATTCAACTTCCTGGTTGTCTCTATCCAATAGAGAATTTGTGGCGGATCTACAACTTTGGAAAGCCAGAGGGACCAATGCAAAATGGAGTTCTTGAAGTATCTGGTTTTTCCCCCCCACTTTAAGACTCATGTTGCTCTATTGCATTTTCTTACCAATTCTCCTGAGCTGCCCCCCAGCCTTAGGGTAGTCCACGTCGGGGCTAACAACTTGTCATGAACCTCCACCCCTCTCCACTTTCCACCTTTCGAGCCAAGTTTAGCTGCTTCTATCATATCTTTGATCATGACAGCCCAAACTTGATCCTGTTTAGCCAAGGAAACAACAAATTTGGTGCAGCAAGCTTCTGCATGGGCCACAGGGTTCAGAATTCTGAGGCCTCCTTGATTCCCTTGCCGAGCAACTGATTCCCAACGGGCCCATTTCCATGGCATGGAGGATTTCGTGTTGCTTTTCCATAAAAACCTTTTCACTGGTTTTAAGAACTCTTTCCAGTGACACTTAGCCATCTTGAGAAGTGGGCTAGTGAATTTAAGAAATCATAAAGGCATTTATCGCTTTTATTCGACTTGGGAACGGGAGAAGAGCATACTCCCACCTACTCATTTTTGTTTTGATTTTTTCAAGCACCCACTCAAATATTTGCTTGTGAGTTACGTCCATCCCCAAGGGGGCTCCCAGATGTCTGGAGATATTCCCTTTTGTGTCAATCTCCCCCGACCAGTCAGAAGGGTCAAATGAGTCATTTTTCGATAGGGAGATCAGCCTTGACTTCTCTATATTACAATGGGACCCCAAAGCTACAGAGAATTTTTGTACAATCTCCAGAGCTTTCTTGATGACCTGGGGCACGCCTTCGAGAAGAGGAGAGAATCGTTTGCAAAAAGTTTTGCTAGGAGTTGGCTATTTCCTGGCAAAGCCAGGCCTTGCACCTCCCCTCGTTCCGCACTATCTTTGAGCGTCGTGATTAAAGGATGTGATCCTATGGCGAAAAGCAAGGGGGCAAGAGGGCATCCCTGCTTAATAGACCTTTTGACCTCAAAAGAGCCCACAATTCTATCATTGAATTACAGCTCTGGCTGGCTTCCAGCTCCTAATACACTTACCAGATGACATAGGCGCGGCCCAAATCCCAGAGCTTCCATGACGGCTTCTATATATGTCCATGTTATTCTGTCATAAGCCTTATCCAAGTCCAACTGTAACAGTACACACTCTTGCTTTGTGACAGTTGCGGACTCGATGCCCACCATTGCTGCCAAGATGTTATCATAAATAGACCTTTCTTTGATGAACCCATGCTGATAGGGAGAGACGATCTTGGTTAGTAAGGGGGCTAGTCTGAGGGCTACAACTTTAGCAATAATTTTGTAGGCCACCGACATCATCGTTAGGGGGGGCCAGTGTTTCAGTTGAGAACAACAGATCTGTTTGGGGATGGGTTTGATAAGCCCTCTTTTTACACTTATCTCCAACGACCCTTCGACAATGGCTTTATTGGCCAACCTTGTGATTGAGACCTTGAGATCGTCCCAAAATTCTCTATAGAATTCCATAGTCATCCCATTCCAACCAAGGGACTTTTCCTTGCCAAGGGCTTGCAATGCTAATGAACATTTGTCTTCAGAAAATACCCTTTCCAAGAAATTAGCTTCTGAGTGGGGAATCTTCTTCTTGACACTCTGAAGTAAGGACGCTCTGGCTTCTTCCGCTTCTTGGGACTGGATCTTTGGTTGTCCAATGATTTAACCAAGATATCTCAGCATCAGACCAGCCATCTCATCCTGGTTGTGAATTGTTGTCCCTTTCTCATCATTGAGCAAGCGGACGTAGCCTCGGCTCTTCTTGTTTTTTAAAGCCCTAAAAAAATTAGAGGCTTAAGGTTGAAGGGCAGTCTCCCTGGAGAGAAGCCTTGCCTTTTTGATATCTTCTAACTGCTCATCAATCATCAAGATTAGATTTTTCTTCGAGCCATCGTTTGTGCTCATCCTCGGTAGCAAGCCCATTGGCTTTTTTGGAGGTAAGCAACTGTACCTCCGCTGTAAGATGCAGAAGGTGTACTTCCCTAACTTTCTTGATTCGGGGGACCCAAGGTTTTGATTGCTTTATGGATGCTCCAAGCAAAGAGGTCCCACGCATTGTGTTTGTTGAGGTCGACATCTTTTTTGAGCTTACCTAGTGCTGTCTTGGTTAGATTCCTGAAAAGAGCGTCTTTGAATAGGTGTGCCCCTGTTACTAACAGTTTCCCCCCCCCTCTTGGGGTCTACTCCTCCCTTGTATTCTTTTTAAAATGTATGTGCAGAGGTATGTGATATGAAAGGCTTTTTGTTGGGACTACCTTCATCTCCATCAAACCACGGCATCCAGTCAGCTTGGTGTGAGCAATAGTATCTGTCCAGCCTGGAGGCAGTGCGGGCATACTGGAGGCTTCTGTAGGTGAACCCATGCATGTTGTTCCATGGGCCGATTTCCCATAAGTTGATCATCGTCCATTTTTCGCACAAACTTTTCCATTTAGACCTTTCCGAGCCAGCCAGCATACTGGAGGATCCTGTTCTATCCCTGCTCTTTTCTACCATATTGTAGTCGCCAACCAACAACCACTCACCTTCAATAGGAGTATCTCTAAGATGCATCCATAGTTTAGCTCTTTCTTTTGCATTGCAAGGGCCGTATACATTCACAATGGTGAAGGGGAGCGCTTCCCATCAAATTTTAATCCCCAGGATTCTGCCGGATGGGTGGTTTAGAACCAACTTCGGCTCCAATTCTCTGTCCACAATCTTGAGGACACCACTGAAACCGTTACTTCCTTCTCCATAGAATACTAGTTTCTTTCCTAGCACATGCTTTATCTTGCTATGGGAATCTAAGTGGTGTTCTTGGATGGCCCAACAGTTGACTGCCTTCTCCTTTTTTACTTCCTCCCAGAATAGGGTACTCTTCTTACGGGTTTTCAACCCCTCTACGTTCCAAGATTGGATAGTGAGAGACTCCATCATTAATGAGGGGTTCATTGGGAAAGAGGAACGAATTCTTCAACATCCAAACCATCCCCCCCCCCCTCCTTGGTCTCAGGAGAATCCGGGGGTTCGAAGTCTGGGGATTTCTTTTTCGGCAGTGCTGCAAATGGATTGTGCAGTGGGACAGTGAACCCCCCTCCTTTCAATGGGATGGAGGATGGACTAGAACCTTTCACCTCTTTTTTTGCATTTTTACATCCATCATACCTTCTTTATCCTTCCCTACATTTGCCCCTTCGTTACTACCTCCTTGCTTCTCCAGCCCTTCCATCTGGGTTTCCATTTCATTGGTGGCCTGTGATGCTAGAGCTGCAGTACCATTAGACTTCAAGGGGAAATCCTTGGCGAAGTGTCTAAAGTTGTTGCATTCAAAACATGCTCCAAAGTATGTTCCAAAGTTGAGCGGAATAGTAACAAGCATCCTGAGATTATCCCACAGCCAGCTAGGCAGTCCCACAAACTCAACCCAGGCTGGATGAAACCCTTGTAGAGATTCAGATGAGTCGAACACTGGCTCCCAAGGCACCACACAGACCGTAGTCCTATTAAATACTAAGGGCCCTTTGTCGAGGATCTTTTCCACATCAGAGGCCTCTTTGAATCTCACTGAACAAAGTCCTTTAGCTAGGTAAAAGTACTTTCAATTGCTCCTCCATGACCAAGAATTTGAGGGCCCGGAAGCCATTGAATCATCTCAAACCTATTTGGGATTCTTCCACTGAACCCAAATACCAACATTAGTTGATCTTGTGTGGCTAACTGTTTTTTGATAAGTGTTGGTGGAATCGCTATAGTAATAGCCTCGGCAACCTCCACCAGATGTGGCAAAGACTTTCTTAAAGCAGAATAGGCCCGATCTGCCAACCCGTCTTCAACCAGCACACTGTAATCTGTTTGGGAGCAAGTTCTTTTGTTGTTGTTAGGGCCAGCCTCAATTATTTTGTTGACTTCCATGAGCTCTTTCTGAAGTCTAGCTCTTGTATTCTGCAGTTTTTCGATATCCCCTTCACCCGACATCCCTTCTGATGAGCCTTTTTCATAATCCTTATAGTTAGGCCCCTTCAGGTGCTAGCAAACGAGATGCATGGCCTGCGAGCTGCAGATGCACTTGACACTTTATTCATGTTCGTATAGATGGGACCCTGAGGGACCTCGTCTTTGAGGGTTTTAACCTCGAATTTGAACCCTTGAGTTGAGGCCATTTTCTCCCTTGTTTCCTCAAAGGGAACTTTTTTTATCAAGACAGTTTTGTCCTTTGTCGTGGGTTAAGCTTTTGGCGAATTGGGGCTTGACATTGTCACATCATCCAACGGTCTCAAGACCGAGCCGTCACCTTCATCCATCGGCACGACTATCTCTATTTCGGGTATTTTACCCGCTACTAGCATCTTTGAAAATTCGACAATATCGGGTTCCATTATCAAGTGACTTGGTTAACCTCAAGACCCTAGGAACAACAGGGCTTTAAAGCACTTAAACCAAAAGCAACGGAGATAATAATCAATACTGCAAAGACTTTGCAAAAGAATACTCCCAAAGTAAAACACCACAAAGCCTAGGCCTTTGAAAATTATCGCGATTATTAACTAATAATCGTGAAGCCTCAGTGATAGAAAACGCGCCGACGAGGCTTGGAAACAACCCTGCATCAAGTTGAAGACGCTAAGGCAGCACTTAACACAAGCAAGGATGGGTGCGATTGGTGATGAAACATCAGAACCTTGACTCAAGGTGCCCCAAGCTTGCGAAGAGCTCAGTCTGTAAGTAAGGAGAAAGCCCTAACCTAGGACCTGGCGCAGCTTGGCCCGCTTGCACTCAACAGGTTTCCCTGCTTCGCACTCAAAAAACCTCTCACATTCAATTGTGCTAGCTACACCATCGCTCACATTTTCTGAGAGATTCACCATCGCTCGCAATCTTCAGAACGCATGCTCAGCCATGGTGTAATGTCGGGAAACAAATTGACCTTATACAAAGGTAATTTTTCTTAGTTCTTTATCAACATATATTTTAGCACAATTTTGTGCACTACAAATGCTTTCCTTTGCTGCTTGCCTTCATCATATCATTCATAACTTCAAAGAAATCCTTGAAAGATTGAGTATTCTCCTTGTCTAGGCCTACACTTGTAGGATATCTCAGTTGGAAACTATACATCAACATGAATGGTGTAAATTCAGTTCTTGCATATTTGAAATTGTTATAGACAAATTTCAAAATGGTAAAGTATTCTTCCCAATTAGATTGTTTCTTACTTACATAAGAATGCATTTGACCATGAGACTACGGATGATCTGCGGTACTCATGCTCAGAGTAGTATCCATCTTTTTGAAGACTTTCTTCCAAAAATGACTATTCAACTTCCTATCTCTTTCTGACACTTTATCTATGGGCATGTCATATAGCTTTAGATTTATTCAATAAAGAGTTTTTCCAACTCTATTGTATTAACCGTTTTCTTTGTGGCAATAAGCTTTGCCTTTTTGCTTAAGTCGTCTACTACCACCCACACTGAGTCATTCCTCGTCTATTCTTGGGTAAACCGGCAATGAAGTCCATGGAATTGCTTTCCTATTGCCCTTGAGGAATCTCAAAAGAATGGACTAGTCCCCAACCTTGAGACATTCATGCTTATTGACCTGACATTTATTGCATTTTAGCACATAACTTTGGATGTTCTTAAACAAACTAGGCCAATAGAATTGTCTTTTAACTAACATAAGTCTTTTGAATCTCAAGATGACATGCACTTAGACTATTGTGACTTACTTTTAGGATGTGGGCGCAAAAGTGACCAATCGTTGGTATGCACACTCTACCCTTGTAGAGAGAGTACTCGTCGTCAATGGAGTAATTAGCATACTTATTCCTTTGATGAAGTTTATCACCCCCCTTTGAAGCCATAGTTGTCAAAGGTGATGAAGAATCTACATTAGAGATGTCCGGTCCCAAACTATAATCTCAGTTAGTCTCTCCGTACTAACACTCACTTCACTATCGGTCGCACCTACAATTTGTCTCTCTAGACTAGCACTACGTGCTGATGAGGAAGGTCGTCACATCTGTAATGCAATTGCATACAGTACACCATGCCTCCTTCACAACATCTTCTAGTCTAATCCTAACTTGATGATAACCACATCTCATATCTATCTTTGAAATATACTTTGATCCCAAGAGTCAGTGATCAAACAACTCATCCATCTGCATCATCTGATACTTGTTCTTAATCATTCTCTGATTAAGAGCCTTATAATCTATGCACAATTGTATAGATTCATCTTAGTTCTTTACTAGAAGAATAGGTGATGCTCACGGATTAGAACTAGGTCTAATATAACCTTTGTTCAAGTATTCTATTAACTATTTTTCCACCTCTATGCTTCGGAGTGGCTTAATCTATAAGTGGATTTGCTTATAGGTTTTGACCCTAGCACAACATCAATGTCATGGTCTACTTCTTGAGATAGTGGCAAGCCATCCAGTAAATCACCAAGAAAAGCATATAAAAAGTCCTCTAATTAAAGCAACTACGTCTTTTTCTTAGGGGTCTTGTTTGCCTTGAATTTTTTCATTTTAGAATCGTGTGCATGCTAAACAGGATGTTCGAATAGTGGGCCTCGTCCAAGGCCATGCTTTTTAGTGTATTTATCTACGTAAAAATTACTTATAGCTTCAACTACAAAAACACTTTTATTACTTTTATTTAAAACGAAAGAATTTAAAAGAGGGTAACAAGAAAATATCTATGCTATCTCATCCATGGAAGAGATAACAGGGGAAGACAGTCACCCTGTAGGATGATGACCTACCACTTAAATTGTAGTGCGTTGTGCAAATAGCTCCTCACAAGAATAGGGCCCAAGTTGTACAACCACTCCTTGCCTATGTACACGTCTGCTCTAGCTAAGTGCATGACATGAAAGTTAAAGCAAATCCTTGTAGTCCTGCATGGATAATGAAACTCCCATTGCTTTCTCGTGGTCTTGATCAACCTTAACTTCTTGAAAAACAAGTAGCTTAAGAAGTTATGGTTAGCTCCATCATCTATGAAAACAATGACTCTACTACCACCTATGGTGATACATGAGAACCTAGGTTAGGTTGTCACATCATAGATGGCGTCAAAATGGCACACTATCACCTTCTTAAACTCTTTGAAACTAAGAGAAAGCCTCTGCACCATGTGTAAAAACCTAAAGAATTTACCATCTCTCTTAAGCTCATTGCCACTAGTGCTACCTTTGAGCTTTGGGCATTTAGCCTTGGTGTGCCCTACCTCATTGCAGCTAAAGCATCATTTTTTTTGGGAGCTTTAATGTAGCTCTCTTTTTTCTATAATTTGGACACTTTTTTCTTTTTAAATGGTCGTGGTTTTTTAGTCCAATGACTACCCTAATGTCCTCTTCCCATGTTTCTCACTCCAAAACCCCCTTTCTTTTAAACGTCGATCTCTTTTTTCTTTATCATAAGCCCTTGCTGCCCTATCTCGTGCACCACGGTGCTTGATGTCATTATATATTTGTGCATATTTGATCCCCTTAGATAAACCTTCGGGTGAAGAGGTTCAACGTACTCAAAATAGTCATTTGTAAGACCCCTCTTGAAGCCCCACAAGTCTAGAATGCATCATTTTCTTTTAGTTTGAGTATTATCTCTCTATAGTTTGAGATGTACTAAATCGAGGACTTGTTCTCTATTAGACACTTGTCTCATAACTCCTAATTTCTCTCTTCCTCATTGATTGTCAATAATCCTTTCAAAACATCATTTTGAACTCTACCTAAGTGAATCCATCACTTGTACACCTTGCCAGTCAATAAGAAACTAGCCTCTACGGACTACACACAGTGCATGCATATCCAACTACTTTGTTAAGAATATGTTCATAGAATCTTTGTTCTCCTCTCTTTTCTCAACTCTAAGTCTAGGTGATTTGAAATTCTTGAGTAGAGCCGAGGTTGTCTCTAGGGACGGCCTTGTAGGCGCATTAGCTTGGACTCTCGTAACCACCGATGAGGTTGCGCTTGCTCGTGCCGTGGGCATCCTTATACTACACAAATGAGGAAGCCAATTGAAGTGACTGCCAAAGCGTTTATACTTGTGGAGATGCTCTAGTGCATCGTGACTACATCCACTTGTACTTTTTTTAAGGTGATCAATTTTGCATTAAATTGAATATCCCGTTAGAAAACTCCGTCTTCGTTAGGATATCAATAGGCTTTGCAAGGTCATAGTCCTTATCATCGTTGTCCTAGGGTTCCCCGTCATCTCTCTTAGTGATGTCAGTCTCAATAAAATCTAGCTCACCATCCAAAAATGGGTCATCGGGGTCTACAACCATGGAGGGTCTTGGCGACTCAAGTGAAGTGATCAACAAATGTGCTCCAGAGTAGGAAAGGACGTGGCATCTACATTCAGATAGCTTGATCGGGGTTAAGCCTAGAATTGATGATAACAAAGCCCAAAAAACCTAGAGAGCTAGAGTGTAGTATGGGCACACTACGACGAGTAGACATACTTTTTAAAAAAAAAGCAAATAAATACACAAAAACTACAAAATAATGGATATTTACACACACAATGCTTTAACAATGAGCAATAAAAATCATCCCCCCTCTCTTTGGAGAGTTGTGAATTAGCATTGTAGTCTGCAATAAGTAGCCAATTTTGTTGGAAGAGTTCGTGCTAAAAAATTCAAAGGCGGTGTAGCCAAAATTGATACAATCAATCTAGCTGTAGCCACACAATAACTTTGTTTGGAAACCTTCTTTGTTCCCTGTGGATGAAAAGACTCTTAATGAGCTTAATTTTTAAAACCCTTCTCTGTAATTGCCCTGTAATAACCCCTTCTCTATAATAGCCATGTACGTCTAACCTTGTTGCTCTTTGTAATAAAATTGAAGAGAGAGAGAGAGAGAGAGAGAGAGAGAGAGAGAGAGAGAGAGAGAGAGAGAGAGAGAGAGAGAGAGAGAGAGAGAGAGAGAGAGTTCACAAGGTCGGGACCATGATAGGGCAGCAGCGGCACCACAATGAGGCAAGGGTGGTGAGGGAGATGCAGACCAACAATGGTGCTATATTGGTTGCAATGAACCAAGTAAAATAGATTATTAAATGTGACAAACTTCAAAAACAATATGATGTCTACATTGCTTGGAATGGAAAAAAGGTTTGACAATCACTTGTGGATAGAGTATGTTACATGTAGCAATGAGACCTTTAAAGGAATGGTGTAGTTTAGTAGATGCTCTTGTACCATTAATTGTGCCAATATTGATTGTTCATTCTTCTTAACACCTAAAATTGTATGAGACTCAATTAAAAGGGAGGTTATCTCATTCTTTCACAAAGAGACTGATTGGTGTTGAGTATGGAAAACTCTTATGTGTTCCTTGTAGTTAGATGCTAGAGTGTGTGAATCGTTATGCTATTGTTATTTACTATTGTATTCCAATTGACAAACCTCCTATACAATGTGTGCAATCCATTTAGGCTATCACCACCACCTAGTAGGTAGAGACAAAGTAGAGCAATCGAACAAGCCATTCGTGATGCACTAATAGAGCACGATGCTCAACACCCACTCACTACTGCCAAGCAATTGGACCATGCAGCAACAGAATACATCATCATGGAGAAGCTCAATGTTTTAGCCCTTCCTTTTAGGAAGATCACAAAACTTTGTGCTAAAAGTGGATGCATGCTCTATTTGAAAATGCGGCATATATTTGGAAGAGGAAATTTTGTGCCAAAAGTGGATGCATGCTCTATTTGAAAATATGGTAGATATTTGAAAGAGGAAGTTTAAGTGCTTTTGGAGAGCAAGAAACACAATTGAGAGTGAATATCTACTCTCCAACCATGGTTTTCATGGTGGGATGTGAGAATTGACATTTATAGCAAGTTGAATCAAGCTAAGAAGATGGGTATCCTTGTGGAATTGTGCCAAAAGTTCCACCAAACCCAAGGGTATACAATATACAATGGTACGTTACTAACCTTTCAACTTGTAATTGCTGACAAGCTTATTAAAATTATCATGGCAGAGATACAAATACACCCAATGGGCGCAAAAAAAACCATCTCACAAAAATCCTAGCAAAATGCCATCAAAGACTCATGAAATGGTGCAAGAAGAGATTCCACATTAGTCTTCTATATATCCACAGGAAGCAGAAGTCATTTTCAACTTTGTGGAAATGGACACAAAAAATCAAGTCAACATATTATACTCACCAGTTTGGTGTTAGCCAATATTCCACCTCAAAAGTCAAGTTAAGAACTTGATCACTTCACGCTTTACTCCATCTTAAGAGCTCTATTTGTAAAGTCCAAGTTTCTTATGTGCTAAGGAAAACCCCTTTTGCATCATCAAATTTAGGTAGCTTATCTACTAAATGAGAAAAGTGTCGTCAATTTCAAAGCTTTCAAGTCTGATAAATTTGTGATTGATAGACTTATGCTCAAGCCACAGTTCTTGCATGTATATTTGATGTGATTAATGTGCATATAGAGAGAGTCAATAGAAGCACTAATGGCCATTTGATAGGCATTTAAAATGATACCTAAAAGTCACCATAGCTTTAGAGAGAGAGAGAGAGAGAGAGAGAGAGAGAGAGAGAGAGGAAAATAGAGGAATGGAGCATAGACATCGAAGGATGTTGCACAAACTTTGAAAGCATCCTTTTCATAACAAAGTGAGTTGTAGATGATCAAATATTTACTGACCTTATTTTTTTTTAAAATTCAAAATTCCCACTCTTTGTCGACTAAAGAAGGGTGCTCCTTAGCCATTGTTGACGTCCCTACTTGTTTCTCATTTGCTTTGACTTTTTGCTTTTGATGATAATTCTCATCTATATGGCTGAGCTTGCCACAAAATGTACACTCTATGCCCAATTGTAATTCTAGATTATTCCTTGCTACTGGATCTTTGGCTCTCTATTTCTATCTTTTGCCACTTGAGTACATATAATTTCCAATGTTTACTTATGTCTTTTTTTGAGACGCTTTTGTCCTTCCAAAAGTCAAGCTTCAATCAACTCTTCAAGCTTATGTGAAGGTAAATTTGTGAGGATTGTGACCAATCTAGAGTATTCATTAGGGTTGAGATACTCTTAACAAATACTAAAATCTTCATATTATTTCAATTTGCTTATTTATTTCAACAAGTTCTACTCGAATGATTAAAAGGTGTTCCTTATGGCTTCAAAAAAATTAAGAGGTGCTCCTAATTCAAAGATTCCACTCAAAAACAAGAAAAACAATGCGTTAATCTATAGCACCTAATGACAGGCAATGACAAAGCACATAGATTTGCAACAATATTACCTAAGAAAGATGAATACAACACTGTGTGTGTGTGAGAGAGAGAGAGAGAGGAAAACGCTAAAGAGAACTTAGAAAAAAACACTAAAGAAAAAATAAAAAGAGCAAAGAAACACCTATTTATATGGACACAAAATGTCTTTTGATTTTCCATCTTCATTTGTCTTTTGACTTTCCACCTTCATCCATCTTTTCATTTCCTAAACTCACCCTTCTCGTGTGCACTTAATATGTTTTGAAAGAATTTTTATTTTTATGAGATTGGAGAGACCTAATAGAATGATTTTGTCAAGAATATCCCAAGCTTTTTGTATTGTTTTACAATTCCCAAGGTATGTGTGGATATAAATATCGTGTATACTTTCTCCATAATTTCTATGGCTTTGTGATTCTTAAGTTATGTTTAGATAGACCTTTCTTGAGTTTGAGGTCTAGCCAATATCACCACCTCCCTCTCTAAGTTCCCATAATCTTTTTAAATACGATGAAACTTGATGTACCATGTGTAAAAGCTGGTACCACAAAATGTTTTGATGGAATTTCTAACAGCTATAAGGATTCATCAAGGAAGCGGTATTAAGGGTATTCATGAGGCATTGTAAAAGCTGGTACTAAGTTTACAAAAGATCATGTTACAAGAATTAATCATGTAATTGGAGCACCAAATGGGGGAGATTCTTTTTTTTAACAAGTACAAAGCTATTTTTTGATTGTAAACAAAATCAAATCTACCAATTCCACTTACACAAAACATTCATAAGAAGAGACTCTTTGATAACACGCATGGGTCACAATTCAAAAACTTGAATGATTCATTGATCCAAAACAATTATATATACTATAGTATAATGGCAAAGTGAATGCCATGGACATGTGTCACAAAATGCGCCCTTCAGTGAATTTCAACATATTTAGTTTTCAAACGGTGCATGACACACATACACGCTGCCATAGGTATCCATTTCCATCATGAGGGTAAGCACTAATGTGAAAGAGTTGTTCCCTCTCGCTTTCTATTATCTCAAATTCAAGGCTCCAATTAAAGTCGTCCCTCCCTGTCCATTATGTATTGATACAAATCCCCCGCCCCCCCCCACCCACTATGGAGAAAGAGGGAGAAAGAGAGACACACATGCCTTCCAATTGTCAATTGTCATGCATTACATTGCTTGATTGATAAATGTAAGATCCAAAGGTTCTTTTAGTTAGCAACAACTCACTTATAGAGTTGTTCCCTCTCGTTTTCTATTATCTCAAATTCAAGGCTCCAATTAGAGTCCTCCCTCCGTGTCCATTATGTATTGCTACAACAACAACAACACCCCCCCCCCCCCCCCCAAAACACCCCCCCCCCCCCCCCCCAAAAACACCATGGAGAAAGAGAGACACACACGCCTTCCAATTGTCAATTGTCATGCATTACATTGCTTGATTGATAAATGCAAGATACAAAGGTTCTTTTAGTAAGCAACAAGTCACTTCTTAGAACTTTGCAACTTCCCAAATCCTATAACTTTCCATATGCCTAGGCTCCTAAGCCCACATTCCCACATGAATACACTTCCGCATAGTCTTGCACCTTCGGTTGCGACAATTTTGTGTGCTGCAAAAGATCCTCCTTTGTGGGTTCATCTTTGCGACAAAAATTCACCTATGTCGATCCACCATGGCTCCTCTGTGTGTGTGTGTGTGTTGCCAAATAGTATCACATATTGGATACTTTCTCTTCTTCTTCCCTAGAGATGCTAGATCCTCAATTGAACAGTATTCGGCTAACTATGGCGCACCGTAATGTCCCGACATAATTATGACTTTCTCATACTGCCCTGATGTATTTACGATGCTACTGTATATAAAAATAATTCTCGTAAAAATCCCGTTTGGTCTCGTTTCTGCTCTAGGTGATCATTGTTTAATCCAACCGAGACTAAAATTAATATTGTTATGTTCAACTCATCCTAAAAAGCACATTGCCATTTCAAAAATGTTGAAAAGCACGAAAAGCTAAAAATAGTGTAAAAAGAACAAAAACAACAAAATTTCTAAAATTGAACCACGGGTTCCCCTCGTCCACTCGAATAATACGCGGACTCACTTTTCACTAAAAACACCAAAAGTCATGAAAAGCTAAAAAAAATAGCGTGAAAAACATTCGAAAAGCAATTTTTTACAAAATTGAACCATAGCTTCCCTGAAACACGTAGATCAAGGATCCAACCTTGCTTTTTGCAAAAAAACACGTAAAAGCATAAAAAGCTAAAAATAGCGGATTTTTCTAAAACTGAACCAAACGTTCGTCTAACTTACTGCAACATGGAAATGGCCTTGCTTTTTACTTTAGAACCTTCCAATATTGTTAATTAAGCATCTCAAATCAAAATTTGACAAAATAGATATTGAAAGCTATTTTTCTTACTTTTAAAAGAGACCCAAAAATTGAGGATTCTCTCTAATTAGGTAGTAGCGACCCATTGTGTATGGAATCTCGGACAAGGTGGGTACACACACACACACACAAATAGGTACAAGTATCACTGCTTGGTATTAGTCAAAATTCTCCCCCGACACATTAAAAGGCAAAGAACCTCCCCATTCTTCGTGGGATGCTCTCCCTAAATTGGTAGTTTCCCTTGGGATTTAGACCTCATAAAAATCCCATGCTACAGGAGCTGTGAGTCTTTTCTACTCCTTGGGAAGCAAGATGCACAACAAGTCTCTTCCCCCCACTCTCTGCGCAAGCCTCCTACCCTTACTCCTCTGTGTCGCTGCACTCTGCTCTCGCTCACTCTTAACGCACAAACACACACAGAATCCCCCCTCCCCCCCATTGGATTAAGGTTGGCGGATGTTGCTGGATTGTACTCTCCTTGTCATGATAACGGATCGTTCACAATTTGTCTTGTATATGGCTGCTCAAAATATGTTCCATATCGGGTATTTATAATCAAGTGATGGATAATCTTTACCCCTCACTTAGAATTGGCTCTTGCGTTTTCTGTGTGCGTACATGCAAAGTGAGCTTTTGAGGGCTTGAACACTCACTTACTGTGTTGCAATGGAGATAATGGAACATAAGGAGGCATCTCAGGTTGGTAATAATCCTTTTTTCTTTTTGTTGTACTCTGCACCACTTCAAAGCATTCTAACTTGTTGAGACACCTTGGATATGATAGCTAATGGTGATTATGTCCGTATGTTTTGGATTAACAGTACGTGTGCGTCATTTGTCCTTTGATGTAGATTGCACTATTGATTATTAACTAGCTCTTGCAGACTTGATTACTGTGTTGAATTGTTTCACTGGCAACTTTTGGGTAAAACCGTATTACATCTTTGGCTTGGTGGAACTCCTACATAAATAATGTTCTGGCTCCTGTTTAAGGATATTTTTTGACAAGCCAATATCGCGCATTAGTCTTCTGGTTTTTGTCGTAGAAACTCTGTCCTAGCACTTTGCCCTGTGAATTTAAAAAAATTAAAATAGAGTGGTATAATATATCCTTTCAAGGTAATGGTGGATTTGGTACTACTATGCCCCAAGGGGCGACTGTTATGTGCACTTGGTGTTCTGTTGATTGCATATCGTGAAGTAACTCTTGTTCCATCTGATACCGAGCTCGTAGCAAGCTACCATCATATTAAATAGGGTGCTACCTTTGATGTTGTATACCAGAATGTGATAGTGTTTTAACTTTGTTAAGACCGAGCTTGACTAGATTTAGTAGGTATTCATCTCATTTGGCATACTAGTTGTGGTATGATAGATTCCGTATAAGGTTTGGTTTTGCTTAGCAAAGATGGTCACCTGAAAACTATCAATGGAGTTTTTTGTTCTAAAGCTATTGATTCCGAGACTTTTATGGCTTATGGTACTTGAAAAAGCTAGACAAATTTAAGCTTGATAAATCTGGCAAAATAATTTGAATATTGAAGAAACTGATCAATGGGATGATAAGTGGATTAAGACACTTGGATCGGAAGGGGTGGTGGTCTTTTGATCAAAAGCATCTGTATGTTGTTATCTATTTAAAATCTAAAAAAATGGGGCTATATAGAAACCATACCTATAAGTACTTCCATGAATATTTGGGATAATTAACCTCTTTTCAAAACAATAAAGAACTGGAATACATAAACACTTTGGGTAGTAGTATTAAGTTGAGAAAGTTGTAAGCTGAACATGGATAACAACTGATATAGTCCATTGACACCTGTAAAACACATCCAATGCTAACGTATCTATTGTCTTATTTGGATGAATGCAGTTGAGGACTCTATCCTTTCTTGGAATCTTTTGGCTCAAAGAAAATGATTGTCCTTTACATCATTGGCTCTTACTACTTCTTGGGACATACTTTTTAGATCAGCTATTGTATTTTTACACTAGAATGAGATCTCATTTGTATAGCCATGTACAAAAATAATTCTAAGACTGAGTTGTTTTTGTACTAATCATTGTCACTTGTCTAAAGTCAGTTGTCTTTTGAGTTTAAATGTTCATTTATATCTTATTATATAAGTAAAATAGCTACACACACGTCCTATATATAAGGTTTTTTCAACTCTTTGGGAAAATTAGGACGTTGACAGGTTTTCTAATTCCAAAATTTTAAGATACCCAAAACTAGTTTCTAGACTTTTGAGAAACCTGACCAGCGCCAAAAAAGAATAAGTTACAACAAACCAAGTTGGTCTTATCAAAGACTATCTTGAGAGTATTGTTTGAGGTTTAACCATGACAAATCATTCACCACCAAGGTTTTCTACTGAGCAAAGAGATATGAAAATTGCAAGAAACACCGCAATACCTTTGACAGTGGGATAAGGAGAATACCTAGAGGTGAGGCATCTACTGATCAACAAACCAAACGTGAGATTCATCAAAACCAATGGAGCCATGAGAGTTCCAACGGACTATGCACACGAGGGTTTGTATAGATTATCAAATGGGGATCCACATACCTTTTACAAGTGGTTAGAACATGGAGAACCAACATACAGAGTTTTGGGTCAACTCCCAGATGTTGAAGTATATGTTGCTTAAGGATTTCATATGGATGACTAGTATGATCATGGCTGGTATGATCATATATTAGCTTTTCTTTAGAAAGAAGTTGTTGGACGGATACGCCGCGACGACCTAACTAATTCCTACAGAGGTCTCTACCCAATGTTAAGTCACAATCTTCAGGAGTGCATAAGAGGATACTTCCTACAACGCTTTCTAGAGGTGAACACCCATCAAACAATCTCGAATTACCACAGAACTTGAAGGAGACCCTACTAACACCAATAGGTCGCTCTCCCTAAGGACTATGAACCAAAACCCCAACCCAAAACACCCGGTGCAAAATCACGTAGGATGTCTGGCCGAAATTTGTAGGTCTTCGTTTCCAAAATCTAAAGTGCCTAATGTGTAGCTCCACTCAATGCGAACGTGTGGATATGCTGCAATGCAAAATCGGACAACGTATGCTCACCGAATCACCAGATGAAGCCCATAGATGGAGCTCGCAAAACCAAACCATACGCGTGCAATGTAGGTATCGACGCGTAGCTCTCGTCGGGGGCAACACGCTGCACTTCTCCGCACTCGATTCCGACCACCGGTACGCGTCAAGGTGAAGCTCTCACTCTCTCTCGTACACAATACACTCACTCACAGACTTCAAACGTTTTTAAAATGACAAAGGTTTTTTCATTAAGGTCAAAAAGTGGTATAAATACCTTACAATTCTCAAACCCTAATGTTCCAAATTAACCGTCTACTCAATCTAAATGTCAAAACTGGGATACAATCTGGAAACTTCTGTAAGTCCCAATATTTACAAGGTGAAATGTCAGGTTTTCTCAATGAATGAATAATTACAAAAAATAATAATCTGCCGAGCCGCCATTTTTCGTAGGGTGTGTCCAGCTTCTAACACTCCCTCCCTCCTTGCTCATGTCGCCCCCGACATGGCTGTCGAGCTGTTCTTCATCTTATGGTTTCTTGCATCTTGAGCAGCGACTCGTATCTTGCATGTTGAGCCAGTAGTGTTGGGCCGAATATATCAGAGTTGATTGTGAAGAAGCCGGTGTAGAAAGCTTCTTCAAAGGCGTGGAGGTGATAGGATGGCAAAAACATGATCCTTTGATACAATGCATGTATCACCTCCTTGGAAGGCTGACCAGACAGATCATATGCACATCTGTAAGTATCTTGAAAGAAAAAGATACCGTCTGTCGCCTGGCCCGGTTTGAACGTCTTGAAGACTGCCAAAAGGGTTTTGTAGATCTTTCTCTTCATAATGCAAGAAAGGTCAGGCGAGCCAGTGAACAATTTGATGGTGCCCGTTAGGGTTTTCACCATGTATTGAACACTTATTCTCTCGCCTGCCTTCAAGCCTGGCAGCTTCGGATAGTTTAGCCAAGTGGGTTGGCTTCTTTGTAGTAGCTCCTGGGCCTTCCACGTCCGCATCCTTGGTAGAGGGCAGAAACTTAAGTTATCTCTGATGACTTTGGGTGCCTCTACCAAATAGATTAGGTACTATGGATACTTCGTCAGCCATGCCTTTCTCCACCTGGCCTGGGAGTCGACTATCAACTTTACCCCTTCAGGCTTGGAGATATCTGTTGTGTATAGTGGCACTGTTGGCTCTTCTCTGATTCTTTTGTTGATCGTGGCGAGAGAGGGCTGTAGCCATTCACGTCGCAGGTTGCTGGCGTCTATCTTCTGAATGGTCATGGATTTAAAAACCCTCTGCTCCCATTCCAAAGCTTCTTTGGTCATTTCTCTGATTTCTGCTTCTATGGCCTTGCGCAGCTTCTCTTCCTCTTCTTGTGTCAGATCTTGTGGCTCTTGAGAGGGTCCTACAAGGATTTCCTCTTGCATGGGTGTGTCCACAGGATCTGCCACATTCTCTAGGTCTATGTCTTCCATGGCTGCTGGACCTGTGCTTGCCTGCTCTTCTGCCTGTTGGCCTCTCAGCTCTTCTATCTGCTTTTGGAATGTTTGTTTCTCTACTTCAGCTTGTTCTCCCATGTTCACGAGGAGGTCGTTCAAATCGGCGTTTATCTTCTCCGCCTCCTCGAGCTTTCTCTTGATATTTTCTAGCTCATCTTGCATTGCCTTCTTCTCTTCTTCCATGCGGGTTTGCATGACTACTGATCCTTCTGCCATCATCAACCTTTGCTTCTTCTCTAAAGTCAACTCTTTTTGGAGCTCTTTCATTTGTTCTTCATAAATCTGGCTCTCTCAAGTGGTTTGAGTTGAGCTAGTAGCTCTGACTCTGGCAGGAGATGCCCGTAGCCGCTAGATGGTTTGATCTTTAACTTTAAGCTGGTCCTTGAGCTCAAGGATCTCATCCTGGCTAGCCTCTTGCTCTATTTCTGCCTTCTCTTTGGCATTCCGCATGGCCTCCACTTCCTTGGACTCCTCAGCAAGTTGTAGGGTTAGGTTATCCCTTTCCCTCTCTGCATCTATCAATGACTTGCTGAGTTGTCTATATTCCTCTTCGGCTCCTTGCAGTCTTTGAGTTGCTGCCTGATTTTCTCTTTCCATCTCCTGGCATCTTTGCAATGCCTTTGCCAGACTGGCTTGCAGCTCTGTCTCTCTCTCTCTATCTGCCTTTGGCTTTGTTTTTGTAAAGTGTCGACTTCAAGCTTGATTTGCACTTCAGTGGCTTTGAGAGTTGCCATTTAACTTTCTGAGGCCAATGACTGTGCTCTTAGCCCGGTTAGCTTGGTCATCACCACATCCCAATCATTGTGGGCGGGTGCAAGTCCACTGTATCAGTGGCCATTTCTTTAAGCTCCACTAACCGTAGGCTCTGTATTTTCTCTTTGGGCCCCGTGCTTGCCAAGTCAAATGCGATTGAGGCAGCCTCTTCTTTTGAATATCCGACAGCTAGTAGGTCTAGAAATGTGTTATACCTTGCTTCATTTGGCTCTGGCTGCTCACTTTTAGGCTTAGCTTCTTCTTTTGGTTCTTGCTCTTGGCTCTGTTCTTGCTTTGACTCTTCTTGATCTTCAGGTTTTTCTTTCTCCTCTTTCTATTGAGTTTGTGGAGGGCTACGAGGAGGTGGTGAGGGCGGTGGGCGGACTCAGAGCTGGACGGTGGAGTTGTTGGCTTTTTCTTGAAATCCCTGTCCGCCTTTGTCTTCCTCTCTCTCTCTTGGCCTTCCTACTCCTCCAGCAGTTGCCGTCGGACTTACTCCACTTCTGCTTCTGTAAATGGTACATGTGGGATATTTTCCACCGTGGCATCCAGAATCTCAAAATTCTTGATATAGTCGTCAAATCTGTCTCTGTGCACCCTTCGGGATGATTCCAACATTGCTTCTAGAGACGGCTTCCAAAGCTCGTTCAAATCTCCTTTGAGGGCTCTTTCGGCTCTGAAACTTTCCATTAGCCGCTCTAGCTGTGCCGCCTTTTGTGATTTCGTCTCTTTTACAGGCACTTGGACAGATTCCTTCTTTCCCTTCTTCAGCTCTGGCTGCTCTTCTTGTACGGTTTCTAGTCGGCGTTTCAACCTAGTGGCAACCCTTGGTGCTTTGGGCTGTTCCTCTTCCTTATCTTCCTTGAGCCTCAGCCAATCGTTCTGTGATGGAGGGTCGGGCCATCTTCCCTTGGCGTGCAATGCCCCATAAATCACTTTCATGATTAGCTCACCCAGCACAATGTATGTGGGGTTCTTGTTGCCCATTTTCACCAGATTATCATGTATATAAGCTGCATAATTGATTACCTTCGGCTTGCTTTTCTGCATTGCCCAGGTGAATGTTGTGGCAATTGCTCCAGGCGGCATTCTGTACTTTTGTGGCCGCTTTGTACACATATGGAAATACTGGTTGTACAACTGACTCATGATTGCCACTTTAGGGTTGGCAATGTCTTCAAAAGTGTAGTTGCCTTTCTTTTCTATGTACACCTTTACTTCGTCTCTTCTTTTGGTTGCACTATCCCCTTTGTTGGAGAGGTCTAGTGCAGCTGCCACCACTCTCTCTGTGATTATAATCTCCGTGTCTGGCTTGCCCTGTAGATCCGTAACTCGTGCCACTCCATCTTCCTTGATTGTCGTCACAAATTCCCATACTCTTTTTATGTCGATTCGTGCCGGCACAACTTTAAAATAATTGTGGAGATCAATCTTCTCCAAATACTCTGCCATCTTGCTTCTGACGAACTCATTGAGCTCCCGCGGTAGCATTGGTAGCTCTATCACATTTCCTTCGGTGTCTTTGAATACGCCTTGGTAGATCTTTAGATCATTGGACTCTAGCAAGTCCTCTTGGATCCATGTGCTGGTCGGCTTTAGAGTTCCTTCTGGTATCACGAAGGGCTCTACTTCTTCCAAATAATCCTTTATGGTCATCCTCTTCTTCTTTGCCGGCGACTTTGCGACCGCCATAGATCCAGTTGCACTCAGTAGTCCGAAGTTAGCGTTTTTTCCATATCAGCTGAGAAACTGAGTTTAACTATCCAAATGACTTGAAAATTGAAAATAAAACTTAAAAGGAACTTGGGAAACTGTGCATGTGCTCACAGTACAATTTTGGCAAAAAATTATCATCTAGACATCCTACGTGTAGGATGTCTTTTTCATCAAATTCTGGTGATACTTGACATGCTGGTAGTCCTTGGCCTGTACAACATGGCTATGTGATTGGATTTGGATTTGGACATCAAAACGTGCATTTTTGGGCAGATTCAGGCTTTAAGCTCACAAATTGGGTAGAAAGTCCACAACATGTAGCAAATGATATCCAAATGGATTAAAAATTGATATATGGGCTCCTTGCACCATGGTAATGGCTCCCATGATGTCATTCTTTGCACAGAAGGTCAAAAACATGCTGGAGACATCCTACGCGTAGGATGTCTATTTCATTAAAATGGCTTGAGATTTGTTATGTGGGTAGTCCTTGGCATGTGGAACATGGCCATGCTCTTTGGATTTTGATTTGGACAAGATTTGATGTTGGTAAGACCCTGTGTAGTGTTTTTGGGCTCAAAAAGTGTATCTTGGAGGTGTTGGGGGTCAAAAATGATTAGAATGGCTTCAAACTTGATATATGAGCTCTTGAAGATAATAAGAAAAGATCTGGAATGAAAAAATACCCTCTATAGGCCAAAAATGTCAAATAGACATCCTACGCGTAGGATGTCTACTTTATCATTTCTTGCAGGTGACCACACAGATTGGTTGGCTATGTGTTCATGACTGTATTGTGCAAGTTTCATGTGGTTTGGACAAGTTTTGGTAGGTCTATGGCCCATTATTGCCTCTATGCCCTGACTTTGCGTTTTTTCATGCATATGAGGTCAATTTTGGTCCAAATGTGATGAAACTTGGTGGCTTGCTAGCATGTCAAGGCAATTTAAAAAATGTGTGTGATGAGAGTTGTTGGGTTCTGTGCCGAGAAATGGTCTTGAGACATCCTACGCGTAAGATGTCTCCTGATGATTTTTTAATGGAAACTGCTACTGGTGCCTGCCCTTAGTCCCCCTGAGTCCCTTTTAAGCCTAATTTCAACAAAAAAGTCAAATAGATAGAAAATAACTCCCTGTGTGGATTTCAGAGCCTCCGAGCCATTTTTTGACTTTTGGAGTGCTTTTTGGTGATGAAGTTTCTTGATGTTGGTCTCCATAGCTTCCCGATCCCTTGGGGATCCTTGCCATTTAGTTTTTGTCGACTTTGGCTTTACCGGAACTCCGTTTGGCAATTTGTCGCTCTAGAAGCACCGTGGTTGCGTTTACATGTCTTCGATGACTTGTGGTGGTCTACCACCATAGGACTTGGTTGTTGATGGTCTAGGAAAGCCGCTCGTGAAGTTTGGTGGCAAACGGACATGCAGTTTGGCCGCGAGAGCTATTTGACGCTTTGTGTGTCGATGCCGTTGCTGAAGTTTAGTGCCGCTTCGGGTCACCTTTTGGTCATGTGGGCTACATAGACTTGTCGAGCATGTCGAGATGCTCCTACCCATGCATTTTGGTAGCTTTTGGGCGCCTCTCCGCCGATTTCCCATTTGGTGGCCTCTTGCGGGATTCTAGGAATTAGGGTTTTTCCCGATGGTTTTCTACTGCCTTTGGACATCCAAGACTGGTCTCCTATGCTAGGGTAAGCTGCCGATGAAGTCTCGTTGCTTTTGGGTTAGCCGTTAGGTGGTCACTTCTACTTGTAGGTCTCTACTACCCGCTTTGTGTGTGAACCATACGCTAGTTTTCGCGACAAAACAACAAACATGCGCGAAAAGCTCAAGGTGGTGAGCCTACCTCTCATGTTTGAAGCCCGTCGGGTAGTCGTGCACATCGTAGAAGCTGCTGGAAGTTCCGTTTGCTCTAGGTGGCAGGAGCTCTCTCTCTCTCAAAGGTCAATAGTGAAAATGAGCTTAAAATGAAGTGAAAAATTCTTATAATGGGGGTCCCCGAACCACTTTTCATGAAATTTGACATGTGCTCCCAACTTCTTGAGAGATGAGGTTTAGGCTAAAAAATTTCTTGATTTGGACTCCATTTGCCCAGTTTACAAGAAATTTGACGTTTCGGTCAAAATCTGGCCAAAACACGCTTTTCGCTCCAGTCTCATAATTGCACTCCCACTGTACCATAGGTTTTCCTATAGTCACTAATCATTCCCATTTTTTTTTCATTACGACCGTTTTTCACCTACTTTTTGTATTTTTCAAGTTTTTCTGCCGAAAATTAGTAAAATTAAAAGAAAAATAACAAATCAAACCCATAAAATCCCCAAAAATCATAAAAAATCAAAAACATCACCGCAAAACATTATATACACTCACATGCAATTTTCATGGCCGGATTTCTCCTTTTACCAATATTTTGACCGAAAAATGGCTATTTTACTTATATACCCACACCTAGGGGCTTAATTTGGCATTTGGCCCCATATGCTTGTAGATTCATGTTGCATAAGGGCATATGTACTTGGGTTAGTCCAGAAAATTTTGCAATCAAACAACAACCCTTAAAAATAGTCAAAAAACATTCCCTTTTTTGCTCTTTCTGCTATTGGGTCCTCATCTAAGAATGCCTCCCCCCCTCCTAGCCGGAGTCCTCCCGGATGACAAGGTATCACCTCAAAGTATGTGCTGTGCATAGGTTGAAAAAATTGTGCTAATGCTTGGCCGTGTAATGTGGCTCTATTTTATGCATACTCGGTCAATGCATGGAAAAATTAATGCTGTTCAAGAGAAGGGTATAAGCAAGATGCTTATTGGCATTCGTCGTCGAGGTTTCCTGTTTTCTTTGCAAGTAAAAGCTGTAACTCTACTGCTCTTTGTTTAATTGTCTTTCTAACAAAAGTCACTTGCTTTGTTGCTACTGTTGATATGGCCGTAGTTGTCTCCTTAGAGAGAATTGGCTTGGCCGGAATGGCCGTAGATTGTATCTCTTTAGCTTTCCATTGGTAGCTTGTCTTTGCCGGTTTAGGGTTTATTGCTACTACATTGGTTGCCATTGTTTTGCTGTTGATGGGCATCCACATAAATCAGTGTGTTGGTTTCTTATGCAGTTGTCTGCTTTCCGATGCTGCTTGTACTGAAGGATGTTCTTTTTGCTTCAGTTTCGGGATCCAAATGCGAGTCGCATTTGAGTTATTGCTGAGCATTTTCTTTGGAATCCATATCTGTTTTATTCCCTTGGTTTTTGGTTGAACTATCTGCTTCGGTTGAATTCTTCTGTTGTATTGTTTTTTGTCTGTCATGTCATTTCTATCCTTCCGCACCCATATTTGTTTTTCTCTTGTTGGTAACTCTGATCTTTTCACTGCGGTCGATGACTTTTCATAACTGTACTGAACATGGTTGTGTTGGGTTAAAGGCCCCTGTGCCCGACTGCCCGTTGTTCAGCCGCCCATGTACAGCCATTCATTTACTCATTCATAATAACTATACTCATAACTACACATTGTAGTGTGAGTACCGCCCCGCCACACACTGTGTCTATCTCCTTCTTCGTGTTGGCTCTCTGTGTGTGTGCTCTCCGATCCCAACAAGTGGTATCAGAGCTTGGTAGTGAGAGCATTGAGAGCTTCATCATCATTGTTGAGTGTGTTGAAACTTGCTGCTGTTTCATTGCCGTTTTTCGGTTTCGCGCACGCGCGCATTTCCAAAGAGCAGAAGGTTTTTCTGAGCTTGGCATTGGAAGGTTCAGCACTCTGCGAGTATTTTCATCAGGCGTCCTGGGGTTTAACCCCCCTTTCGGAGCCATTCGTGCCATTAGAAATCCCATCCGAGCTACAGACTAGAAGCTGCGTTTTTCAGCTCTCTTTGGTAGTTTTCTGCTGCCAGAGCTTCCATAGCCATTACAAGTGCCATTGTTGTAGTGTCTTCCACTTACGTGAGCCCACAGCTCATTTGAGAGTGTGTAGCCTCTTCTTGGAGTGGCCTCATACACACAGAAAGAGTGGGAGTTTTGGCGACATTGTCTTCTTCGACTACAGGTATAGGTACAGGTGCAGGTACATGTACAGGTACAGGTACAGGTACAGGTACAGGTACAGGTACGGGTACAGGTTACAGGTTACAGGGAGCTTTGGATACAGGTCTCTTTTGTGGCTACAAAACATGTATTTTGACTGTGGGACAGCCATGTATATGGTTGTGGTTTGAGTGGGAGCTTCTACTCTTCTCGGCAGTCTGTTTATGCGTGTTCTTGAGCTACAGGTTTACATCATCTATGTATGTTGATGGATGTGGATATGGCAGTTTGACAGACACTCTTTATGCATGATATTGTGGAGATTTGGTTCACTTATACATAGAGCGGGTTTGCTCTTGCTTGCAGTGTTGCGGTTTGAGTACGGATAGGTACTTGGTTGACAGTAGAGATTGGACTTCGTTGAGCTTGTGCATTGGTTATATGCTCACTTGGATCCATTTATGCTCACGGATTTGTGTAAGCTTGGTCAGCTTATGTCTCTATTGTGGTTATTCAGACATGGAGTATGTTTATGCCTCTATGACAGCTCATTGTTGATGCATTTTGTGGCACAGTTTGCCTAGGCCGGTTGAGTTACAGGTGTCACGGGTTTATGCATTTCTTTGTGGATTTCTAAGTACGTTTTTTGACCATATTATGGGTTGATTTATACTCTATGTGTTTGCTCTTTGATTGAGCAGCAGGTGTTGTCAGATTTGCAACACTACTTTGTTGTGGCAGTTTGTTGGTTGGTTACAGGTTTCTCATTGTTGCATTCTTGTTGTAATGGGCACTAAAGAGGACACAATTTTCAATATTGAGAAGTTGGATGGTGCTAACTTCTCATATTGGAAAGATCAGATTTGGGATGTCTTGGTGCAGAAGAAACAGATTCGACCTCTAAAGTTGCAGGGAGTTAAGCCAGAGAACATGGAGAGGGATGATTGGGAGGAGTTGGATGAGATGTGCAGGTCTACCATTAGGCTTTCCCTTTCAAAGTCTGTTTATTACAATGTGAAAGATGCACAGGGTGGAGCTTATGAGCTATGGCAGCGGATTTGCGATATGTATGATAAGCATTCGGCTGCTTCTATGGTGTATTGGATTAAAAAGCTTATTGATTTGCGAATGGAGGAAGGTGCTTCCATGAATGCGCATTTGAATGAGTTTAATACAATTTTCAGCCAACTTGCTACGCAGGAAATTACGTTTGAGGAAAATGTAAAAGCTATGTTTTTACTTGTCACGTTGCCTGAGTCATGGGACACATTTAGGACAGCCATAAGTAACTCGGTTCCTGCGAATGAGTTGACAAGTACTAATGTGGAGTCTAGTCTTCTCACGGAAGAGATTAATCGAAAGAATAATGCAGGTAGTAAGTCTTCTAGTGCAATGGTTGTCAGAGGCAGGACTATGGACAAGTATAAGTCCAACAGGGGTAAATCTAGAAGCAAGTCCCATGCAGGCACAAGTAAAAAGGATGTGGAATGTTTCCATTGTGGTAGAAAAGGCCATTTCAAAAAGGATTGCTACAAGTGGAAAAGGGAAAATGGAGATGGTAAGAAGAAAGACCATGATGCTAAGGACAAGCCTAAATCCAATGTCAAGATTGAGGAGTTAAATGCAACACAGGGAGAGTGTAGCTCTCAAGATGACCATGTATGTGCTCCGACTAGTGCTACTAGTGAAGAGCTTGGTGATGTGTTGCTTGCATCCTATTTTGATGACGCTTTTCTTCTCACTCATGAGCGTAGTATGCCTATGGATTGGGTCATTGGCAGTGGTGCTTCTTTTCACGTTACGCCTCATAGGTCGTGGTTTCATGACTATGATGCTTCGAGCACAGGTACTGTCAGGATTGCCGATGGGCGTTCTATGCAGATTCATGGCATTGGGGATATTCATTTGGCTATGCCAAACTCTACTACGTTTGTCTTGCAGCGTGTGCGTCATGTGCCGGCTCTTGCAAAAAGCTTGATTAGTGTGGGTCAGTTGGATTCACTTGGTTTCCATGTATCTTTTGGTGATGGAGGTTGGAAGATCACTAAGGGCAGCCTTGTTTTGGTTAAAGGTGCTAAGAGGAATACGTTGTATTCCCTTTGTGTAGCTAGTGTGGCTGATCACATTGTGGGGATCACTGAGCAACCTCGTGCTTCTTTATGGCATCAGCGTTTGGGGCATATGTCACTAAAAGGTATGAAGTTGTTGGCACGTGCGGATTACATTCCCGTTTCAGATTTTGGTGGTTTTGAGTTTTGTGAGCATTGCCTTTATGGTCGACATGCTCGGTCTTCTCATAAGAAAAGTGTTCCACACAGATCTTTGGAAAAGCTAGCTTTGGTGCATAGTGATGTATGTGGGCCGATGCCCAATGCTTCTCTTGGAGGTGCTATGTACTTTGTTACGTTCATTGATGATGCTAGCAGGAAGGTATGGGCATACCCCATTCGTAAGAAGGATATGGTGTTTGATATATTTAAGCAATGGTTGGCTCTTGTTGAGAACCAATCAGGTTGTAAGTTGAAGTGCTTACGTACGGACAATGGGGGTGAATTTATGTCTCATGCTTTCACAACATTATGTGTTGAGAAGGGTATACGGCGCGAGCTTAGTGCTCCCTATACACCTCCTCAAAATGGTGTGGCAGAGCGCATGAACAGGACTATACAGGAAAAAGTCCGTAGTATGCTTTCTATGGCTGGTTTGTCAAATGGATTTTGGGCTGAAGCTGTTGCCACTTCTGTGCATTTGATAAATCGTTCACCTAGTGTTCCTTTGGGCTTCAAAGTGCCTGAAGAGATATGGACAGGTTTGACACCTTCGTATGGTCACCTTCGTGTTTTTGGATGTGAAGCTTATGTACATGTACCTAAGGCAAAACGCAACAAATTGGATCCAAAAAGCAAGAGATGTATCTTCTTGGGTTATGGTAGCTCTGGTGAGATGGGTTATCGATTGTGGGATCCTATTGACAAGAAGATTGTGCGCAGCCATGATGTTGTTTTTCATGAGGACTCTATGTATAGAGCATCACCGCGAACGATTGAGGTTCGGCGTGTGATATTTGAGGAGGATGGTCATCGGTATGATGGTCCCATGGCTGCTCGTGGGCAGCCCATTGACCCTCAAGTGGGAGATCAGCCCTTTTTTGGGAGATCATGTAGATGTGGGACAGCCAGATCAACCCTTGTTGGGAGATCATGTAGATGTGGGACAGCCAGATGCACCTCCTGCACAGTCTTTGAGGCGTTCAGAGCGGCGTGCAAGACAGCCTCAGCGTTTTGTGCCTTCTATGGATTATGTATTGTTGACTGATTGCGGGGAGCCATCATGTTATGATGAGGCCATGTCCAGTGTTGACAAGCTCAAGTGGGAGCAGGCTATGCAGTCAGAGATGGATTCGTTGATCCAAAATCAAACGTGGGAGCTTACTCCTTTGCCAAAGGGTAAGAAGGCACTACCATGCAAGTGGGTTTACAAGATAAAATTGTGTTCAATGGATGCAAAGCCTAGGTACAAAGCAAGGCTTGTGGCTAAAGGATTCAAGCAACAGAAGGGCATTGATTTTGACGAGATCTTCTCCCCAGTGGTGAAGATGTCTACTTTGCGTATGTTGTTTGCCTTGGTAGCTACAGAAGACATGGATTTGAAGCAAATGGATGTAAAGACAGCTTTCTTACATCCGGACTTGCACGAGGATTTGTACATGGAGCAACCAAGTGGGTTTGTTATTCATGGTTCAAAGAAGATGGTATGCCGGCTTCTTAAGACCTTGTATGGGCTGAAGCAATCATCTCGTGAATGGTATCGTAAGTTTGATGCATTCATGAGTTCATTGGGCTATGTACGCAGTTATGAGGACCCATGCCTCTATACTAGCAAGGCTACATATGGTAGTCTTATTGTTTTGGTTTTGTATGTGGATGACATGCTGATCGCAGGGAAGTGTATTTCTGATGTGGATGCCTTGAAATATAGGCTACATGAGACCTTTTCCATGAAGGATCTTGGGGATGCCAGTCATATTTTGGGTATGCGGATCACTCGTGATCGTTCTCGCAAGATGCTCTTTCTTAGTCAGAAAGAGTACATTGACAGGGTGCTTGAGCGTATTCATATGGAAGGGGGGAAGGCCATTAGAACCCCGTTGCCTCCATATGTAAAACTCAGCCATGATGACTGCCCTCAGACAGATTTGGAGACTACAGAGATGTCTCAGATTCCCTATGTGTCAGCTGTTGGTTCCTTGATGTATGCCATGGTGGCTACGCGTCCAGATCTTGCTCATGCAGTTGGTGTGGTTAGCAGGTACATGTCTAACCCGGGCAAGCGTCATTGGGATGCAGTGAGAGGTATTCTCAGATACTTGAGAGGGACTTCAGAGTTGTCCCTATGTTATGGTGAGAAGGATATGTCTGTTTGCGGATATACAGATTCAGACTATGCAGGGTCAGTGGACTCGAGGAAGTCTACTAGCGGCTATGTGTTCACAGTTGCAGGTGGACCGGTTTCGTGGGCATCACGTTTACAGCCATGCGTTGCTTTGAGCACTACAGAGGCTGAATATATGGCTGCCACTGAGGCTGCCAAGGAGGCCGTATGGCTCTCACGACTAGTGGGAGATCTTGGTATGGCTTGTGATGCTCCGATTCTACATTGTGATAGCCAGAGTGCCATAGTATTGGCACGGAATCCTGTCTTACATGCGAAGACAAAGCACATTGAGGTGAGGTATCACTTCATACGAGAGGTGCTAGAGGACAAGCGCATAGAGCTTGTCAAGGTACACACCGACGATAACCCTGCTGATCTACTCACGAAGTCGTTAGCCTCACAGCGGTTTGCACACTGCAGATCGTTGATGGGTATGGCTTGACTTCTTTTGCTGTACTTTGGCCACTTTAAAGGCACACTGCCTTTAAGTGGGAGATTGTTGGGTTAAAGGCCCGTGTGCTCGGCTGCCCGTTGTTCAGCCGCCCATGTACAGCCATTCATTTACTCATTCATAATAACTATACTCATAACTACACATTGTAGTGTGAGTACCGCCCTGCCACACACTGTGTCTATCTCCTTCTTCGTGTTGGCTCTCTATGTGTGTGCTCTCCGATCCCAACAGGTTGGCAGTTCCCTGTTTGTTCTTTAGTGGCACCTTTCCTTTTGGCTTTTTATCCAGCGATTGCATTGCTGGCAGCGGATTATTCCCGGGTTACTGAGCAAAGGATATTACCTGTTGTTCTTATGCATGCTGAATTTTGACTGCATTCGCATTCCAATCTATCTGCACATTGTACTCTTTTAGCCAATGTTGCCCCAACAACATGGGGTGTTGTGTGCTTTCATCCTTGACTACATAAAATTTGTGTGGGTAAATATATTGATGTACTTATACATGCAATATAGTCCAGCCCAATGTTTTCAGTGAATGTGATGTACTACTTTCCAGCACTTGTGGAGTAGGATGAAGTTGACCTGTGGGTTTGAGCTGTTTGTATAATCTGTAAGAGATCAAATTTGCTTGAGCTCCTGAATCAAGCAATGCCGTCGATTCAACTTGATTACTACCCACTTTGACTGCAATTATTGGCTCCACTGTGTCTTCATGAAAATTCGTTAGTCGAATGGCATTGATTCGCAACGGTGATCCACATTGTTGTTGTTGTCGTAGAAGCCTTCTTTTTGCCATGCGTTCTTTTGCTTCTGCTTGAGCTTCTTCTCGTACCCTCTGTTTCTCCTTCATTCGTTGTTTTTCTTGATGGATTTGTTGAAGCATATCCTGTGTTAGTGGTAAATGATATTTCTTCAATTGACACCCACTAATCCAATTTGACATTTCTTCACCTGCTAATGTAGCAAGCTTGACAGCTCCGCTTTGTGATAGGTCACTAATCACAAAGGGTCCCATCCCCCGCTTTTTAAGTTTCTTGGCATGTTGCTTCAAGGTATAAACAAGTACATAATCACCAGTTTTGAACTCTTTCATGCGCACATGCTTGTCAAAAAACTCCTTTTGTCTTCTCTTTTTAGCATAGATCGAAGCTATAGCTCTCAAGCAGAGTTCATCTAGCTTTTCAAGATCATCTATTCTTGAAGAGAGCTCATGCCCTATCCATTCTAAGCGTTTAGCTACTCGTAGAGTTGGAATTAAAAACTCTATGGGTAATATAGCATTTAGGCCAAACACCATGTTGTACGGTGTCGTTCCTATCGATGTTTTGTGAGCTACCCTGTATGCCCATAGTGTTGAGTGTAGCTGCTGATCCCAGTCTAATCCCAGTCTGTTCTTGACTCTAATACAATTTTAGTGAGAACCGTGCATAGTGTTTTATTTGTGGCCTCAGCTTGTCCATTTGCCTGTGGATGGTATGGAGCAGATTTTCTATGTATGACCATGAATTCCTCTAGTAGATATTCAATGACTTCATTAAGAAACTGTGCTCCTCGATCACTGACAATTTCTATTGGTAACCCGTATCGTACAAAGAAATTCTCATACAAAAATTATACAGTGGTTCTTGCATCTGCTTTTTGTGTTGCCTTGGCTTCCGCCCATTTTGTGAGATAGTCCATAGCCACAATGATATATTGGGTATGGGTGCGATATGCAGGGGGTGAAATAGGTCCACAAAATCAATGCCCCATTTTGCAAATGCCCTTGCTCCCATCATTGGCTGTAGTGGCATCTCATCTCTCTTTATCAACACCTCGGTGCGCTGACATGCGTCACAACGCTTTACAAACTCTTCAGCGTCCATATGTAATGTAGGCCACCATATTCCTGCGGTTAAGATAATTTTTGCCGTCTCCGCCTGAAAAATGGCCTCCACTTATTCCGCCATGTCGTGTTCTAGAATCAGCAGGTATTCACTTTCACTTGCACAGATTCTAAGTTCATTGTCCTTTCCTCGCTTATAGAGTTGGTTCCCAATTAACTGAAAGTCACGAGCCTCCAGCTCTATAGCCCTTTTCCGTACTCTTGTTATGTTTTCAGGAAACGTCCTTGTGGTTAAGAAATCAATGATATATTGACTCCATGCAGGTGCAATGTTTACTTGAATTAATGTCGCGTGATCCACTGGTTATTTGGCACTACATATAGTACAATTGGTAACATAAGCATGTGTGTCCGCGTACATAGTTTGCCAATAAACCCCTAACTGTTTCAGTCTCTGGTGTGTTTTCACTGTTGAACAATGAAGTGCACAATCCTGGATATGTGCTTCTTCAAGATAACACTCGAATTCCTCCGGATTTATACATAATCGTAGAATTTGGTCCGATCCTAGATGATACAGCCGTCTTGCAATCAACTGGAAGTTTTTTGTTTGTCAAATTGTTTGTTGTTTGGATCTGTCTTCCGTGTTATTAAACCTACCTCCAAATGAAAGAATGCTAACAATTTCCTGAGACCATTTGGGTATCATTTCGATATTGAAAAGATAAGCATCTAGTATGTCATCATCTACTCTTTCAGGAGCTTCCCCCGTTGTGTAGCCTTGAAAGATGATCCGCTCGTAGATGAGTTTTACCCTTTTTGACCACCACTGTGAAATCTAACTCTAGCAATATAATAAACCAGCGTACAATCCTTCCGGTATTGCATGGCTTATTCACCATATACAAAAGAGCTTGATGATCTGTAAAGAACACAAATTTGTTTGCGAGTAAATAATGCCGAAATTTCTTTACAACGTAAATCATTCCTAACCCCTCTCTTTCGGTGGTTGTGTAGTTCTTTTCCGCACTATTTAACTGTCGCTTGCATAACAAATTGGAAAATCCATTGTTCCGTCTCCAGGTTGAGTCAGAATACTCCCGATTTCACACTCCTCGGTCCAGTCGAAATTGACTAACAAACAATACAGAGGTTGTGCGATGACTGCATACATATATATGAATCTTCGATAATATCCGCAGTGTCCCATGAAGGATTGCACTTGTTTCGCATTAGTAGGCCTGGGCAGGTCTACTATGACCTTGATTTTGTCTAGGTCAGTGGTTATGCCATTTTTTGAGACAATGTGTCCTAAGATGCGGCCTTGCCTAACCATGAAAATGCACTTTTCCGGGTTAAGACAGATTCGATATGTCCTACATTTTTCAAATACCTTTTGCAAATGGTCAATTTGTTCCTCTCGTAGAAGAGAGTGTACACAAAGATCATCCATGTATATTTCTAAGAATATTTTTAGGTATTCTTTGAACACGTGCGTCATTAACCTTTGAAAGGTAGCTGGGGCATTAGTTAAGCCAAACGGCATAACTCGATAAGCATATATTCCCCATTCTATGGCAAACGCTGTTTTGTGTTGATCCTCTATTGCAATTGCCAGTTGGTTATATCCTGAAAACCCATCTAGAAAGGAATAAGCCCGTTTCTTGGCCACCCTCTCAAGTACATGTTTTGTGATTGGCAAGGGATAATTATCCCTTTTTGAGGTTTACACACACTCGCAGTTTTTCGTTCTTCTTGGGGACTACCATGGGTGACACCCAATCTGTATGTTCGATTTCATAGATGAATTCAGCTTCCATCAGCTTGTCAATATCCTCTTTGATTCGTTTAGCAAATGTGTCATTATATGTATAAGGACGCTGTTTGCTAGGTTTTGCATCTGATTTTAAAGAAATTGTATGTTGGCATATCGATGGATCAACTCCTGTGAGGTCTTTGTAGGACCATGCAAACACATCTTTATATTTCTTGAGGAGTTGTGTTAGCAGTTCTTCTTCTTCAGGCTCTAAATCAGTTGCGATATAGACCGGCTGAGGCTTCTCACCTGGTTCCGCAAGGTCTATCCTTTTTGCATTTTCCGGCCCATCATAAGATTCCCGGTTTGTTCTTTCCCTGATTGGTGGTGTCATGATGATTTTTCTGTCCTGGATGGTGAATTTCCGATAGTGTGATGGTACATTCATGTTTCCTTTTTCTGACTCCCCTTTACCATCACTATCTTCCTCACTAGTCCATACCTCTCGTAAAGATCGTTTCAGTTCTTGGTATTTCTGTTTACGTTCCAGTTTGGTCCACTCTCGGTCTTTTGTTGTTTTTGTTTTTTATTTTTACTCTTTTTATGATTTTGTTTCTGTTTTAGCTTTCCGTACTTGTCTTATTTCCTCTCGTGTTCTTTCCCTTTGAACTTTTGAGAATCTTTCTGATATTTGATCTTTTACACAATCCTCTGCTTTTACAAGCATTAGATAGTGAGTTTTACCTTGTATCCTGGGCATCAGGTTCTCTCTCGCTTTGTTTTATGCTCGTTTTCTCCTATAGCGTTCTTGGCGTCTAGGGTGCTGATTAGCGAAATCATAAAACTTGATATTCTCTGGTTTCTCCCCACGCTCACTTGAGTTGTCTGAACACTAATTATCTGCATCATTATTTACCTCCAGATCCTAAGAGGAGTTATAAAACTCTTCTTGTTCTGGTGGTTCCACCATCTCATCTCCTCCTGGTATAAGGCTGACCATGTAATAGGGTAGCACATCATAGCCGTCCTTATCGCAAAATTTTGTTGTTGGACTATCTGTAATGGTACAAACATCCAATGTTGCCAATATGTGTTCCCATTCCAGAGGTTCTAAGGAATCTTCAAGAAAAGGTTCATGAATATAATCCTTGTCCTCAATCGCTTTTTCTAAATCGCATTCCTCTCATTTTAAGCTCCCACAATGTGAAGCTCCGCACATCCATAGCTCTTTTTGTTGCCCTAACCATGCTGGGAGTTCCGACCCTGCTAATGTAGCTGAATCAAACTCTTCCACTGGTGTCTGGTTCACATCCTTGTAACTATGGTCTTTCAGGTGTATTTTGGTTGTTGTCTCACTATGTCTGAGGTATATGTGGTCGTAACCCCAATCCTGGACCATCTTCAATTGTCGCATGAACGGTCTTCCCAAGATGATCTCGTAATTGTTCTTTTTGTCGAAATCGACTATTGCAAATGTATGCTCATACTCGATTCTGCACGAGGTGACAATCACTTTTTCTAAGAGTCCTAGAGGCTTTTCCATGAACCCATCTGCCAATTGCAATTTCATTCTGGTGGCTCTCAAAGCTGGTTTTTCCCACTTTTTCCAGATTTCCTTGGTGGCGATAGCAACTCCTGCTCCACTGTCAAGAATAGCCTTGGAAACTACTCCTTGGAATTGTATTGGTAGCGTGGTGTTTCCATCTTCTCCCTCGCAATACTCTCCAACCTTGTTTAAAGGTACTGGCCTAGTATTTAGTTGAGGCCTGTCCAATTCTCTGATCCCTTCCTGAAGCTTCGAGGTGGGGTCTTTTACTCCGAATTTTTCTAGGCATTTGCCTACTGTGGTCCACATGTTTGGTCGTAACCTTAGGAGTTTAGCTAATGTGATTGTGCATGCCACCGGGGTGGACAATAACTCAATCAGCCCTTGTGAATCCATCACTTTGTTAGAAGAAAGTCTTTGAGATGGGATTGCTCTCACCTCAGACTTGGCTTCATACTCTCTTAGGTAAGAGGGTAGAGTTTTCAGCGAGTCTGGTTGGCTGTGCCCCGAACTAATTGATCCCTGGTCTCCCCCTTGTAAATGTATGTCAAAGTTCACTTGTGATCTTGCCTCAAATTCTTCAATAGGAGGTAAGATCTCGTTTTTCTCTTTTCTCGTGTTGTTCATGTGGTTACTCACCCTGTTAGCTTCATTGGCCTCATGGATTTGCTTCCACGGATCATCTAGACAGTTACAATCCTTACCCATTTCTGCCAATGTTTTAGGTTGGAACCCGTCACTTGCCTCATCTGTTGTATTTGGCACTATGATAGGCTCTCTCCTAAACTCATAGGCATTCGTGAGTCTTTCCTTCGTTTCTACTTGTTCCTCTAGAGCTGGTTTGATAGGGGTTGAAGCTGGTACTTCATACCAATTTGCAGGTTTACCAAGCGGGTTTTCTATCAAAGATTGAGCTGTTTCAATCATCTTTCTACACATTTCCAACCTCCGTTTTTCTATTTCAGTATATGGATAAGTCATCCACCTTTGCTCTTGGGTTTGGTTCTTTTTGAGTCTGGCTTCGTAAGCTTTTAGAAGTGCGTCTAACTGCTCATTTACCTTGTCTGCTAGTACTGATCCTCTTGATCCTACACTTTTGGGTTCTCTATTTCCTTGGGTGCTATGGTGGCCGCGGTGTGTGAGCTTAGGCTAGCTAGATCCTCTAACCGCTCTAATCTATCCTTTGTGTGTTTTAACTCCTCGAATAGAGCCGTTTGCTCTCGTTCTTTCCTGGCTTTCATACGCGCCTTTCTACTTTCCAAGTGCTTCTCTGATTTTTCGTTTCTGAACTTGGGGCATCGGTTTTTGGCTCTTTAATTATGGGTTCGTTCATCATTCTTTGAGCTTGGGCTCATGTCATTGCCTGAATAGGTATGATTGTCTCACTTTCTGACCCCCCACTAGAAGGCACTGCTTCCAGTATGTTCAAGGTATTTTTTTCTCCTTTGCTCGGGTTCTTAAGGCAATCAGGAATCAAATGAGTAACTCCACACTCGGTGCAATATGCGTTGACTCTAATGATTTCATCATGAGGACAGTCTCTTAGCCAATGGTCTCCACCACACTTGTAGCAGGGTCCCTTGGGTTGTTGAGGTGCTCCTTGAGCTCCTCTTTGTTGGTATGCATGTCTCTGTCCGCCCATGCCTCCGTTGGCTATGAACAACAATGTTTGTTCATCTAAGCTATATCTTCCTTCTCCTACGGCCTGTGCAGTTGTAGGTGGTCCTGCACCTCCCATCATGCTCCATGGTTCTGGTGTTGAGGGTTCTTCTGGTGGATAGTAGACAGGATTTGCCGCATATCCACTGGGATCTTCATAATATGCATGCATAGGCACCAAAGCCTTCTCTTCTGATTTGGTTACGGTTGGTGTGTATCTTATGCCGATTGGTCGTAATCCTGGTAGGGGTGGTTGTTGCCCTAACACTGGTTGTGGTCTTTCTACACCTACAGGTCCTGGTAGGTTGCCTTCTTGATACCTAGGCATCGGTGGAGCTTGAGGAGATGCTACCTGAGCTTGGGGAGTGTAAGGTCTCTCTCTCACATATCCCTTGTTATAATAACATTCTTCCGTCCCATGGTGTGTCCATTTTTGTTCAATAGCACACCACTTGGGCTGTTTAGCCTGGGGTTTGGCGTACAAGTTAATCTTTTTTAGCACTTCCTCTACAAGCTGCTCTTGGTTTACAGCCACTTCTCCTTTCGGTGTTGTCTTAGAAGATTTTCTTCCACTTTGTTGTGAGGATGAATCGTCGTCAAGATCCTTAAACTCACCCTCTTTGTAGACCGCACAATTGTCTACAAGGTAAAGAGCCTTCTTGGTTAACTCATTCAACGTCGTGCTCCTCTTCATATGTAAGTCCTTCTGGAGATTTGCATTCCTTAGTCCTTGGATAAATATAAGCATAAGTCTGGACTGAGATGGCAGTTCTTCCACCGGGCAGAACTTAACATATCTTTTTAGTCGTAGGGCTGCCTTTCGCATAGATTCCCCGTCTTTCTGTTTGAGTTTATGGATTTGTGAGACCGTATTATGAGCTATTCCCCTTTGTGAGAATTCCTCGATAAACTCGTCAAACACTTCCTCCATAATCTCAAAGTCTCTACACTCCACAGAGTCAAACCAAGTAGCAGCGTCATCCTCTAGGGTTAGTCCAAATCCTGCAAATTGGGTAGGGAAGTCTAACACCTCTTTTGCTCTAAGTACACACACAAAGGCAGGTACATGATCTCTCGGTCTCTGTTTCCCGTGTACTTCTTGTTTACCCATTTTTGCACTTGAGAAGGTCTAATTCTACGATGGTCTACAAATCTCATCATTGGATCTCCACGTACCAATCTATATACCTCCTCTGGTCTTCTGTAGTAGGCTGGTTCCTCTCCCAATGGTGCTCCTAAGCCATAATTTCTAACAGTTCTTGCAAGAGATGGTTCATCTCTTCGAACTCGTTCTATGGGTGGTCTTCCAGGCTCTATTGACCCTTGAGTTTTTGACTTACTCTCTCCTTGATACCTTGAGTTGAGTGGTGGTTCTTGTAAATCCCTTAGCCTTCATGCAGCTTGATAACCATCTCGGTTTCGGTCTTGTTCCAATGTTGCACTTTGTCGAAGCCATGCCTGCAATGATGGCTGAGTTGCTGGTTGGTTTTGATTGTTGAATGTTTGCGGTCGGGTGGAATGTGAGGTCGCGTCATACTCCTTTGAAAAGGGATTTGTCGACTTGCTAGGGGTGTAGGTGGCTCTTGGCACTTCATCAGGGGCATATGTTGATGCTCTTGGAACTGTTGCTTTTTCTACCTCCTCTGGGAGAATACGTTGGTATTCTCGCCCGTACCTATCAACAAAAACAATATCCTTCCCCATAGCAGTTTCATAAGAGAATAAGTAAAGAACCTTATCTTTGCTTAAACTCGTTTGGGTATGGTTCTTTGCAGCGAAAGTAAAAGACTATTCCCTCACTCTCATGCTTCTAAATTCCCACGTTCTCATTATAAGTTGAAACCCTGGTTGTTTCTTATCATACATAAAAATTGCTCCAGGTCAATTGTTGAGCCGAAGGACAACACAACCACACTTTTGCAACTATTCATTGTAATAATTGTCTTGCCGACATTATTTTTCATTGAGCCAATCATTTGTAATTAGCGAGAATCGATTGAGTTTCCAGATTGTATTCCATTCAAGTAGGCAAGATAGTTGTGCCTGCATTTGTAAGTAGAGATGATTTCACACCTCCAAGGCTGAGGTATAAAAGCCAACTTTTGTAAACCTAAAGAAGACTGATCATTAATCAAAAGTGGAGTTTTTGAGCGCCGTGACTGTGTTTGAGAGAGAGTGTGTGAGAGAGAGAGAGTCTTATCCTCTTGCTACGCGAGCTACGAAGCCGCCATTGAAGAAGCGACACCACCATTGCGATAGCGACGGCGAGGGCTACGCACCAATACCAAGCGTGCGTGCATTCGGCTTCTACGCGAGGCGAGCTTCCACAAGCTTCTTTGTGAGTTTTCTCTTGATCTGTGTGTCGAAATTCAGCGTGCTATATATCGATAGAACCGCAGCGAGTAGAACTACACATTAGAACCATCGAAGTCGAGATTCGATGACCTGTAATTTTCGGCCTGTCTTCATACGCGATTACCGCACGGAGTGTTTGCAGGTTGAGATTAGAGTGTAAATTCATAGGGTACTGTCCTTACGTGGTGTATAGACTCCCCTTTGAGTTTGAGGCTGATTTGATGACTTTTGATCATGTTTCGGATAGCGTTTGCTCGTAGGACGGATTTCAGTCATTTGCGTTTTTAGAAGTTAGATTTGATTTCCTTGGTAGTGATTGTCTTTAGAAGGTCGAGTAGGTGATTGACACCCATCTATTTGTTTCCATGCGCTTGCGGGTCAAGCTCCGTCCTCGTCTGACATTCTTGTTTGTTGGTTGAGTTCTCGCTATTACAGCATCCCCTAGCGGCGTAACCGCCCAACATTTGGCGCCGTTGCCGGGGACGAGAGCCCTAAGTAGGTGACCTTAAACTAATCCTACGAGGTGATTCGTTCATTTACTTTGTAAATCTTAGTTAGGAAGGATCTAGGAGTGGTGGACTCTTATGATCTTAGAGAGGTTCTAGGGAGCGTGTGGCTTGCCTGGGTCTTTCGTGATAGACAATTTAGTTTAGATTAGATTGGTTTTGTTGGAGTTTGAGTGGTTGTTGACATAAAAAGCATTTGCTCCTCCGTGTGTGGCAGTAAATATCTTTATATTTTCAATTGCAAAAAATCCATTTTATGATTAGAAGTAGCTTAGGTAGGACCTGATTTGATCCTGATCTAGAGCTATCAATTGGTGTTCTATTTGCTTGATGTGTTTGATTGCATGTTAGATCACTAAAAAGAGGATTTGGTAGTGAAATATGCAATAAACAAAGTTCAAAGAAATTTTCTATGAAACTGAGTGTTGCTGAGCACTTAGGAGAGCTCTTGGAAGAGTTCTATGTTGAAAAACTGGAATTCTGAAACTTTAGACATCATACGCGTATGATGTCTTAGGGACTAAACAGAGACCAAAACAGAAAATTTAACATTACCAGAGTGTTCAGAAGGGCGGTTTTACCCTAAGATCAACATAAAACAAGGGCTTTAACACTTCTAGAAACTCAAAATACCAAGTCAGAGTGCAAAAAAATGCAAAGAATGGGGAAAATTGATTCAGAGCTCATTATTGCATTCAGACTTGATAAAAACACTTGAAACTCAAGATAAACACTGGAAGAAGCTTAAAATTGAAAATTGGGCAAATCTGTGAGAAAAAACATCATATGGGTATAATGTCTTTTGGCGCTTGCTGAAGTGATTTTTCAAATTTGACTTGACAACATTGTTACAAACACTGTGAAAAGCTTAAATATTGAATCTTGACCAAAATTGAGCAAAAAGACATCATACGCATATGATGTCTCTAACCTAATTCTGGGCATATTTTGATATTTTGCTAACACAGATCCTTTGTACTAGTTGTCTAGAGCTTGTATTTCAAGTTTCATGTCATTTGGAGCACATTTGACCCAAAAAAAGTCAAAAGTCGGAAATTGCCAAGAAAAGCCTAATCTGGCCATAACTTGCACAAACAGAGTTCAAATTGAATTTTGTGAGTGGACAGAGGATAAGAGTGATACTGAGAGTAAGCAAAGCAAAAATATCCAATTTTTGTGAAAAAAGACATCATACGCGTATGATGTCTTGAGGGCTAAACAGAGATGCAAACTGAAAATCTGGCATTACCAGAGTGTTCGGAAGGGGGGTTTTACCCTCAGAATGACTTGAGATACGGGCTTTAACACACTTTGAAACCTAAAAGACCAAGTCAGAGAGGAGAAAAAACGCTAATAATACGCGTATGATGACCATTTGAGTATTTGTGAGCAAATTTTGACTTTTGACCTTGCAAGATTATACAACAAACTGTTTCAATCACCCATAGCAAGATTGGAAGAGTTTGGACAATTAACTTGAGAGAAAACGGGTGATTTGAACCTAGAGACTGAAAACCAAAAACCTGAGTTTTAAAGCAAAACAGAGTTTCAAATTTTGTTTTAACCACATATTTGATACTCTAGATAGTGTGAACACTTGACAGAAACAGATCTGAAATCTAGACCAGTAGACATCATACACATATGATGTCTTTTTGCACTTTTTTTTTCTTTTTTTTTTGACACACCATAGGGCCCACAGGGGGAGGTGCTTATCCCTTCCAAATATTAGCCATGTTACATGGTCGGGCAAGGGCCGCGTACCATCGGGCAAGAGCCACGCGTAAGCATCACCATGGCCACCTAATTGATGCACCACATGCTGGGAACGGTGGAGAGAACTCGTAGCAACCAGCTAGGAACCTCCTCCTCGGGTGACCCACCCCAGGAGGAGGATGCACTCGAGTGTCCAAGGGCAAGAGCCCTAGCAACGTGAACACCAGGTGAGCACAAGGTGTCCCTCTAGAGTGTAACCCAACGGGGGATTTGAACCCACAACCCATAGGTTGAGAGGCCAAAGCCTTACCGTTAGACCAACTCTTTGGGGACGTCTTTTTGCACTTCTGGAGGTGATTTTTAGTTTCTGACTTGACCAGTAGCTTGTAAACATAGTCCACATCTCAAATATCAAGTTTGGATCAAAATTGAGCACTTACACATCATACGCATATGTTGTATCAACAGTAATTTTGAGCCCAAAAAATTTTATAAAAAAAAATAAAAAAATATTTTGAAAAAAAAAAAAAACATCATACGCGTATGATGTCTTTTGGCAACTCTGGGGGTGATTTTCAAATTTTGACTTGACAAGTTTCTTGCAAACATAGTGCACAGCTTACATATCAACTTTTGACCAAAATTGGGCAAAGTGACATCATATGCGTATGATGTCTCAACCCTAAATCTGGGGCAAATTTTGAATTTTTACTAACACAAATCCTTTTGACTTGTTGTTTAGAGCCCGTGTTTCAAATTTCATATCATTTGGAGCACATTTGACCCAAAAAAAAGTCAAAAGTCGGAAATTGACAAGAAAAGCCTAATCTGACCTTAGCTTGCACAAACAGTGGTCGAATCTACAGAACAAAAATCTCCAAAATTTGTGAAAAAAGACATTATATGCATATATAGTCTGTTTTGGCAAATCTGGAACAGATTTCTCAGTGAAGTTGACTGAGGTCTTCCATCTAATCAAACAATCCCATTAACCAAGTTGCATTCAGTTTGAATCACGTTTGACCACAGAAACTAGGAATAACAAACTGCCAAGACTGAAAAGTCAGACTCCTCGAGAAGGAGTAACGTATTCGAGATCTGGCAGATATCTCCAGAACAACCAACAAAGATTAAGGGAACACGTCTCGTTAGGAGATCGTATGGAGATAAATCCATTAGCAACTCTTAGACAAGAAGCTACAAAAGGTCTTGGAGAACAAATGCTACGCTTAGGAGATCACATACATGAGGCTGACTTGTTCTCTCAGTACAGTGATTCATCACAGACAACAGAGTCCACGACTAAGCCAACTACAGGATTTGATCTAGATTAAGAAAAGCTAATAGAGGAGTTGGTTCAAAGACTTGCCCCTATTGTTAAGCCATAATTTAGGGAACCCATGTGGTATGAGGAAGATCAAAATTGGACCAATCACACAACAGAGGAGTGCTACTACACAGGGTCCGTGTGAGATAGACCCTATGAACGACCACTAGCACCAATACAAGCACCAAGGTATGCATACGAGAAATTTCCAGTACCCCCAGGTTTTGAGAGAGTAACACCAATCGTCCGGGGACAACCACAACTTATGTCAGAGGTCAAACCTATGGGACTGACTAACACAACAATGGTGGGCCAACCGAGGATGCAACGGCTAGTAATGACCCCAATGTATTACAATGAGCCTAGGAGATACTATCCTTTAGGAGCAGAAATGGGATATGGAGCACAGGGAATGGTAAGGCCAAAACAACCATTACCGCCTACGGCCCAACCAACAGAGGAAAGGTATACCATGGACGGAAAAACGTTGAGATTTATTGCAGAGAGAGGTATAGCACGGTGGCAACCTGCTTTACAGCCACCAAGAAAAGCCAGAAGCCCTACAAACAAGGTTAGGCTGTAATAAATGTGGTGGTAACCATTTGATAAACGATTGTCCACACACAGAAGTTGTGCCAATCAATGTTTATTGCCTCAGTTGTGCCACAGATCATTTCATTTGTGATTGTCCACAGAACCCAAATAGGGTAGCAAAGGCTGCAAAAAATACTGAGTCTATCGTACAGTTACCAAGCAGCTCCGAATACGATAATGTTGTGCCTGTTAAAGCCATGATGAGATTAAAAACGCAAAAAGCTGTTGAAACCCCGTCAAGTGAAGAGCCTAAAACGGATATTCCAAGCGCGACACGAAGACAACGTAATACATGGAAAGCTAGGAAGGCAAGGATGAAAGTGAGAAAAGAACGTGAGGAAGCAATCCTAGCAGAAGAGTTAAGACAAACGAGAGAAAGATTAGAGAAATTAGAGAGTCAAAACAGAATTCAAGAAGATGACTCTGAAAAGGAGAAGACAAAAAATGGCAAGGAAACAACAAGTGTGAGCTTGGAAGGGTCGGTGTTAGTTGAAAAGGTACACGAACCATTGGACGCACTGATGAGAGCTTACGAAGCAAGAGTAAAGAACACTCAAACCCAGGAACAACGTCGGTTGACATATCCGAACGCAGAACTGGAAAAGCAGAGACTAGAGATGTGTCAGAAAATGATCGAGACGGCACAAGCTCTAGTAGAACCTCCGAGAGAAAAACTCGAGCATGAGACCGGAAACCCAACTCAAACAAATGCTATCCCTTCACCACATGAATAGATAGCTTAAACCGCTAAAAGTGCGCAAAAAGCTGAGAGAACGAATAGGGATGAACACATAGTGATGAACTCAACTGATCAGGAGATGGAAATTTTTCATCCTTTTATACAGAGGTCTTATAAAAGAGACGAAGATTATGATGAGTTTTGGAAACAAGTGAGAGAGGCAAACTTTGCAAACGACCTAAGTTGTCAAGCTAATCAGACTAATGGGGAAAAGGACATCAGGAATCCTCCCATAGAGGAATTTGAGGCAGGATCTCAAGTGGACTTAGATCTGTATTCTTACTGGGGAGATGGAGGCTCTGTTAGAATAGTAGAGAGTAAACCTCATTCGTTGAAGACCTTACCCTCATACTTAGGAGAATACGAAGCAAAATCTGAGATTAGAGCGCTTCCCTCATGAGGAATCTCTTCAAAAAAAGTTATGGACTCGCAAGGATTGATCGAGATATTGTCAACTCCAGTGACATGCACTATCACCCTAGCTGAGCTTCTAAGACTACGACCAAATATGTGGGCAACGGTAGGAAAATGCTTAGAAAAATTTGGCGTAAAAGACCCAACTTCAAAGCTGCAAGAAGGGATACGAGAGCTGAATAAGCCGCAAAAAAATGCAAAACTGGTACCTTTGAACAAGGTCGGAGATTATTGTGAAGGAGAGGATGGGAATACAACTTTACCATTTGAATTCCAGGGATTAAAAACGATGGCAATACTTGACAGCGGAGCAGGGGTGGCCATTGCCACAAAAGAAATATGGAAGAAATGGGGAAAACCGGCAATCAGGAAAACAAGGTTGAAACTCCAACTAGCTGACGGACATATGGAGAAACCTTTGGGACTCTTAGAGAAAGTCATAGTGACTTCTTGCAGGATTGAGTATGAGCATACATTTGCTATTGTTGATTTTGGCAAGGAGAGCAACTATGATCTCATACTGGGAAGACCGTTCATGAGACAATTGAAAATGGTCCAGGATTGGGGTTACGACCACATATACCTGAGACACAAGGAAACCACGATACGAGTAAACTTGAAAGACCATAGTTACAAGGACGTGAATCGAACACTTGTCGAGGATTTCGATTCAGCTACATTAGCAGGAACAGAACTTCTAGCTTGGCTAGGTAAACCCAAAGAGCTATGGATGTGTGGAGCTTCAAATTGTGGAAGCCTGAAACGCGAGGAATGTGTCTTAGAAAGGGCGATTGAGGATGAAACTTACATTGGTGAACCCTTTCCAGAGGAATTTCTTGAACCATTAGAATGGACACACATTCTCACCACACTAGATGTCTGTGCGATTCCAGATGGTCCCACAACAAAGTTTTGCGACAAAGACGGATACGATGTAGTTCCGTATTTCATGATGGGAGTAGTGATTGATAAAGAATAAGATCAGAGTGATACACAAGCCAAAAAGGATAAACGAGAAAAGATAAATGAAGAAGATATGTCTCATGACATTTTGGATTGTCTAGATTGGGAAAATGACGCAGATAAGGAGTCTTCAGACAACTCTAGTGCACAAGAGGAAACAATCAAGGTGTCAGTGACCGGAGCTATTGATGAAGTCAAGGACCAGCAAGGACCAACAAGAAGTTCAAGAAGTGATGCTTACACAAAGCTTTAGCAAGTGCGCAGAATCTGCTAAACCCAATGAAATGGTAGAGAAGCTTAATTTACAAGAAGTTGACACAAGATTCAAGGCACAAGAATCAAAGATTACTAAATCATTCAAGGAGGACATGAAAGACCTGGTAGTGAACAAGAAGATCAAATTCTTGATAAGTACACATGAAGGAGTCAAGCTAAATTTCACAGCAGAGATTGATCACATTGCCACGATGAATGTCATGTCATATGGCATGTGGTTACTTTTAGGTAAACCAGAGCTTTATGAAATTCAAGTAAAAGTTATTATCTCACCGGGAATAGAAGTCATAAGTTTGGGGATTGCAGAGGTGACCCTTAAACTACAGGTTAAAGAAGTAAAAGACAAATTCCTAGTGGTGGACTCTCAAAAAATGAGTACACACTTGATTTTGTCCAAGCAATGGGCGAAAATGTTTGAAGAAGCACCTAAATCTTCAACAGTGGTTAAGCCTACGACAACTCAAATATCTTCGGCCACTATTGACAAAGGAAAAGCTAAAGCAAGTGAAACAGTGTTCTGCACCCAAAATCCTTCACTTCAGTCAAAGTCTTTAGCCCAGCCAATTCATGTACATGAAGAAGTCTCTACATCAAAAGCCAAACCCTCGACAACACAATGGAAACCAAAGCGCAAAGTCTATCAACCAAAGTTTCCATCTCAACAAAGCCTCCACAAAAGAAAGAAACAGGTCAACCAAGTGTTAGTATCCAAGGAGTACATCAAGGACAAAGATCCAATTTGGGTACCGGCATCAAAAGAACCACGACAAGCAAAAGTCACAGGTTGGACAACATCAAACAGTTCAATCACTGCTGAAGGCTACTATGACGAGAACATCAAAGTATGGGTCAAAAAACCAAAGGTAACAGCTTGGACATACCGAGCATGTGGTATCTCCAACAAGATCAATAGGGCATCAAGCGCAGGTCTAACTGTTCACACATGAGTAAAAACAGGTACAGGAAGAAGAAGCAAAGACCTTCCAAGCAACAAACATTGAAGCAGTTGTGGGTACCAAAGTCAGAGCTCTGCGGTGAAAATACCCCACAAAGTCAAGCTAAGGTCACACAGCAAGCAGTGCAACGAATGATCCCAGTCAAGCTACTGGAAGCACAAGGATACTATACAGGTAACACTCAAATTTGGTTGCCAAAGATTAAAGCTTCCCCTGAGATCATGAAGAAAACTCATGTAGCACAATGTGCCCAACAACGACAACCCAACTACGCAACCATGAGTGCTACAACTCCAAGGTGGATCCCTCGTCATTTACTACAGGAGCAAGGCTTTTACAAAGGTAACATCAATATTTGGATACTGAAGCCAAAGGACCATCAAGTCGAACAAGCAACAAGGCAAGTGGAAAAACAGGTCACACAAGGACCAAGGAAAACTTGGATTCCAAAACCTATAGCCGGAACTCAACAACAGAGGCCCACAACTAGTCTACAGCCTCTTATCAATAAACATAAAGCAAGGATACAAGAAGAAGTCATAGTTTTAAAGAACATAGTCTGGAAGAAGACTTCATCAACCATTGCTTCAACCTCAAAACCTGTCTCACCACGCAACATCAGTGTGCTACCAAAGCATAAAGAGTAGGTATTTGTCAATGTGTTTGACAAAATGGCATCACAAAACCAAACCAAAGAGAATGGCCTAAACCTCAATAACATATGGAATTGGATTTCAGGACGTGATCAAGTAAGTCCAAGTCACCATTAAAAATACATGGCATAAGAGTCTAGAGTCGGGCAGCTGAGCCACTAAATGAGCAAAGTGTCATACCCAAGCTTCAAGTCTAATATTTTCTCTGTGGTCTATGAGTCTAGCTAATAGATATAAGCTCAAGCTGGAGAGTTGAGCATACATAAAGTCATGTCGCTCATGCTGGAAGAGGTGAGCATAAGAGTCGAATTCGGTCTATTATTTTGTACGGTGGAGAAAACGGAGTAGTCCAAAAATACTCACACACTTGATGCAGTGAGGAAGAGTGGAGAAACCTCGTCAACAAAAACCCTTCTTGTGCGAAGTGATAGGTTTTGCTACACTTTCTCTAAGAAGAACCCCTCAATACTCTTCTCTGGCACGACATCTTGTTTAACATGCAGACACACAAAGCGTCATTTTGGCATAACGGCTAAATTTGGCAACCATTCGCCACAAAACTTCCCGAAAAGCTTCGAATGACCATCAACGATGAATGTCTACAACCAAAATCCAAGGCGAATCCATTTCACTTACCAATGTGGAAAAAGACGCTTTCGGGCAACTAAATGGCAAAAAATGTCCGATTTTGACTCTCGGACAAGTCTGTTTTCAGCTAGTAAAAGGTGGCGATTCAGGTCAATTCCTGCCTTCCCGGATCGATTTTGCGAGGTCTACAACTTTGAAGAAGAAACTTCTTGCAAATTCCTCACCGATTTTCTGATATTCAGCTCAGAAAATTTCAGGTTTTCTAAAAATTTCAGGTTTTCCGCTTTGGCGCAGTATGCAAGTTTGATGCACTTTTAGAAGAACGAGAGGTGCTCAAAATTAAGTGCATAAATTATGAGTTGAAAATGTAATTTCAGCTTCCGCAGAGCTTGTGGTTGCAGATTTTGTGGTAGATTTGGGCAAAGAATCACGGAGACGTATACACACCAACAGTGGTCTCTTGAAAGACGCGGTTTTTCGAAACACACAGATACAACTTCTTTCACAGGTTTCACAGGACACTTTGGCAAAAATTGGTGTAAAAACAATCAAGGTCAACCTGAACCACATAGACGACTTCCCAACAACTCACACAAGCTCGGGATACAACTCTCAAGGACTAAGATCAAGAAAAGTCTACTTCGAAACCAAAAGACGAACTCGAAGACTGAAATGCCTATAAAGGGGGCTTTTAGCTAAACTTGTGATTTTAAAAGTTGAAAAATAGCTCCAAGGGCATAGGGCACAAGCACAGCACAAGCCTTGCATGAAAAAAGCATTTTTGACAAATCAGACATCATACCCATATGATGTCTCACATCATTTTTGCACATAACACTCCACTTCTGAGTTCATATTCACTATATACATGCTAAGACCATCCAAAATACAAAGTTACAGGAGATTTAGAGCTAGTTAATCGATTGCAAACCCAAAAAACGCAAAGAAGGGCATAAAATCGACATATGACCCTAGACTTGCAAAAATAGCTCCAAATCAAGTGAAACTTTGTAGGAGTGGTGTAAATAACATGCACAAGCCATCTGGATACCAAAAGTGCAATTTGGCCAAAAAAGACATCATACCCATATGATGTCTTTTCACTCATTTTGGGCCAGAACTTAATGTTTTTCATCATATTCTCAATACACACATAGAATATAAGCCACACAACAAGTTTGGTACCATTTGGACAAGTATATGGCCACATTAGTCTACTTAGCGAAAAAATTCTGACCTAAAGCCTATTTTTATCCAAATTCAACCATATTCAACTTCAAATGATGATTTGAGTACAAACAGTACTTTACCACCATGTAAGGAGCTCACAGAACCAAAATCATGCAAAAAATCCACAAAAGACGTTATACCCATATGATGTCTCATGGAGAAATTTTGACCCAAATTCTTTTCAAATTCCATAAGATCATTGCAGAAGCCATTATAAAGCCAAATCCAAGCCAAAAAACCAAAATGAGCCAAATTGGGCCATATGGACATCATATGGGTATGATGTCTCCAAGGCAGTTTGGCACATTTCAGAGCTATTTTGACCATACAGAATTGTTCAACATGTGATATGAGAGCCATCTACAAAGTTTTATCCCATTTGGATCCCAAAAGCCAATCCTCACTCAATATCTCAACAAAAGCCTGATTAGGACTAAAGTGGCCATAACTTGACCAAATGAGATCCAATTGCAAAATTAGGCATATATCTATGATGTACATGCTATCAACTATATGCATATCAAATATCAAGTGATTTTGAACACTTCGATATCATACCCATATGATGTCTCTAGCATGAAAATGCACCCAAAATTCATATTTTTCCATATGCATTGCATCCTTAGGCCCTGAATAGCTTATGTTTCAATTTTGAAGTCATTTGGATAGTTAAAAGCTTAGTTTCAGCAATCAGTACGAAAAAGACGCTAACTTTTGAAATTGGAGTTACAGAAGCTATGGATACAAGAAAGTCGCCTACAAAGCGGAAAAGAACCATCAAGGACAAAATAGCAGAAGCAGAACCCAACACTGAAGCCTACGAAGACATGGATGGAAGAGGCAATCCTTGAAGAGCAAGGAATCAAGGTTTATCAAGGGAAATTCAGAGATCCTAATCGTCGGCAACCAAAGAGCCATTGGGATTCCACTGAAGCAAAGCTCAAAGACGTCATGTCAGGGACGACATGAACGCGGAGGGGGGGAGTGTTGAGCCGAAGGACAACACAACCACACTTTTGCAACTATTCATTGTAATAATTGTCTTGCCGACATTATTTTTCATTGAGCCAATCATTTGTAATTAGCGGAACTCGATTGAGTTTCCAGATTGTATTCCATTCAAGTAGGCAAGATAGTTGTGCCCGCATTTGTAAGTAGAGATGATTTCACACCTCCAAGGCTGAGGTATAAAAGCCAACTTTTGTAAACCTAAAGAAGACTTATCATTAATCAAAAGTGGAGTTTTTGAGCGCCGTGACTGTGTCTGAGAGAGAGTGAGAGAGAGAGAGTCTTATCCTCTTGCTACACGAGCTACGGAGCCACCATTGAAGAAGCGACACCGCCATTGCGATAGCGACGGCGAGGGCTATGCACCAATACCAAGCGTGCGTGCATTTGGCTTCTACGCGAGGCGAGCTCCCGCGAGCTTCTTTGTGAGTTTTCTCTTGATCTGTGTGTCGGAATTCAGCGTGCTATATATCGATAGAACCGCAGCGAGTAGAACTACACATTAGAACCATTGAAGTCGAGATTCGGTGACCTGTAATTTTCGGCCTGTCTTCATACGCGATTACCGCACGGAGTGTTTGCAGGTTGAGATTAGAGTGTAAATTCATAGGGTACTGTCCTTACGTGGTGTATAGATTCCCCCTTGAGTTTGAGGCTGATTCGATGACTTTTGATCATGTTTCGGATAGCGTTTACTCGTAGGACGGATTTCAATCATTTGCGTTTTTAGAAGTTAGATTGGATTTCCTTGATAGTGATTGTCTCTAGAAGGTCGAGTAGGTAATTGACACCCATCTATTTGTTTCCATGCGCCTGCGGGTCAAGCTCCGTCCTCGTCTGACATTCTTGTTTGTTGGTTGAGTTCTCGCTATGACAGCATCCGCTAGCGTCGTAACCGCCCAACATCGATCAATGTTTGGGGGCTGTTCTTGAGTTTCTGAAACCATTTTCCCCTTCGCCACGTTATCTCCATATCTGTTGTAATCTTCAAGGTTACTAACTATCAGATAGTGGTTCCCCTTTTCGTCTCGGAATCTATCTCCATCATCATAGACTCGAATTATCTCGAGTCTCTGAGTCGGTCTTTCTTCAAGACAAATGCACTTGTGTCCTCGATAGTCAGAATAAACTAAGGCTTCCCTCAAGTTTGTTCCTTCTAAGAAGATCATAGTGAACTTGGAATCATTCAATGGATTTAGGGAGGTGCTTCCTCCTGGCATTGGTCTGTCATAAGTGAAACCTCCTGGCTATTGACTACCCATCATGAAGAATGATTTGTCTGATGAAGTGTTAGTATCACTACCCTCCTCAATAATTGGTGCTAGTGGATCTAACCTTGCCTGCGTTACACTCTCCTCGGTGGACACTAAGCTACCTTGGTCACCTGCCACCTTTTGGTCTCTAAAATGTATCTTCTTGACCTTAAATTCATCAAACTTGTCAATACAATTTATCACAATTCCAACCACTCACCTGGCTAAGGATCAGTCTCCGCACAACTTCTTGCTTCTCTAATGAATATACATGTACACAAGCATTTAATTTCGGCAATTGAATCAAAGCATTTAACTGCTAGAGGTTATCTTAGTAATGATTGGTATAACTGGAGAGTTAACCTCAACCACTACTATATTTTATACATTGCTGATGTTTTGGATTAGGTCTGCTAATCTGGAACTGTACTTCCCTCGGATGTTGGTCAATTTACGTGAAAAAGTCTTAATTCTGTCTTTGCTCCGTCAAAAGGTCAAACAAGGTCCAAATTCACTTCTGAAAGAAATTCTGGAACCCTTAAGCCAAATGGAACCTCACTGTATAAGCTCAGTCAACTTTTCCTTTCACTAAGCCCCAATAGACATCCTACGCGTAGGATGTCTCCTGCTCTGTTTTGCTTGGATTCTTGCACTATGAATTCCCCTTGATGTGCTGAGTCCACAGCTCTTTTTACTTTTTGATTTGGACACCTATAAGCTGGTCAATGGATCAAAAATCTGTTCTGACAGCCTGCTGCTAGTCTTGATCACTCTAATCAACTCCAAATTGGACCAAAATTGACTAGGAGGCTTGCCTCAGGCTATACAACACCCTGCTAGGCCTACAGTCAGTATCTGGCTTCAATTTCTTGCTTTACACATCCTACATGTAGGATGTCTTTTTGCTCTTAATGGATTCAAATGCAAAGCATAGGCTCCCCTTGAGGTGCTGATCACTTTGGTATGCTCAAAATTAAGTTTGGAGTGCAAAATCACACAGATGACATCCTACGCGTAGGATGTCTTTTTGGCCTGTTTGACCCCAGACTTGACCCACAGCTTCCCCTTGATGTCAGCAACCCAGTGGTATGCTTAGATTTTGGTTTGGATTTCAAAAGTCCCCAATTTTAGCTGTTCTAGCCTTTTTTAGTCAAAAGTGCTAAAGTCTGCTTAGAACCCAATTTTCTCACCCAAATGAGATGAAACCTCTCTCAATCACTCAATATATCATGCAGATCATGCTCATGCAGCCATCCTATGGTTTTGGTCTTAAAATAATGCTTTGGCACAATTTGGGTAGGATGTCTGGCAATTTCAGTCTATCTGGCCTTATCTTGTCAAGATATGGTCAATTTCTACTTTCCAGGTGAAAATAGGGTAAACCCCACCTTCTGAACACACTGGTCAACTCAAAATTCCAAAATTCCCACCAGATTAGCCTGTAGACATCCTACGCGTAGGATGTCTCCTGGCTTAAAATTATTTTTTTTCCTGACAGAAATGCTCATGATGCTTTGCAGCTCTATCAGAAACACTCACAGTAACTTTTGGACTTCACTTCAGCTTTCAAACACACTTTTGCGTCTTTTATAACCTTGTGATGAATCCAACAAGCAAGTATACATGCATGAAATGCTCTAGATCCTGAATCGTGATGTCCTACTTACTCTATTCCTACTCATCATGTGAAATGGTGATAATGGTGTTTTGGTTGCTTTCTGGCCTCTCCGGACTCTCAAGCTCTCCTCTCACCGCTTCTACCACTCCAACTCCTACTCAAGAACTCAACTAATATCTAAAACTATCTCAGTCTACCTAAATCTACCTAAGTCGAAGGATCTAATCCCTATCCTCAAGGACTAGTATCGATCACCTACCTAAGGTTTTTGTCCCCAGCAGCAGCGCCAATGTTGGACGGATATGCCGCTACGGACGTCAACACAACGAGAACTCACCTAACAAGATTTGTCAGCGAAGGACGAAGCTCGACCCACAACCCCGTGGAAGCAAGCATAGGGTGTCAACCTAAACTCGACCGACTCCTAACTAATTCCTACAAAGGTCTCTACCCAATGTCTAAGTCATAGTCTTCAGGAGTGCATAAGAGGATACTTCCTACAACGCTTTCTAGAGCCGAACACCCATCAAACAATCTCGAAACACCACAGAACTTGAAGGAGACCCTACTAACACCAATAGTCGCTCTCCCTAAGGACTATGAACCAAAACCCCAACCTGAAACACCCGGTGCAAAGTCACATAGGATGTCTGGCCAAAATTTGCAAGTCTTCATTTTCGAAATCTAAAGTGCCTAATGTGTATCTCTACTCAATGCGAACGCGTGGATATGCTGCAATGCAAAATCGGACAATGTATGCTCACCGAATCACCAGATGAAGCTCATAGATGGAGCTCGCAAAACCGAACCGTACGCGTGCAATGTAGGTATCGACGCGTAGCTCTGATCGGGGGCAACACGCTACACTTCTCCGCACTCGATTCCGACCACCGGTACGCGCGTAGCATCAAGGTGAAGCTCTCACTCTCTCTCGTACACAATACGCTCACTCACAGACTTCAAACGTTTTTAAAATGACAAAGGTTTTTTTGTTAAGGTCAAAAAGTGGTATAAATACCTTACAATTCTCAAACCCTAATGTTCCAAATTAACCATCTACTCAATCTAAATGTCAAAACTGGGATACAATCTGGAAACTTCTGTAAGTCCCAATATTTACAAGGTGAAATGTCAGGTTTTCTCAATGAATGAATAATTACAAAAAATAATAATCTGCCGAGCCGTCATTTTCCGTAGGGTGTGTATAGCTTCTAACAGAAGTCTCAACTCAATCTCAACCCTAGTCCTATAATTTTTTTTCTTTTATTTAAAGGAAGATACTAAAGAATGGTTGAAAGACTACAAAAAGGAGTTACATTCAACCCAACCTCCCCAAGCTTGAATCATAGCTCTAAGTTGGACCCACTATCTATAATTCCTTTTTTGGTTGGCTAGTGTTAGGTGGTCCCTCTTAGGCTATAGTTCTGGATACCTACTCTCACGGCTATCATAGTCTCTGACTTTGCCGGTTTAAGGGTTGCAGGTCCAACCTACATTACTAATCATAATTTTCTATTGACTTTCAAGGTCACAAACATTATAAACTGATTGCTCGCATGAGAGTCATCCACGACCCAAAGAAGCATACAAGGATTTTAGAACAAATTAGGTTGAACCTGAAGGATCATTCTCCAAAAAAAACCTTGGCTGTTAGGACTAGACCTTTTTTGGCTTGACGTGCCAAAAGCATTGTTACTTCTTACCCTAAGTAATCCCTTGCTTACTAAAATTTTTATATAGTGCAGACCCTTTGCTCTTTCACAAGGCCTGGAATTAAACTTTGAACCCCTATCTGTGGCAACCTCTCTTGTCCTTAGATGTATTTGCATTCTCAATGTTTCTCAATTAATCTATGATTTGGCCTTAGCCACAGAACAAAAGCTATCTATCTTACACATGATTTCTTTCAATGATTAGGTCAAGATATTGACTACCTTGTACAAGGACTTTAAATATGGGGTTGCTATTATTTCCCATTACATAGCCCAGCTACCTATATTTTCTCTACAATACCAACAAGAGCTATCCTTGTTCTCCTTTTCTCGCGCTGAGCTATCTAACTTTCCCAAAAAATTATTTGGCCTCAATCCATCTTTTATTAGTACCTGTGCTACTCAAACTATCCCTCAAATAGGTGGCATCTTTTGTAGAGATAGTGTTGCACTTGAAGCTGTCAAGGAGTTTTAAAACAATCTTTACTCTTAGTGACTCTAATCTTTAGGAAATGGTACCCAAAGTGTCCAAAGTTTTTCCTTTCTTACTTGTTGGAAAAACTGAAATTGAGTCTTTTCAAGTGGATGATCAACTCTGGATTTTTCCTAACAAAGCCTTTTTGGCACCAATTCCTAGTGAAACTTGGGTATATTTGACTAATCTACCTACCTCCATAGTTGAGGAATGTAGACTCGGGTTTCTGAAAGAGGGACAGTTCCTTGACAAAGGGGAACTCATAAAATCCCCCTTCAACCTTAACTTTATTGACCATTTTAAATGCTCTTCTAATACAGGACTCTACATTTGGACAAAAGGGAACATAGAGTTTGCTAAAAGCAATCCTGACTTCTACACCAAACCAATCTGGAATGTATTTTAGCCATATGTAAAACGTGCCTTCAAGTTTCTTGACCCCAAAGCCTCACATGAATCTAGCATTGTGTGGTTTGACCATGTTATCTGGTATATCCTCAACCATCTTGACCAACTTTTCTCGAGAAATCGGTGGACTTTCATTTATCCCTTATCTGCTCTTGATTAGGAGGCCAAGCCAAACAATTAGTGGTTCTCAAATTGCTTTTAATATTTTTTGTGGGATTATGTTTGATATCCTTAAAGAACTCAAATATGATAAACCAGGGATTTATTTGACCACTTATGTCAACTATAGAGGTGCTAAGATAAGGTTCTTGACTAACAACAAGCAAAGATAAAGTGAAAATGTAAGTATGCATCAAGTTATCATGCATATTTCTACCATTATGGTGATCATTATAAAATTCATGGTTCTTCTTGCCAATATCATCATAAAATTGGATACATATTCATTAAGAGTTCCAAGTTGTAATTTGGATATCACTAGATATGGGTAGGAATTTGGTTAGTATTGATCGAGTTGTGATGGCCTTGGATTCCCGAGGGTGCATAAGTGAGGCCTAGGTATATAAAACATTGTGCAACCATGTGATACCTTGTAATCATATGTAATCTTCAGAGAACTTATGTGTGTGTTGGTCTGGTTATGGCTATGGATCCTTTGAGCTTCTCTATTCTCATAGGACCATGCTTGCTTAATATTTTAGTACTTGATTCTCATATTGTCTCCATGTTCTTGTGTCTTTGTTTCAAATATATTTCTTTCTTATTATTTTAATGATTGATCTACATGTTTTTGTCTATTATTCATGCATGCACATGATAAAACAAGGTACCACTACTAAGTAGTGGTTAATTTCTAAATCTTTCTCTTGATCGCTTGGTAGTTTATAACAATACCTTGTGTGCTTTGATTAGAGGTTAATTTCTATGTTTATTTAGTGCATACTTGGCTCATTAAGAGATCCATGTGTGTGTGTGTGTGTGTGTGTGTGTGTAGCCTTTGGAACAAAAATGGGAAGTTGAGAGACAAAGCAAGTGATAAATCCACTACAAAGCCAAAGATTAGTGGAATAAAATGCACCACTTAAAACTATGCAAGATCAAGGAGTTAGATGTAGCAAAATGAGCAATTACTTCACAATAAAACTTAACTACAACACGTAGTAAACTATCCACACATTAAAATTTCAAATTCTAATAATAGAGCATAAAACCTAACTTTGAAGGCCAATATATGAGGTTTTACTAGCATAAGGATGATCTATTGCAAATAATCACAACCAATGATATCCATAGGAAGCAAAAAAACAAAGATGCAATCAAAGTCTCCCATTTCTTCTTATAACTTGTCAACAAGGTAAATGATAACTCTGCAACTATCATCAAAAGCTTTACCATAAGCAAAATCTAAATTGTCAATATTAATTACATTCTCTTGATTGTGTTGGGTCATGATTTAAATTTCTTACATGTGTATGCTACCCTATTGCTTAGCACTTCCAAAACTTTCACTATCATTTCTCTTATCCCTTGAAAATTAGCACTCGAGTAACTACACTTGTGGTTTAGAATAATGTTATTTGCAAATAGTAAAGTCAGTTTAACAGTGAAAGGTTGGTATCAGTTCCTATCAGGCGACTAATAGCTCAATAATGATTAAGTCATAGGCAAGTCTTGAAAGACCATAGATTTTGATGGTATCCCTCGTACCCTATAAATAGGCATACCAACCAAGCTATTAAATTCCAGTTGCACTTACCCTATTGCAATGAACACTCTAGCATTTCATAGATTACTCAAGGACCTCTCTTCTTAGGCAAGAAGAGAGAAACCTCAACTTTGATATCAATGTCAAAAAATCTAATACTTACTTGTAGATTAGACAAAAATAAACTATGAAAGGAGAGGAACATAGGTTGTGTCAGACTGGTTTCTTTATAGAAATGCACATCAAAAATACTTTAATCATGCACATAATTCAAAGAGAATACCCAATTAAGACTAACAACTCGATGAGCACAGGATTTTCTTGGAGCCAATCCCCCCTCGTTAAAAGGACTTGTATTGTAATTATCTCAAAAGAATTTCACCTTAACGCTTTTCAGACTTCATACTTAGAGTCTAAAGAGTTATCTAATGACTTGAGCTAAGCATAGTCACTTTCTATTTTTAGACTCCTATAATTACTCTCGATCATCTCCTTTGTCCTTTACCTTCGATCAAGGCTGCCAAGGATACAATTATCCTTCATTGATTTGTACATATGACTAAAGATAACTAGTTAAAAATTATCCTTTCTCTTTTCTGGACTTCCCCCCTTTTGGTCCTAGGCCTTGCTCTCGATCATCTCCTTTGTCCGATAACCTTTGATCAATGACGCCCTTGCTCTTTTATGGACTTTTCCCTTTTGGTCACAAACCTTGATCGGGTTGTTCCATTAGAACTTAATCAATTTCACTTGTTCTCTTTTAATGTTCCCTAAACTTAAGTAGCTAATTTAAGTTTTACAATACTCTTAGAAGCTTAGAAATTAATATTCAAGACAAAAATCAACACTGGGACTAACATCCATGTGTCTTAGAAAAATTATGGGTTATGGCTCCAAGAAAACTCTCAAGAAGACAAAGTGGTAGATAAGAACTAGATAGCAAAGCACTATCGAAAACTGACAAATAGCATCTTGTAAATACTATTTGTAAAAGATGACCACAAAACCAAGAAAACATTAAGAAATAGGTGTTCCAGCCAAAACTATAGTGCTAAACCACCTCTCAAACGTGAAAAGCTAGATCCTATTCACCAATATAGAATCGAGTAACAAAGAATTCTCAATAGTGTCACCAATAAGAATAACAGTCATATAGTCATACTGAATTGTGAAAATGATGCTAGTGTTTATGCATAGCTCTCCTTGACAACGATTAAAGCGCAATATGGTATCACACTAAATTTGAAGTATAATTACAGAATTTCTTTCAAAAGAGACTGCTAAAACGACAACAAAGGCTACTACTAACTATAAAGGCTTGGAGGTCATGGCTGTCACACTAGATATTGAAAAGCATGTAGAGAAAGAAGGTAATTGTAGATAATATCTCTTGAAGAGATAATAGAAGAATTGTCTTTTGATGATATATGTGTGTTGCTAACACCAATGCTATGAAGAAACTCAAATATTTTTTAATATCTCCTTTAGGACAAAGAGAGCTACATATACAAGTGCGAGTTGTCGAATAGTTAAAACAAAGTCAAGTATAGCTTGCTTAAAGTCAGTTTTGGTGCTATTGGCCTCTAACATCATCAAAGCCACATATATTAATAAGGAAAAATCTAAAGTAGATCTTTTTAATGCCTCAAATCTCAACATTCTGTTTCCATCCACATCATAGTATCTACAAGGCCTCACCTCACTAAATAAAGGAAATGCAACACATGAGTCTCAGATAAGTACAAGGGAAGGCTCACCATAGTAAGATACAAACAAGAAGCCATAGATATATCTACCAAATATCCTTCCATATGAGATCAAAAGAGAAAATATGACAAAAAAATACTTTTGTTAAGCAATTATGTTTATATCAGTGATTCAATATGATAGAAGATCCACATGAAGCACAGAAAAAGTAAATATTGAGCTATAAAACAAAGATGCAATCAAAGTTAAAAAGCAAGTATATCCACTACAAAACCAAAGATTATATAGGTTGAAATCAAACATAAACCTATCAAGACAAAGAAGGTTATTGAAAATAAGAAGTTGGATATCCACAAAGGGGAAAAATAACCAAATCAGTTACTCAAAAAAGGATACACATGCAGTTTAAAACGGAGATGCCCATAAAGGAAGACTGCTTAATACTGTTGAGATTAGAAGTAAAAATTTATGTAATATCTGATGGTACTATGCTTTTGTTAGAAAAATCCACTCTAGGATCAACGTCGATGTGTCTTAGAAGAATTCTACTTCATGGCCCCAAACAACTTGTAAGAAGAGCTAATGGTAGGTAAACATAACATCATGCAAACACTACATTTGAAAGATAAACACAGCAAGAGAACTCTAAAGGACATGTGACAAGACTACAATGTTAAACCACCTCCCAAATGTGCAAAGCTACATCTGTCTTAGTGTTTTGGTTTTAAGAGATGGAAGTGTTTGATTGTTGTTGTTTGTTTCCACTAGATTTTTCCAATTTTACTCTCTTTCTTGGTTGATGTTTTCTTGGTGCCTTGATTTTCTTCACCCTCTTTACATTGGTTGTAATCGTTGTTTCTCCTTCAGTGGCATTTGATAAGAAATTTTGGCCTTTTGTTTTATGTCATTGGCATTAAAGCCTTTTACTGCTTTCTCACATGGGTCACATAGTGGACCAACCTACTAAAGTATTTGGTGCCAATGCAATACCCTCATGTTTGACCGTATTGATATGAACCCTTTCCATACTTCAAGATGTCACTTTGCGTGAGCTTTATCAGCTTTCCTATGCTTGCTTTTAAAGCTATTTCACACTTATGTATCGACTTCTTACTGTGGGTTTTCCTCCTTTGGAGGTTTTCCACTCGTAAATTGATAAAATGCAATCACAAAGAAAGTTTTTGATTTTATGGCTATGGATTCCTTTAGCTTCTCCATGCTCATGGGAGTGGCCACGCTTTAAATACAAAGCTTGTTACTAATTTTACTACATGATTATCATACTATCTCCATGCTCATGTACCTACATTTGCAATATAATGTGAGTATGCACATGATTAAACAAGGTATTGATGCTATCTACTCAATAATTTTCCAATCTTTCTCTTGATTGTTTGATAATTTGTAGCAATATCCTGTGTGCTTTTATTGAAGATTATTTTGCATGGCTTGAGGAGTGTAGACTATGATTACTATTTTTTATTAGTACATACTTTGCTGATGAATAGATCCATGTGTGTGTGTGTGTGTGTGTGTGCGCGCGCGCGTGCATGCGTGCGTGGGTGTGTGTCTCATCCACACATCCTTCTCGATTCTCTTGGTTTTGTATAGGCTTGTAGTAGAAATGGAAAATTGAGATACAAAGCAATTTATGTTTTTGTGTGTATATGGCCTACCATTTACATAAAGTCTTTGGCATGCATGTGAGTAATGCCTCTTTCTAGAAAGGAGGTTGCATTCAGACAAAAACCATAAGTGTTCATGCTATGGATGTATCATCAGATGATGTGATGGATCCCATCCATATATGGGTCCATAAAATCATAGAAGAGTCACCTTTGAATGTCTTTGGAAGACTAGAAGGAGCTATCATATACTTAGCACATCCATAGTACTAGTCTGCAATTAACTATTTACATTAGAGAATATAAACTATTGGACAATGCATAATCACCACGAGTCCTGCTCTCAAAGCCGGGAGGCAAAAGCTGTTGCAAGATATCTAGTGGAAGTTCTGGGATTGCACGACCATGTCGTGTGTGAGAGTGACAAGCAACTTGAAGCATAGATGGTCTCCTTATCATCATCTAGAGATGCATATCCTTGTATATGAAATATTTTTTATATTATCTATATACCTAACCATAAGAATATAAAGAAATAATGATTAGAATAAAGAACACTAACCATAGGCTGATTTTGGTGTAGGTGTTGTGCATAAGCATAAACATCCCAGTTCGACTCCTGTGAATGACACTGACATCTATCGCACCAACATGAAATTCGTTGCTCCTCATAATAAGGTGAAGGTTTACAATCACATGAGTTGGTACTCTCTAGAGGTGAAAACGCTCTTTTTAATGTCCTATCATAGGAGCACGATCTCATGCTTGTAATATAGAGACAATGATATTTGAGAGAAATCTATAGCTACAAAACCAAAAAAGAGGTTATACTTGATTTAAATAAAGTAGTGTAAGTGTTTATTAACATGAAAATAACATAATACCTTGTTTCCTTTTGTGGTGAACACAAACATCAGGCATGCTACGGTCCTTAAAAATAACAAATCTGTAGGATTTTTTGAGTCATGGGTCCATTTTTTACACAAGATGTGATTACTTGTGATTTTACAAATTGAATCTTATATTAAGTTATTTCTATATATTCACATTAAATGTAACTTTAATATTATTTTGTTTATTTAGGAGGAAGTAGATCCCAAGGTGGGAAGACCATGTGTCCCACTTGAATCACATAAGCAAGCACGACTTTATAGCTACCTTTGTAATTATATATGCTTACAAGTTTTTATAGCATTCAATTTAGGATGATCAAAATGAGAACAATCTTGAACTTTATAGCTACCTTTGTAATTATATATGCTTACAAGTTTTTATAGCATTCAATTTAGGATGATCAGAATGAGAACAATCTTGAACTTTGGACCTTTCTTTGTACAGACCAAAGATTATGGCCATGCCTCAATACTAGCAGACATCAAGATCACCACCTATCATGGATTTAGTACCATGTATACGTCTATTCACTTCCACGAAATACAACATGTTGTGAGTATTTTCACTAACTTTGAGTTATAATTTTAAGCTAAAGTAATTTTTTAAAATAGATTTTTATTATTGAGAGATCTAACTTAACTCTTATTAATGGAGGAGGTTCACAATGAGAGAAATCTAGATCTTATTGCTAGAGAAAAGAAGTAGGTAGAAGGATAGATGAGCAGCATGCACGTGTTGTATTCTCATAGCAGACACCTCCATGTGCTAAGAAACAATAAGACAACAATATTGATATTGATACACAATCAATAGTGACACTTTGTTGTAATTTAAACAGATTGATCATATAACACATTGAAATTGTATAATTATATATAATTTAGATCTATATATTCAGTTTGCTTAAGTCAATTCTTGTATATTTGTATATTGTCAAGTTTATTTGAGTTTAGATAATCTATAATTCAATTTGTTTGTCTAATCCTACAATGTCTAGTAAAACGAAAAACATACAATAATCATCCATACTTTCGATTTTGTATGTGCAAAAATGCTTTAGTCACCACTTGTCTTTTGTTTTAATGTATATACAACACTCTCAAGTGTACACTATCCACTTCAAATTTTGTTTTTTTGCATGATTTACATGTGTATGTGTTTTTATGTGTGAATGACATGTGTATATGTATTGTGTGCGTGTATGAGAGAGAGAGAGAGAGAGAGACTTTTAACAGTCGGGGAGCTCTCAAAATTAGGAGCTTCTCTATTTTGATCTTAAAAGGAAATGGTGTAGTGTCATTGAGCTGCATCATTTTTAGAGGCGTTGCTTAAGCGAGACCGTCAAAATTTAATTTTAGGTGTTGAATATGTGATGATAAGTGTTGCTTAAGCCACACCTTTTTTTTCTCTTATGTAACATATTTTGTGTCTCTAAAAGTGTTTCTTATGTGACGTTGCCACAATGGAACTTTTCCTTTGCTTAAGTGACATTCTAAAGTGTCTCTACATACAAATGCTTCTAATAATGATAGCCTTTGGATAGAGTTTGCAAAAACAAAACTATTGTGAAGTTAATCAAAATTATGGCCATGGAAAACAAAGATTACTACCTATGCAAAGAGGCCAAGGAAAATCAAAGCACCAATAAAACATCAACAAAGAAAGACAGTAAAGGTCAAAATCATACAAGAAACAAACAAGAATCAAGAAGAAAAGATGGATTTTGACTAGGTCTTTTTATTACAATGGTTTTGTCTTTTGAACCACAATAAGGTTCAACAACCTACAATAACATAAGTCTCTCAAATCTTTGATGTTAGATGAGGCCTATAGAACCAAGATTCTACTTCTAAGATCTTATTAACCTACAAAGAGAGCCAAAGCTCTCAACGACCTTTCAACCTCCATGGAAAGCTTCTAATGGTGCCCAAGGATAGGCACTAGAATGGGAAAACGGGAGTGTTAACTGGATTCAACACAAGTAACAAAATGCCACCAAGGTTCTTGACAAAATGACAAGGGGATAAAAAAGTGATAATTCAAGCATGTATCAAGTTATTGATAGACGTTGCTACCAATATGGTGATCATTATAAAATCCACGGTTCTTTTTGTCAGTGTCTCATTGTATAATTGGATACACATTCATTAATATTTCCAAGTTGTGATATGGATGTAACTAAGTATGCTTAGGCAAGAAATTGAGTTAGTATTGAGTTGTGCTGTCTTTTGATTCCCAAGCAATCAATGCATAAGTGAAAGCCTAGGTATATAATACACTATGCGAAGTGCAAAGGGACTTTGTAATTTTGTAAGAATATTGAGTATGTGTGTGGCTATGGCTATGATTCCATAAGCTTCTCCATGCTCATGGGACTACACTTGTAATCATTGCAATACTTGTAATCATTTTACTACTTGATTCCCATACTCTTTCCGCCCCCACTTGTGATATAATGCTCGCTTATCATTTTACTAATTGATTTCTATACTTCCATCAGTTATTCCTGTGCACACATGAGTAATGTGTGTGTGTGTGTGTGTGTGTGTGTGTGTGTGTGTGTGTGTGTGTGTGTGTGTGTGACACGTGTGGGGTAGGGAGTGTGTATGTCTAGGTGCATGCATGCCTCCCATTTCTTTTGGTTTTGTTTAGGCTTGCAACCAAGATTAATGTCAAGGGAGCTCTTTGTTACAGGTGGTCACCCATAACTTAAATAGGGATTATTTTAAAACAAATAAACACTTGAGCATGATCAGCTAACCCTCTCATTAATGAAAAGAATCAGATACCAAAGGTCTATTTGGGAAAGAATATTTTTGTAGCCATTCCTCATTTAACTTTGTCTAAATTTTTCTTCAAAGTTCCTTGCATGTAACCGGCATTATTGAATCTTCTTCAAGACACCTTTCTAAGCAGTAGACTAACTGACTATAACTATGATCAAGGTATAATCTCAAACATGGGGGAGTTCTAAGTTTTAGATTATTAATCAAGATTGCACAATATAAACTAAGACTTAGATTTTATGGCTCATTGATTTGGATTGAGTCTAAAAAGCTTTCTTTTCTAGTATATTCATATATTGGCTATCACTTGAATTATAAATAACATTGTACCTAAGCCATCCTTCACGGGCATTCTAAAAGATAGAAAAATTTATGCAATGTTGCATTCAAATTCGACTTGAACCATCCCAAAAAATTTCATTATTTGCACGGAGTCTCCATAGAGTAGCTAAAATAAGAATTTATACATCACTCCATAATGACAAATCAACTACCTACTATGAACATTCTTTGAAAGCGTATCCAAAGAGTTGATCTCTTTCTTGAGTCCAAAATCAAGAATTAATAATAGTGTGATCATAGAAGGTGCTAATATGTATGTAATGTTGAACAAAGTCAAAGTGGATAGGCACAATATAACCAATCAATGATTAGCTAAGGTAGTACGTGAGTAATTGAGATACTATATATAATGATGTGAAGGGCCATGTCTAGGGAGAAATCAAAAGCTCAACTTATACTGAAAAAATCCTCTTAGCACAAGTATGATCATTGGCCGGTAACCACAAAGGTTTGAGTGGAGTGGTGTATTATAAGTTGCACAATCATCTGCAACTAACCATGAAGCAAATTAACACAAATAGCAACCTCAAGTTGTGTTATTCTCCCATTAAAAGTTGATTACAACACTTGGAAACAAGCACAACGCACATAGATGACCATGGTGAATACCAACATAAGGGACAATACAACAAAAACACTTTCAATGAGGCTATCATTATAGGCACATTGGTTGAAAAGAGGTAAAAAGACACATATTGCAATTGATAGTTTCACCTTATGCTTCTTCAAGGAAGGCAATTATAAAAAAGACCACAATAAAAGTTTAAAAGATTATGAAAACAACAAATGTGGGTATGGAGATGCTTGGGAAGCCTTTTCACATCAAAAACACATATTCTAGTAAGAAGAAAGACCTCAAGTTCAACTATTTCAATAGTTTTTTCTTTAACTCAAGGACTTTATAGCAAGCAATTATAAAATCCTAGGATCTTGCACATTCTCAACTGAGTGGGAAAGCCATTTTGTGCTTATTGAGAGACTATATGAATAACCCTCATGAATAGAGCTCTTGATACCATAGAGGGAAATCAAGGCAAAAAAAGAAAAGGGTATTCCCCTCAAATCTCCACTTTTGCACACTGGATACATTGTGTAGAATTAATGAGAAGATTTTGCACCTTTATATAGCATTTGTATGGAAATCAAAACCTTTATCAACTAGGGAAAGGGCTCTAAAAATTATTGAAAGAATATGGGGGAATGTGGTGATTGAAACAAACCTCAGAGGTCAGGCTTCTATTGGTCGGGTGAAGGTCACAAAATTCTTGGAAATCCAAGAGAATTTTATGTATCTATTTTTTAGTAAAATCAATGCAAGGCCCTACAAAATGTTGTGAAGGGCCATGGATTTGATGGCATAATAAGAAATTAGAAGGAAAAAGTGTAGAAAGCCTTGGATAGAGACTTCTCTTATTGTGATAAAACTCATTGGGGAAATAATGATCTCTCCAACTTCAAGAAAGAGCTCAATAGATTTTAGGAAAGCTATGACAAATGCTTGGAGTGTAGAGCATTTCAGACACTATATGATAATAGTTGCTAATTATGATTCTACTAATTTACTTTAACACTTTTGCATAATTGATTGAATGAATTTTGTTTTTTGTGTAGCATGTTATCTACAATTACACTCCTTGGTTTATAAAGAAATATGAAAATTTGTCAATAATCGTCCACTCAAGGTATGGAGAAGTCCCACTATTAAGCAAAGACCAAGTTTTTCAAGCACAATAGACATAGAGGAGGAGCTCAAAAAGCTAATAGGCTTGCTTGAAATATTCTAGTGGTTTTAGAAAACATTGTGGCATAGGAAAAGATCACAAGAATCCGAATTTCTTTTAGAGAATTCAAATATTTCTATAGCTAAGAAAACGAGTAAGCAAAAAAGAAAAGATGCATATAATTTTGTTAGTGAAATGTTTTACAATAGCTTGCTACGAAGAGACATAAGGAAGGAAGTCAGGATTATTACAAGGATCAATTTTGGCTGCTTGAGCCAATATCTTGCTTTTCAATCTTTCCCTTTGCTTCAAATACTCATGCTTCCTGTAACGTTGTAGTTGCTTGCCTATGTCACCAACGACAAAGGCAAGCACACAAATCAAGGAGGCAAAGAAGCAACCATATGAGATTTTTGCAAGCGCAGCAAACTAGCAAAATTCAGATTCGCAAAACGTGCATACCAAAGTTTTGCATCTGAAATAGACTTCCCAAGGCATTTCAAACAACACAACTCAATTGCTAGATCAATAAAATGATACATGTTCAAGTAGATAGTTTGGTGAATTACAAATGTCAAAATTGTACAAGAAACAAACAGGAATCAAGAAGAAAAGATGGATTTTGACTAGGTCTTTTTATTACAATGGTTTTGTCTTTTGAACCACAATAAGGTTCAATCAAACATTAGACCATCAAAAACCTACAATAAAATAAGTCTCTCAAATCTTTGATGTTAGATGAAGCCTATATAACCAAGATTCTACTTCTAAGATCTTATTAACCTACAAAGAGAGCCAAATCTCTCAATGACCTTTCAACCTCCATGGAAAGGTTTTAATGGTGCCCAAGGATAGGCACTAGAATGGGAAAACGGGAGTGTTAACTGGATTCAACACAAGTAACAAAATGCCACCAAGGTACTTGACAAAATGACAAGGGGATAAAAAAGTGATAATTCAAGCATGTATCAAGTTATTGATAGACGTTGCTACCAATATGGTGATCATTATAAAATCCACGGTTCTTTTTGTCAGTGTCTCATTGTATAATTGGATACACATTCATTAATATTTCCAAGTTGTGATATGGATGTAACTAAGTATGCTTAGGCAAGAAATTGAGTTAGTATTGAGTTGTGCTGTCTTTTGATTCCCAAGCAATCAATGCATAAGTGAGAGCCTAGGTATATAATACACTATGCGAAGTGCAAAGGGACTTTGTAATTTTGTAAGAATATTGAGTATGTGTGTGGCTATGGCTATGATTCCATAAGCTTCTCCATGCTCATGGGACTACACTTGTAATCATTGCAATACTTGTAATCATTTTACTACTTGATTCCCATACTCTTTCCGCCCCCACTTGTGATATAATGCTCGCTTATCATTTTACTAATTGCTTTCTATACTTCCATCAGTTATTCCTGTGCACACATGAGTAATGTGTGTGTGTGTGTGTGACACGTGTGGGGTAGGGAGTGTGTATGTCTAGGTGCATGCATGCCTCCCATTTCTTTTGGTTTTGTTTAGGCTTGCAACCAAGATTAATGTCAAGGGAGCTCTTTGTTACAGGTAGTCACCCATAACTTAAATAGGGATTATTTTAAAACAAATAAACACTTGAGCATGATCAGCTAACCCTCTCATTAATGAAAAGAATCAGATACCAAAGGTCTATTTGGGAAAGAATATTTTTGTAGCCATTCCTCATTTAACTTTGTCTAAATTTTTCTTCAAAGTTCCTTGCATGTAACCGGCATTATTGAATCTTCTTCAAGACACCTTTCTAAGCAGTAGACTAACTGACTATAACTATGATCAAGGTATAATCTCAAACATGGGGGAGTTCTAAGTTTTAGATTATTAATCAAGATTGCACAATATAAACTAAGACTTAGATTTTATGGCTCATTGATTTGGATTGAGTCTAAAAAGCTTTCTTTTCTAGTATATTCATATATTGGCTATCACTTGAATTATAAATAACATTGTACCTAAGCCATCCTTCACGGGCATTCTAAAAGATAGAAAAATTTATGCAATGTTGCATTCAAATTCGACTTGAACCATCCCAAAAAATTTCATTATTTGCACGGAGTCTCCATAGAGTAGCTAAAATAAGAATTTATACATCACTCCATAATGACAAATCAACTACCTACTATGAACATTCTTTGAAAGCGTATCCAAAGAGTTGATCTCTTTCTTGAGTCCAAAATCAAGAATTAATAATAGTGTGATCATAGAAGGTGCTAATATGTATGTAATGTTGAACAAAGTCAAAGTGGATAGGCACAATATAACCAATCAATGATTAGCTAAGGTAGTACGTGAGTAATTGAGATACTATATATAAAATGATGTGAAGGGCCATGTCTAGGGAGAAATCAAAAGCTCAACTTATACTGAAAAAATCCTCTTAGCACAAGTATGATCATTGGCCGGTAACCACAAAGGTTTGAGTGGAGTGGTGTATTATAAGTTGCACAATCATCTGCAACTAACCATGAAGCAAATTAACACAAATAGCAACCTCAAGTTGTGTTATTCTCCCATTAAAAGTTGATTACAACACTTGGAAACAAGCACAACGCACATAGATGACCATGGTGAATACCAACATAAGGGACAATACAACAAAAACACTTTCAATGAGGCTATCATTATAGGCACATTGGTTGAAAAGAGGTAAAAAGACACATATTGCAATTGATAGTTTCACCTTATGCTTCTTCAAGGAAGGCAATTATAAAAAAGACCACAATAAAAGTTTAAAAGATTATGAAAACAACAAATGTGGGTATGGAGATGCTTGGGAAGCCTTTTCACATCAAAAACACATATTCTAGTAAGAAGAAAGACCTCAAGTTCAACTATTTCAATAGTTTTTTCTTTAACTCAAGGACTTTATAGCAAGCAATTATAAAATCCTAGGATCTTCCACATTCTCAACTGAGTGGGAAAGCCATTTTGTGCTTATTGAGAGACTATATGAATAACCCTCATGAATAGAGCTCTTGATACCATAGAGGGAAATCAAGGCAAAAAAAGAAAAGGGTATTCCCCTCAAATCTCCACTTTTGCACACTGGATACATTGTGTAGAATTAATGAGAAGATTTTGCACCTTTATATAGCATTTGTATGGAAATCAAAACCTTTATCAACTAGGGAAAGGGCTCTAAAAATTATTGAAAGAATATGGGGGAATGTGGTGATTGAAACAAACCTCAGAGGTCAGGCTTCTATTGGTCGGGTGAAGGTCACAAAATTCTTGGAAATCCAAGAGAATTTTATGTATCTATTTTTTAGTAAAATCAATGCAAGGCCCTACAAAATGTTGTGAAGGGCCATGGATTTGATGGCATAATAAGAAATTAGAAGGAAAAAGTGTAGAAAGCCTTGGATAGAGACTTCTCTTATTGTGATAAAACTCATTGGGGAAATAATGATCTCTCCAACTTCAAGAAAGAGCTCAATAGATTTTAGGAAAGCTATGACAAATGCTTGGAGTGTAGAGCATTTCAGACACTATATGATAATAGTTGCTAATTATGATTCTACTAATTTACTTTAACACTTTTGCATAATTGATTGAATGAATTTTGTTTTTTGTGTAGCATGTTATCTACAATTACACTCCTTGGTTTATAAAGAAATATGAAAATTTGTCAATAATCGTCCACTCAAGGTATGGAGAAGTCCCACTATTAAGCAAAGACCAAGTTTTTCAAGCACAATAGACATAGAGGAGGAGCTCAAAAAGCTAATAGGCTTGCTTGAAATATTCTAGTGGTTTTAGAAAACATTGTGGCATAGGAAAAGATCACAAGAATCCGAATTTCTTTTAGAGAATTCAAATATTTCTATAGCTAAGAAAACGAGTAAGCAAAAAAGAAAAGATGCATATAATTTTGTTAGTGAAATGTTTTACAATAGCTTGCTACGAAGAGACATAAGGAAGGAAGTCAGGATTATTACAAGGATCAATTTTGGCTGCTTGAGCCAATATCTTGCTTTTCAATCTTTCCCTTTGCTTCAAATACTCATGCTTCCTGTAACGTTGTAGTTGCTTGCCTATGTCACCAACGACAAAGGCAAGCACACAAATCAAGGAGGCAAAGAAGCAACCATATGAGATTTTTGCAAGCGCAGCAAACTAGCAAAATTCAGATTCGCAAAACGTGCATACCAAAGTTTTGCATCTGAAATAGACTTCCCAAGGCATTTCAAACAACACAACTCAATTGCTAGATCAATAAAATGATACATGTTCAAGTAGATAGTTTGGTGAATTACAAATGTCAAAATTGTACAAGAAACAAACAGGAATCAAGAAGAAAAGATGGATTTTGACTAGGTCTTTTTATTACAATGGTTTTGTCTTTTGAACCACAATAAGGTTCAATCAAACATTAGACCATCAAAAACCTACAATAAAATAAGTCTCTCAAATCTTTGATGTTAGATGAAGCCTATATAACCAAGATTCTACTTCTAAGATCTTATTAACCTACAAAGAGAGCCAAATCTCTCAATGACCTTTCAACCTCCATGGAAAGGTTTTAATGGTGCCCAAGGATAGGCACTAGAATGGGAAAACGGGAGTGTTAACTGGATTCAACACAAGTAACAAAATGCCACCAAGGTACTTGACAAAATGACAAGGGGATAAAAAAGTGATAATTCAAGCATGTATCAAGTTATTGATAGACGTTGCTACCAATATGGTGATCATTATAAAATCCACGGTTCTTTTTGTCAGTGTCTCATTGTATAATTGGATACACATTCATTAATATTTCCAAGTTGTGATATGGATGTAACTAAGTATGCTTAGGCAAGAAATTGAGTTAGTATTGAGTTGTGCTGTCTTTTGATTCCCAAGCAATCAATGCATAAGTGAGAGCCTAGGTATATAATACACTATGCGAAGTGCAAAGGGACTTTGTAATTTTGTAAGAATATTGAGTATGTGTGTGGCTATGGCTATGATTCCATAAGCTTCTCCATGCTCATGGGACTACACTTGTAATCATTGCAATACTTGTAATCATTTTACTACTTGATTCCCATACTCTTTCCGCCCCCACTTGTGATATAATGCTCGCTTATCATTTTACTAATTGCTTTCTATACTTCCATCAGTTATTCCTGTGCACACATGAGTAATGTGTGTGTGTGTGTGTGACACGTGTGGGGTAGGGAGTGTGTATGTCTAGGTGCATGCATGCCTCCCATTTCTTTTGGTTTTGTTTAGGCTTGCAACCAAGATTAATGTCAAGGGAGCTCTTTGTTACAGGTGGTCACCCATAACTTAAATAGGGATTATTTTAAAACAAATAAACACTTGAGCATGATCAGCTAACCCTCTCACTAATGAAAAGAATCAGATACCAAAGGTCTATTTGGGAAAGAATATTTTTGTAGCCATTCCTCATTTAACTTTGTCTAAATTTTTCTTCAAAGTTCCTTGCATGTAACCGGCATTATTGAATCTTCTTCAAGACACCTTTCTAAGCAGTAGACTAACTGACTATAACTATGATCAAGGTATAATCTCAAACATGGGGGAGTTCTAAGTTTTAGATTATTAATCAAGATTGCACAATATAAACTAAGACTTAGATTTTATGGCTCATTGATTTGGATTGAGTCTAAAAAGCTTTCTTTTCTAGTATATTCATATATTGGCTATCACTTGAATTATAAATAACATTGTACCTAAGCCATCCTTCACGGGCATTCTAAAAGATAGAAAAATTTATGCAATGTTGCATTCAAATTCGACTTGAACCATCCCAAAAAATTTCATTATTTGCACGGAGTCTCCATAGAGTAGCTAAAATAAGAATTTATACATCACTCCATAATGACAAATCAACTACCTACTATGAACATTCTTTGAAAACGTATCCAAAGAGTTGATCTCTTTCTTGAGTCCAAAATCAAGAATTAATAATAGTGTGATCATAGAAGGTGCTAATATGTATGTAATGTTGAACAAAGTCAAAGTGGATAGGCACAATATAACCAATCAATGATTAGCTAAGGTAGTACGTGAGTAATTGAGATACTATATATAATGATGTGAAGGGCCATGTCTAGGGAGAAATCAAAAGCTCAACTTATACTGAAAAAATCCTCTTAGCACAAGTATGATCATTGGCCGGTAACCACAAAGGTTTGAGTGGAGTGGTGTATTATAAGTTGCACAATCATCTGCAACTAACCATGAAGCAAATTAACACAAATAGCAACCTCAAGTTGTGTTATTCTCCCATTAAAAGTTGATTACAACACTTGGAAACAAGCACAACGCACATAGATGACCATGGTGAATACCAACATAAGGGACAATACAACAAAAACACTTTCAATGAGGCTATCATTATAGGCACATTGGTTGAAAAGAGGTAAAAAGACACATATTGCAATTGATAGTTTCACCTTATGCTTCTTCAAGGAAGGCAATTATAAAAAAGACCACAATAAAAGTTTAAAAGATTATGAAAACAACAAATGTGGGTATGGAGATGCTTGGGAAGCCTTTTCACATCAAAAACACATATTCTAGTAAGAAGAAAGACCTCAAGTTCAACTATTTCAATAGTTTTTTCTTTAACTCAAGGACTTTATAGCAAGCAATTATAAAATCCTAGGATCTTCCACATTCTCAACTGAGTGGGAAAGCCATTTTGTGCTTATTGAGAGACTATATGAATAACCCTCATGAATAGAGCTCTTGATACCATAGAGGGAAATCAAGGCAAAAAAAGAAAAGGGTATTCCCCTCAAATCTCCACTTTTGCACACTGGATACATTGTGTAGAATTAATGAGAAGATTTTGCACCTTTATATAGCATTTGTATGGAAATCAAAACCTTTATCAACTAGGGAAAGGGCTCTAAAAATTATTGAAAGAATATGGGGGAATGTGGTGATTGAAACAAACCTCAGAGGTCAGGCTTCTATTGGTCGGGTGAAGGTCACAAAATTCTTGGAAATCCAAGAGAATTTTATGTATCTATTTTTTAGTAAAATCAATGCAAGGCCCTACAAAATGTTGTGAAGGGCCATGGATTTGATGGCATAATAAGAAATTAGAAGGAAAAAGTGTAGAAAGCCTTGGATAGAGACTTCTCTTATTGTGATAAAACTCATTGGGGAAATAATGATCTCTCCAACTTCAAGAAAGAGCTCAATAGATTTAGGAAAGCTATGACAAATGCTTGGAGTGTAGAGCATTTCAGACACTATATGATAATAGTTGCTAATTATGATTCTACTAATTTACTTTAACACTTTTGCATAATTGATTGAATGAATTTTGTTTTTTGTGTAGCATGTTATCTACAATTACACTCCTTGGTTTATAAAGAAATATGAAAATTTGTCAATAATCGTCCACTCAAGGTATGGAGAAGTCCCACTATTAAGCAAAGACCAAGTTTTTCAAGCACAATAGACATAGAGGAGGAGCTCAAAAAGCTAATAGGCTTGCTTGAAATATTCTAGTGGTTTTAGAAAACATTGTGGCATAGGAAAAGATCACAAGAATCCGAATTTCTTTTAGAGAATTCAAATATTTCTATAGCTAAGAAAACGAGTAAGCAAAAAAGAAAAGATGCATATAATTTTGTTAGTGAAATGTTTTACAATAGCTTGCTACGAAGAGACATAAGGAAGGAAGTCAGGATTATTACAAGGATCAATTTTGGCTGCTTGAGCCAATATCTTGCTTTTCAATCTTTCCCTTTGCTTCAAATACTCATGCTTCCTGTAACGTTGTAGTTGCTTGCCTATGTCACCAACGACAAAGGCAAGCACACAAATCAAGGAGGCAAAGAAGCAACCATATGAGATTTTTGCAAGCGCAGCAAACTAGCAAAATTCAGATTCGCAAAACGTGCATACCAAAGTTTTGCATCTGAAATAGACTTCCCAAGGCATTTCAAACAACACAACTCAATTGCTAGATCAATAAAATGATACATGTTCAAGTAGATAGTTTGGTGAATTACAAATGTCAAAATTGTACAAGAAACAAACAGGAATCAAGAAGAAAAGATGGATTTTGACTAGGTCTTTTTATTACAATGGTTTTGTCTTTTGAACCACAATAAGGTTCAATCAAACATTAGACCATCAAAAACCTACAATAAAATAAGTCTCTCAAATCTTTGATGTTAGATGAAGCCTATATAACCAAGATTCTACTTCTAAGATCTTATTAACCTACAAAGAGAGCCAAATCTCTCAATGACCTTTCAACCTCCATGGAAAGGTTTTAATGGTGCCCAAGGATAGGCACTAGAATGGGAAAACGGGAGTGTTAACTGGATTCAACACAAGTAACAAAATGCCACCAAGGTACTTGACAAAATGACAAGGGGATAAAAAAGTGATAATTCAAGCATGTATCAAGTTATTGATAGACGTTGCTACCAATATGGTGATCATTATAAAATCCACGGTTCTTTTTGTCAGTGTCTCATTGTATAATTGGATACACATTCATTAATATTTCCAAGTTGTGATATGGATGTAACTAAGTATGCTTAGGCAAGAAATTGAGTTAGTATTGAGTTGTGCTGTCTTTTGATTCCCAAGCAATCAATGCATAAGTGAGAGCCTAGGTATATAATACACTATGCGAAGTGCAAAGGGACTTTGTAATTTTGTAAGAATATTGAGTATGTGTGTGGCTATGGCTATGATTCCATAAGCTTCTCCATGCTCATGGGACTACACTTGTAATCATTGCAATACTTGTAATCATTTTACTACTTGATTCCCATACTCTTTCCGCCCCCACTTGTGATATAATGCTCGCTTATCATTTTACTAATTGCTTTCTATACTTCCATCAGTTATTCCTGTGCACACATGAGTAATGTGTGTGTGTGTGTGTGACACGTGTGGGGTAGGGAGTGTGTATGTCTAGGTGCATGCATGCCTCCCATTTCTTTTGGTTTTGTTTAGGCTTGCAACCAAGATTAATGTCAAGGGAGCTCTTTGTTACAGGTGGTCACCCATAACTTAAATAGGGATTATTTTAAAACAAATAAACACTTGAGCATGATCAGCTAACCCTCTCACTAATGAAAAGAATCAGATACCAAAGGTCTATTTGGGAAAGAATATTTTTGTAGCCATTCCTCATTTAACTTTGTCTAAATTTTTCTTCAAAGTTCCTTGCATGTAACCGGCATTATTGAATCTTCTTCAAGACACCTTTCTAAGCAGTAGACTAACTGACTATAACTATGATCAAGGTATAATCTCAAACATGGGGGAGTTCTAAGTTTTAGATTATTAATCAAGATTGCACAATATAAACTAAGACTTAGATTTTATGGCTCATTGATTTGGATTGAGTCTAAAAAGCTTTCTTTTCTAGTATATTCATATATTGGCTATCACTTGAATTATAAATAACATTGTACCTAAGCCATCCTTCACGGGCATTCTAAAAGATAGAAAAATTTATGCAATGTTGCATTCAAATTCGACTTGAACCATCCCAAAAAATTTCATTATTTGCACGGAGTCTCCATAGAGTAGCTAAAATAAGAATTTATACATCACTCCATAATGACAAATCAACTACCTACTATGAACATTCTTTGAAAGCGTATCCAAAGAGTTGATCTCTTTCTTGAGTCCAAAATCAAGAATTAATAATAGTGTGATCATAGAAGGTGCTAATATGTATGTAATGTTGAACAAAGTCAAAGTGGATAGGCACAATATAACCAATCAATGATTAGCTAAGGTAGTACGTGAGTAATTGAGATACTATATATAAAATGATGTGAAGGGCCATGTCTAGGGAGAAATCAAAAGCTCAACTTATACTGAAAAAATCCTCTTAGCACAAGTATGATCATTGGCCGGTAACCACAAAGGTTTGAGTGGAGTGGTGTATTATAAGTTGCACAATCATCTGCAACTAACCATGAAGCAAATTAACACAAATAGCAACCTCAAGTTGTGTTATTCTCCCATTAAAAGTTGATTACAACACTTGGAAACAAGCACAACGCACATAGATGACCATGGTGAATACCAACATAAGGGACAATACAACAAAAACACTTTCAATGAGGCTATCATTATAGGCACATTGGTTGAAAAGAGGTAAAAAGACACATATTGCAATTGATAGTTTCACCTTATGCTTCTTCAAGGAAGGCAATTATAAAAAAGACCACAATAAAAGTTTAAAAGATTATGAAAACAACAAATGTGGGTATGGAGATGCTTGGGAAGCCTTTTCACATCAAAAACACATATTCTAGTAAGAAGAAAGACCTCAAGTTCAACTATTTCAATAGTTTTTTCTTTAACTCAAGGACTTTATAGCAAGCAATTATAAAATCCTAGGATCTTCCACATTCTCAACTGAGTGGGAAAGCCATTTTGTGCTTATTGAGAGACTATATGAATAACCCTCATGAATAGAGCTCTTGATACCATAGAGGGAAATCAAGGCAAAAAAAGAAAAGGGTATTCCCCTCAAATCTCCACTTTTGCACACTGGATACATTGTGTAGAATTAATGAGAAGATTTTGCACCTTTATATAGCATTTGTATGGAAATCAAAACCTTTATCAACTAGGGAAAGGGCTCTAAAAATTATTGAAAGAATATGGGGGAATGTGGTGATTGAAACAAACCTCAGAGGTCAGGCTTCTATTGGTCGGGTGAAGGTCACAAAATTCTTGGAAATCCAAGAGAATTTTATGTATCTATTTTTTAGTAAAATCAATGCAAGGCCCTACAAAATGTTGTGAAGGCCATGGATTTGATGGCATAATAAGAAATTAGAAGGAAAAAGTGTAGAAAGCCTTGGATAGAGACTTCTCTTATTGTGATAAAACTCATTGGGGAAATAATGATCTCTCCAACTTCAAGAAAGAGCTCAATAGATTTAGGAAAGCTATGACAAATGCTTGGAGTGTAGAGCATTTCAGACACTATATGATAATAGTTGCTAATTATGATTCTACTAATTTACTTTAACACTTTTGCATAATTGATTGAATGAATTTTGTTTTTTGTGTAGCATGTTATCTACAATTACACTCCTTGGTTTATAAAGAAATATGAAAATTTGTCAATAATCGTCCACTCAAGGTATGGAGAAGTCCCACTATTAAGCAAAGACCAAGTTTTTCAAGCACAATAGACATAGAGGAGGAGCTCAAAAAGCTAATAGGCTTGCTTGAAATATTCTAGTGGTTTTAGAAAACATTGTGGCATAGGAAAAGATCACAAGAATCCGAATTTCTTTTAGAGAATTCAAATATTTCTATAGCTAAGAAAACGAGTAAGCAAAAAAGAAAAGATGCATATAATTTTGTTAGTGAAATGTTTTACAATAGCTTGCTACGAAGAGACATAAGGAAGGAAGTCAGGATTATTACAAGGATCAATTTTGGCTGCTTGAGCCAATATCTTGCTTTTCAATCTTTCCCTTTGCTTCAAATACTCATGCTTCCTGTAACGTTGTAGTTGCTTGCCTATGTCACCAACGACAAAGGCAAGCACACAAATCAAGGAGGCAAAGAAGCAACCATATGAGATTTTTGCAAGCGCAGCAAACTAGCAAAATTCAGATTCGCAAAACGTGCATACCAAAGTTTTGCATCTGAAATAGACTTCCCAAGGCATTTCAAACAACACAACTCAATTGCTAGATCAATAAAATGATACATGTTCAAGTAGATAGTTTGGTGAATTACAAATGTCAAAATTGTACAAGAAACAAACAGGAATCAAGAAGAAAAGATGGATTTTGACTAGGTCTTTTTATTACAATGGTTTTGTCTTTTGAACCACAATAAGGTTCAATCAAACATTAGACCATCAAAAACCTACAATAAAATAAGTCTCTCAAATCTTTGATGTTAGATGAAGCCTATATAACCAAGATTCTACTTCTAAGATCTTATTAACCTACAAAGAGAGCCAAATCTCTCAATGACCTTTCAACCTCCATGGAAAGGTTTTAATGGTGCCCAAGGATAGGCACTAGAATGGGAAAACGGGAGTGTTAACTGGATTCAACACAAGTAACAAAATGCCACCAAGGTACTTGACAAAATGACAAGGGGATAAAAAAGTGATAATTCAAGCATGTATCAAGTTATTGATAGACGTTGCTACCAATATGGTGATCATTATAAAATCCACGGTTCTTTTTGTCAGTGTCTCATTGTATAATTGGATACACATTCATTAATATTTCCAAGTTGTGATATGGATGTAACTAAGTATGCTTAGGCAAGAAATTGAGTTAGTATTGAGTTGTGCTGTCTTTTGATTCCCAAGCAATCAATGCATAAGTGAGAGCCTAGGTATATAATACACTATGCGAAGTGCAAAGGGACTTTGTAATTTTGTAAGAATATTGAGTATGTGTGTGGCTATGGCTATGATTCCATAAGCTTCTCCATGCTCATGGGACTACACTTGTAATCATTGCAATACTTGTAATCATTTTACTACTTGATTCCCATACTCTTTCCGCCCCCACTTGTGATATAATGCTCGCTTATCATTTTACTAATTGCTTTCTATACTTCCATCAGTTATTCCTGTGCACACATGAGTAATGTGTGTGTGTGTGTGTGTGTGTGTGTGTGTGTGTGTGTGTGACACGTGTGGGGTAGGGAGTGTGTATGTCTAGGTGCATGCATGCCTCCCATTTCTTTTGGTTTTGTTTAGGCTTGCAACCAAGATTAATGTCAAGGGAGCTCTTTGTTACAGGTAGTCACCCATAACTTAAATAGGGATTATTTTAAAACAAATAAACACTTGAGCATGATCAGCTAACCCTCTCATTAATGAAAAGAATCAGATACCAAAGGTCTATTTGGGAAAGAATATTTTTGTAGCCATTCCTCATTTAACTTTGTCTAAATTTTTCTTCAAAGTTCCTTGCATGTAGCCGGCATTATTGAATCTTCTTCAAGACACCTTTCTAAGCAGTAGACTAACTGACTATAACTATGATCAAGGTATAATCTCAAACATGGGGGAGTTCTAAGTTTTAGATTATTAATCAAGATTGCACAATATAAACTAAGACTTAGATTTTATGGCTCATTGATTTGGATTGAGTCTAAAAAGCTTTCTTTTCTAGTATATTCATATATTGGCTATCACTTGAATTATAAATAACATTGTACCTAAGCCATCCTTCACGGGCATTCTAAAAGATAGAAAAATTTATGCAATGTTGCATTCAAATTCGACTTGAACCATCCCAAAAAATTTCATTATTTGCACGGAGTCTCCATAGAGTAGCTAAAATAAGAATTTATACATCACTCCATAATGACAAATCAACTACCTACTATGAACATTCTTTGAAAGCGTATCCAAAGAGTTGATCTCTTTCTTGAGTCCAAAATCAAGAATTAATAATAGTGTGATCATAGAAGGTGCTAATATGTATGTAATGTTGAACAAAGTCAAAGTGGATAGGCACAATATAACCAATCAATGATTAGCTAAGGTAGTACGTGAGTAATTGAGATACTATATATAAAATGATGTGAAGGGCCATGTCTAGGGAGAAATCAAAAGCTCAACTTATACTGAAAAAATCCTCTTAGCACAAGTATGATCATTGGCCGGTAACCACAAAGGTTTGAGTGGAGTGGTGTATTATAAGTTGCACAATCATCTGCAACTAACCATGAAGCAAATTAACACAAATAGCAACCTCAAGTTGTGTTATTCTCCCATTAAAAGTTGATTACAACACTTGGAAACAAGCACAACGCACATAGATGACCATGGTGAATACCAACATAAGGGACAATACAACAAAAACACTTTCAATGAGGCTATCATTATAGGCACATTGGTTGAAAAGAGGTAAAAAGACACATATTGCAATTGATAGTTTCACCTTATGCTTCTTCAAGGAAGGCAATTATAAAAAAGACCACAATAAAAGTTTAAAAGATTATGAAAACAACAAATGTGGGTATGGAGATGCTTGGGAAGCCTTTTCACATCAAAAACACATATTCTAGTAAGAAGAAAGACCTCAAGTTCAACTATTTCAATAGTTTTTTCTTTAACTCAAGGACTTTATAGCAAGCAATTATAAAATCCTAGGATCTTCCACATTCTCAACTGAGTGGGAAAGCCATTTTGTGCTTATTGAGAGACTATGAATAACCCTCATGAATAGAGCTCTTGATACCATAGAGGGAAATCAAGGCAAAAAAAGAAAAGGGTATTCCCCTCAAATCTCCACTTTTGCACACTGGATACATTGTGTAGAATTAATGAGAAGATTTTGCACCTTTATATAGCATTTGTATGGAAATCAAAACCTTTATCAACTAGGGAAAGGGCTCTAAAAATTATTGAAAGAATATGGGGGAATGTGGTGATTGAAACAAACCTCAGAGGTCAGGCTTCTATTGGTCGGGTGAAGGTCACAAAATTCTTGGAAATCCAAGAGAATTTTATGTATCTATTTTTTAGTAAAATCAATGCAAGGCCCTACAAAATGTTGTGAAGGGCCATGGATTTGATGGCATAATAAGAAATTAGAAGGAAAAAGTGTAGAAAGCCTTGGATAGAGACTTCTCTTATTGTGATAAAACTCATTGGGGAAATAATGATCTCTCCAACTTCAAGAAAGAGCTCAATAGATTTAGGAAAGCTATGACAAATGCTTGGAGTGTAGAGCATTTCAGACACTATATGATAATAGTTGCTAATTATGATTCTACTAATTTACTTTAAGACTTTTGCATAATTGATTGAATGAATTTTGTTTTTTGTGTAGCATGTTATCTACAATTACACTCCTTGGTTTATAAAGAAATATGAAAATTTGTCAATAATCGTCCACTCAAGGTATGGAGAAGTCTCACTATTAAGCAAACCAAGTTTTTCAAGCACAATAGACATAGAGGAGGAGCTCAAAAAGCTAATAGGCTTGCTTGAAATATTCTAGTGGTTTTAGAAAACATTGTGGCATAGGAAAAGATCACAAGAATCCGAATTTCTTTTAGAGAATTCAAATATTTCTATAGCTAAGAAAACGAGTAAGCAAAAAAGAAAAGATGCATATAATTTTGTTAGTGAAATGTTTTACAATAGCTTGCTACGAAGAGACATAAGGAAGGAAGTCGGGATTATTACAAGGATCAATTTTGGCTGCTTGAGCCAATATCTTGCTTTTCAATCTTTCCCTTTGCTTCAAATACTCATGCTTCCTGTAACGTTGTAGTTGCTTGCCTATGTCACCAACGACAAAGGCAAGCACACAAATCAAGGAGGCAAAGAAGCAACCATATGAGATTTTTGCAAGCGCAGCAAACTAGCAAAATTCAGATTCGCAAAACGTGCATACCAAAGTTTTGCATCTGAAATAGACTTCCCAAGGCATTTCAAACAACAAACTCAATTGCTAGATCAATAAAATGATACATGTTCAAGTAGATAGTTTGGTGAATTACAAATGTCAAAATTGTACAAGAAACAAACAGGAATCAAGAAGAAAAGATGGATTTTGACTAGGTCTTTTTATTACAATGGTTTTGTCTTTTGAACCACAATAAGGTTCAATCAAACATTAGACCATCAAAAACCTACAATAAATAAGTCTCTCAAATCTTTGATGTTAGATGAAGCCTATATAACCAAGATTCTACTTCTAAGATCTTATTAACCTACAAAGAGAGCCAAATCTCTCAATGACCTTTCAACCTCCATGGAAAGGTTTTAATGGTGCCCAAGGATAGGCACTAGAATGGGAAAACGGGAGTGTTAACTGGATTCAACACAAGTAACAAAATGCCACCAAGGTACTTGACAAAATGACAAGGGGATAAAAAAGTGATAATTCAAGCATGTATCAAGTTATTGATGGACGTTGCTACCAATATGGTGATCATTATAAAATCCACGGTTCTTTTTGTCAGTGTCTCATTGTATAATTGGATACACATTCATTAATATTTCCAAGTTGTGATATGGATGTAACTAAGTATGCTTAGGCAAGAAATTGAGTTAGTATTGAGTTGTGCTGTCTTTTGATTCCCAAGCAATCAATGCATAAGTGAGAGCCTAGGTATATAATACACTATGCGAAGTGCAAAGGGACTTTGTAATTTTGTAAGAATATTGAGTATGTGTGTGGCTATGGCTATGATTCCATAAGCTTCTCCATGCTCATGGGACTACACTTGTAATCATTGCAATACTTGTAATCATTTTACTACTTGATTCCCATACTCTTTCCGCCCCCACTTGTGATATAATGCTCGCTTATCATTTTACTAATTGCTTTCTATACTTCCATCAGTTATTCCTGTGCACACATGAGTAATGTGTGTGTGTGTGTGTGTGTGTGTGTGTGTGTGTGTGTGTGTGTGTGTGTGACACCTTGGGGTAGGGAGTGTGTATGTCTAGGTGCATGCATGCCTCCCATTTCTTTTGGTTTTGTTTAGGCTTGCAACCAAGATTAATGTCAAGGGAGCTCTTTGTTACAGGTAGTCACCCATAACTTAAATAGGGATTATTTTAAAACAAATAAACACTTGAGCATGATCAGCTAACCCTCTCATTAATGAAAAGAATCAGATACCAAAGGTCTATTTGGGAAAGAATATTTTTGTAGCCATTCCTCATTTAACTTTGTCTAAATTTTTCTTCAAAGTTCCTTGCATGTAGCCGGCATTATTGAATCTTCTTCAAGACACCTTTCTAAGCAGTAGACTAACTGACTATAACTATGATCAAGGTATAATCTCAAACATGGGGGAGTTCTAAGTTTTAGATTATTAATCAAGATTGCACAATATAAACTAAGACTTAGATTTTATGGCTCATTGATTTGGATTGAGTCTAAAAAGCTTTCTTTTCTAGTATATTCATATATTGGCTATCACTTGAATTATAAATAACATTGTACCTAAGCCATCCTTCACGGGCATTCTAAAAGATAGAAAAATTTATGCAATGTTGCATTCAAATTCGACTTGAACCATCCCAAAAAATTTCATTATTTGCACGGAGTCTCCATAGAGTAGCTAAAATAAGAATTTATACATCACTCCATAATGACAAATCAACTACCTACTATGAACATTCTTTGAAAGCGTATCCAAAGAGTTGATCTCTTTCTTGAGTCCAAAATCAAGAATTAATAATAGTGTGATCATAGAAGGTGCTAATATGTATGTAATGTTGAACAAAGTCAAAGTGGATAGGCACAATATAACCAATCAATGATTAGCTAAGGTAGTACGTGAGTAATTGAGATACTATATATAAAATGATGTGAAGGGCCATGTCTAGGGAGAAATCAAAAGCTCAACTTATACTGAAAAAATCCTCTTAGCACAAGTATGATCATTGGCCGGTAACCACAAAGGTTTGAGTGGAGTGGTGTTATTATAAGTTGCACAATCATCTGCAACTAACCATGAAGCAAATTAACACAAATAGCAACCTCAAGTTGTGTTATTCTCCCATTAAAAGTTGATTACAACACTTGGAAACAAGCACAACGCACATAGATGACCATGGTGAATACCAACATAAGGGACAATACAACAAAAACACTTTCAATGAGGCTATCATTATAGGCACATTGGTTGAAAAGAGGTAAAAAGACACATATTGCAATTGATAGTTTCACCTTATGCTTCTTCAAGGAAGGCAATTATAAAAAAGACCACAATAAAAGTTTAAAAGATTATGAAAACAACAAATGTGGGTATGGAGATGCTTGGGAAGCCTTTTCACATCAAAAACACATATTCTAGTAAGAAGAAAGACCTCAAGTTCAACTATTTCAATAGTTTTTTCTTTAACTCAAGGACTTTATAGCAAGCAATTATAAAATCCTAGGATCTTCCACATTCTCAACTGAGTGGGAAAGCCATTTTGTGCTTATTGAGAGACTATGAATAACCCTCATGAATAGAGCTCTTGATACCATAGAGGGAAATCAAGGCAAAAAAAGAAAAGGGTATTCCCCTCAAATCTCCACTTTTGCACACTGGATACATTGTGTAGAATTAATGAGAAGATTTTGCACCTTTATATAGCATTTGTATGGAAATCAAAACCTTTATCAACTAGGGAAAGGGCTCTAAAAATTATTGAAAGAATATGGGGGAATGTGGTGATTGAAACAAACCTCAGAGGTCAGGCTTCTATTGGTCGGGTGAAGGTCACAAAATTCTTGGAAATCCAAGAGAATTTTATGTATCTATTTTTTAGTAAAATCAATGCAAGGCCCTACAAAATGTTGTGAAGGGCCATGGATTTGATGGCATAATAAGAAATTAGAAGGAAAAAGTGTAGAAAGCCTTGGATAGAGACTTCTCTTATTGTGATAAAACTCATTGGGGAAATAATGATCTCTCCAACTTCAAGAAAGAGCTCAATAGATTTAGGAAAGCTATGACAAATGCTTGGAGTGTAGAGCATTTCAGACACTATATGATAATAGTTGCTAATTATGATTCTACTAATTTACTTTAACACTTTTGCATAATTGATTGAATGAATTTTGTTTTTTGTGTAGCATGTTATCTACAATTACACTCCTTGGTTTATAAAGAAATATGAAAATTTGTCAATAATCGTCCACTCAAGGTATGGAGAAGTCCCACTATTAAGCAAAGACCAAGTTTTTCAAGCACAATAGACATAGAGGAGGAGCTCAAAAAGCTAATAGGCTTGCTTGAAATATTCTAGTGGTTTTAGAAAACATTGTGGCATAGGAAAAGATCACAAGAATCCGAATTTCTTTTAGAGAATTCAAATATTTCTATAGCTAAGAAAACGAGTAAGCAAAAAAGAAAAGATGCATATAATTTTGTTAGTGAAATGTTTTACAATAGCTTGCTACGAAGAGACATAAGGAAGGAAGTCAGGATTATTACAAGGATCAATTTTGGCTGCTTGAGCCAATATCTTGCTTTTCAATCTTTCCCTTTGCTTCAAATACTCATGCTTCCTGTAACGTTGTAGTTGCTTGCCTATGTCACCAACGACAAAGGCAAGCACACAAATCAAGGAGGCAAAGAAGCAACCATATGAGATTTTTGCAAGCGCAGCAAACTAGCAAAATTCAGATTCGCAAAACGTGCATACCAAAGTTTTGCATCTGAAATAGACTTCCCAAGGCATTTCAAACAACACAACTCAATTGCTAGATCAATAAAATGATACATGTTCAAGTAGATAGTTTGGTGAATTACAAATGTCAAAATTGTACAAGAAACAAACAGGAATCAAGAAGAAAAGATGGATTTTGACTAGGTCTTTTTATTACAATGGTTTTGTCTTTTGAACCACAATAAGGTTCAATCAAACATTAGACCATCAAAAACCTACAATAAAATAAGTCTCTCAAATCTTTGATGTTAGATGAAGCCTATATAACCAAGATTCTACTTCTAAGATCTTATTAACCTACAAAGAGAGCCAAATCTCTCAATGACCTTTCAACCTCCATGGAAAGGTTTTAATGGTGCCCAAGGATAGGCACTAGAATGGGAAAACGGGAGTGTTAACTGGATTCAACACAAGTAACAAAATGCCACCAAGGTACTTGACAAAATGACAAGGGGATAAAAAAGTGATAATTCAAGCATGTATCAAGTTATTGATGGACGTTGCTACCAATATGGTGATCATTATAAAATCCACGGTTCTTTTTGTCAGTGTCTCATTGTATAATTGGATACACATTCATTAATATTTCCAAGTTGTGATATGGATGTAACTAAGTATGCTTAGGCAAGAAATTGAGTTAGTATTGAGTTGTGCTGTCTTTTGATTCCCAAGCAATCAATGCATAAGTGAGAGCCTAGGTATATAATACACTATGCGAAGTGCAAAGGGACTTTGTAATTTTGTAAGAATATTGAGTATGTGTGTGGCTATGGCTATGATTCCATAAGCTTCTCCATGCTCATGGGACTACACTTGTAATCATTGCAATACTTGTAATCATTTTACTACTTGATTCCCATACTCTTTCCGCCCCCACTTGTGATATAATGCTCGCTTATCATTTTACTAATTGCTTTCTATACTTCCATCAGTTATTCCTGTGCACACATGAGTAATGTGTGTGTGTGTGGTGTGTGTGTGTGTGTGTGTGTGTGTGTGTGTGTGTGTGTGTGTGTGTGTGTGTGTGTGTGTGTGTGTGTGTGTGTGTGTGTGTGTGACACGTGTGGGGTAGGGAGTGTGTATGTCTAGGTGCATGCATGCCTCCCATTTCTTTTGGTTTTGTTTAGGCTTGCAACCAAGATTAATGTCAAGGGAGCTCTTTGTTACAGGTAGTCACCCATAACTTAAATAGGGATTATTTTAAAACAAATAAACACTTGAGCATGATCAGCTAACCCTCTCATTAATGAAAAGAATCAGATACCAAAGGTCTATTTGGGAAAGAATATTTTTGTAGCCATTCCTCATTTAACTTTGTCTAAATTTTCTTCAAAGTTCCTTGCATGTAGCCGGCATTATTGAATCTTCTTCAAGACACCTTTCTAAGCAGTAGACTAACTGACTATAACTATGATCAAGGTATAATCTCAAACATGGGGGAGTTCTAAGTTTTAGATTATTAATCAAGATTGCACAATATAAACTAAGACTTAGATTTTATGGCTCATTGATTTGGATTGAGTCTAAAAAGCTTTCTTTTCTAGTATATTCATATATTGGCTATCACTTGAATTATAAATAACATTGTACCTAAGCCATCCTTCACGGGCATTCTAAAAGATAGAAAAATTTATGCAATGTTGCATTCAAATTCGACTTGAACCATCCCAAAAAATTTCATTATTTGCACGGAGTCTCCATAGAGTAGCTAAAATAAGAATTTATACATCACTCCATAATGACAAATCAACTACCTACTATGAACATTCTTTGAAAGCGTATCCAAAGAGTTGATCTCTTTCTTGAGTCCAAAATCAAGAATTAATAATAGTGTGATCATAGAAGGTGCTAATATGTATGTAATGTTGAACAAAGTCAAAGTGGATAGGCACAATATAACCAATCAATGATTAGCTAAGGTAGTACGTGAGTAATTGAGATACTATATATAAAATGATGTGAAGGGCCATGTCTAGGGAGAAATCAAAAGCTCAACTTATACTGAAAAAATCCTCTTAGCACAAGTATGATCATTGGCCGGTAACCACAAAGGTTTGAGTGGAGTGGTGTATTATAAGTTGCACAATCATCTGCAACTAACCATGAAGCAAATTAACACAAATAGCAACCTCAAGTTGTGTTATTCTCCCATTAAAAGTTGATTACAACACTTGGAAACAAGCACAACGCACATAGATGACCATGGTGAATACCAACATAAGGGACAATACAACAAAAACACTTTCAATGAGGCTATCATTATAGGCACATTGGTTGAAAAGAGGTAAAAAGACACATATTGCAATTGATAGTTTCACCTTATGCTTCTTCAAGGAAGGCAATTATAAAAAAGACCACAATAAAAGTTTAAAAGATTATGAAAACAACAAATGTGGGTATGGAGATGCTTGGGAAGCCTTTTCACATCAAAAACACATATTCTAGTAAGAAGAAAGACCTCAAGTTCAACTATTTCAATAGTTTTTTCTTTAACTCAAGGACTTTATAGCAAGCAATTATAAAATCCTAGGATCTTCCACATTCTCAACTGAGTGGGAAAGCCATTTTGTGCTTATTGAGAGACTATGAATAACCCTCATGAATAGAGCTCTTGATACCATAGAGGGAAATCAAGGCAAAAAAAGAAAAGGGTATTCCCCTCAAATCTCCACTTTTGCACACTGGATACATTGTGTAGAATTAATGAGAAGATTTTGCACCTTTATATAGCATTTGTATGGAAATCAAAACCTTTATCAACTAGGGAAAGGGCTCTAAAAATTATTGAAAGAATATGGGGGAATGTGGTGATTGAAACAAACCTCAGAAATCATTTAGTTGAAACGATGTTTTCAAAAAGGCTTCTATTGGTCGGGTGAAGGTCACAAAATTCTTGGAAATCCAAGAGAATTTTATGTATCTATTTTTTAGTAAAATCAATGCAAGGCCCTACAAAATGTTGTGAAGGGCCATGGATTTGATGGCATAATAAGAAATTAGAAGGAAAAAGTGTAGAAAGCCTTGGATAGAGACTTCTCTTATTGTGATAAAACTCATTGGGGAAATAATGATCTCTCCAACTTCAAGAAAGAGCTCAATAGATTTAGGAAAGCTATGACAAATGCTTGGAGTGTAGAGCATTTCAGACACTATATGATAATAGTTGCTAATTATGATTCTACTAATTTACTTTAAGACTTTTGCATAATTGATTGAATGAATTTTGTTTTTTGTGTAGCATGTTATCTACAATTACACTCCTTGGTTTATAAAGAAATATGAAAATTTGTCAATAATCGTCCACTCAAGGTATGGAGAAGTCTCACTATTAAGCAAAGACCAAGTTTTTCAAGCACAATAGACATAGAGGAGGAGCTCAAAAAGCTAATAGGCTTGCTTGAAATATTCTAGTGGTTTTAGAAAACATTGTGGCATAGGAAAAGATCACAAGAATCCGAATTTCTTTTAGAGAATTCAAATATTTCTATAGCTAAGAAAACGAGTAAGCAAAAAAGAAAAGATGCATATAATTTTGTTAGTGAAATGTTTTACAATAGCTTGCTACGAAGAGACATAAGGAAGGAAGTCAGGATTATTACAAGGATCAATTTTGGCTGCTTGAGCCAATATCTTGCTTTTCAATCTTTCCCTTTGCTTCAAATACTCATGCTTCCTGTAACGTTGTAGTTGCTTGCCTATGTCACCAACGACAAAGGCAAGCACACAAATCAAGGAGGCAAAGAAGCAACCATATGAGATTTTTGCAAGCGCAGCAAACTAGCAAAATTCAGATTCGCAAAACGTGCATACCAAAGTTTTGCATCTGAAATAGACTTCCCAAGGCATTTCAAACAACACAACTCAATTGCTAGATCAATAAAATGATACATGTTCAAGTAGATAGTTTGGTGAATTACAAATGTCAAAATTGTACAAGAAACAAACAGGAATCAAGAAGAAAAGATGGATTTTGACTAGGTCTTTTTATTACAATGGTTTTGTCTTTTGAACCACAATAAGGTTCAATCAAACATTAGACCATCAAAAACCTACAATAAAATAAGTCTCTCAAATCTTTGATGTTAGATGAAGCCTATATAACCAAGATTCTACTTCTAAGATCTTATTAACCTACAAAGAGAGCCAAATCTCTCAATGACCTTTCAACCTCCATGGAAAGGTTTTAATGGTGCCCAAGGATAGGCACTAGAATGGGAAAACGGGAGTGTTAACTGGATTCAACACAAGTAACAAAATGCCACCAAGGTACTTGACAAAATGACAAGGGGATAAAAAAGTGATAATTCAAGCATGTATCAAGTTATTGATAGAAGTTGCTACCAATATGGTGATCATTATAAAATCCACGGTTCTTTTTGTCAGTGTCTCATTGTATAATTGGATACACATTCATTAATATTTCCAAGTTGTGATATGGATGTAACTAAGTATGCTTAGGCAAGAAATTGAGTTAGTATTGAGTTGTGCTGTCTTTTGATTCCCAAGCAATCAATGCATAAGTGAGAGCCTAGGTATATAATACACTATGCGAAGTGCAAAGGGACTTTGTAATTTTGTAAGAATATTGAGTATGTGTGTGGCTATGGCTATGATTCCATAAGCTTCTCCATGCTCATGGGACTACACTTGTAATCATTGCAATACTAGCTAATCATTTTACTACTTGATTCCCATACTCTTTCCACCCCAACTTGTGATATAATGCTTGCTTATCATTTTACTAATTGCTTTCTGTACTTCCATCAGTTATTCCTGTGCACACATGAGTAATGTGTGTGTGTGTGTGTGTGTGTGTGTGTGTGTGTGTGTGTGTGTGTGTGTGTGTGTGTGTGTGTGTGTGTGTGTGTGTGTGTGTGTGTGTGTGTGTGTGTGTGTGTGTGTGTGACATGTGTGGGGTAGGGAGTGTGTACGTCTGGGTGCATGCATGCCTCCCATTTCTTTTGGTTTTTTTTAGGCTTGCAACCAAGATTAATGTCAAGGGAACTCTTTGTTAGAGGTGGTCACCCATAACTTAAATATGGATTATTTTAAAACAAATAAACACGAGCATGATCAGCCAACCCTCTAATTAATGAAAATAATCAAATACCAAAGGTCTATTTGGGAAAGAACATTTTTCTAGCCATTCCTCATTTAACTTTGTTTTCTCCAGAAAATATTTCACTTCAAAGTTCCTTGCATGTAACCGGCATTATTGAATCTTCTTCAAGACACCTTTCTAAGCAGTAGACTAACTGAATATAACTATGATTAAGGTATACTCTCAAACATGGGGGAGTTCTAAGTTTTAGATTATTAATCAAGATTGCACAATATAAACTAAGACTTAGATTTTATGGCTCATTGATTTGGATTGAGTCTAAAAAGCTTTCTTTTGCTAGTATATTCATATATTGGCTATCACTTGAATTATAAATAACATTTTACCTAAGCCATCCTTTACGGGCATTCTAAAAGATAGAAAAATTTATGCAATGTTGCATTCAAATTCGACTTGAACCATCCCAAAAAATTTCATTAATTGCATGGAGTCTCCATAGAGTAGCTAAAATAAGAAATTATACATCACTCCATATTGACAAATCAATTACCTACTATGAACATTCTTTGAAAGCGTATCCAAAGAGTTGATCTCTTTCTTGAGTCCAAAATCAATAATTAATAATAGTGTGATCATAGAAGGTGCTTATATGTATGTAATGTTGAACAAAGTCAAAGTGGATAGGCACAGTATAACCAATCAATGATTAGCTAAGGTAGTACGTGAGTAACTGAGATACTATGTATAATGATGTGAAGGGCCATGCCTAGGGAGAAAACAAAAGCTCAACTTATACTAAAAAAATCCTCTTACCACAAGTATGATCATTGGCCGGTAACCACAAAGGTTTGAGTGGAGTGGTGTACTATAAGTTGCACAATCATATGCAAATAACCATGAAGCAAATTAACACAAATAGCAACCTCAAGTTGTGTCATTCTCCCATTAAAAGTTGACTACAATACTTGGAAACAAGCACAACGCACATAGATGACCATGGTGAATACCAACATAAGGGACAATACAACAAAAAGACTTTCAATGAGGCTATCATTATAGGCACATTAGTTGAAAAAAGGTAAAAAAACACATGTTGCAATTGATAGTTTCACCTTATGCTTCTTCAAGGAAGGCAATGATAAAAAAGACCACTATAAAAGTTTAAAAGATTATGAAAACAACAAATGTGGGTTTACAAATGGAATCACTAGATCACAAGGCATTTCAAACAACACAACTCAATTGATAGATGAATAAAATGATACATGTTCAAGTAGATAGTTTGGTGAAGTACAAATGTAAAATACAAATTAAGGCTATATTGGGCAAAGAATTTTAATCAAATAAGTATAAAACTCACATCAAAATTCAAATGCATCAATCAAACATGTGCAACATCAGAGAGCTAGAGCTATTAGAATCAGCAATTAGATTGTAATAAGATGTAACGACAATACTTAATGAGGTAGCCTCACATTTGAATTTTTATTTTTTTTAGTACAAAATACAACCTAACTCTGTAGAATAATGTACGAGGTTTTATTGGCTTCAAGATGATCCGTTGTACATTTGAATCAACATAACCAAAAAAAATTCATAGAAAGACTCATAACTTAAAAGTGGATATTGAGATGTGAAACAAAGATGCGATTAAAGTTAAAAAGAAAGTGATACAACTCACTGCAAAGCCAAAGATTACTACGGGTAAAATCAAACAGGAAGCAACTCAAATAAAGGAGATTATCAAGAATAGCAAGTTGGAGCTTCAAAAAGGGCCAAATAACTAGATCCATAGCTCAACATAGAATACATGTGGACTTCAAAATGGAGACACGGTAAAGGAAAGGATGCTTAACACTAGTTCTGTAATCGGACACTCAAATGTCCTGAGACACTAAAGTGTCAACTTGTCATAATTATTTGGTGAATCCAGAAAAAAAAAATCATAGGTCACGTTCATATCTTAGGTCAGCTATGAGATGAAGAACATAGCCAAATTTTACTTTTGCCAAAATTAATACCAAATCAAGATTATAATGATAAGTTTTAAGATGAAAAAACCATAGAAAATTAGTGCAATTTTAACAAAATTATCATAAATTGAATATAACTTCTCATCAAAATAAGATTTTGCATAGATTTCAAGGTGTATGGGTAGGGAAAAACTTATTCTAGCAAAAAATTGAGCTTCATAACCTAGTTATGGAACAAAATTTTTGTTATAATCAAAAGACCAAAATCTTGAAAATGCTAACAAAGAGGAAAAATTTGGTCTTTCAAGGCCTCTTTCGTTAACATGATGAGGTTATGGGACAAAACCTAAGGTGTGTAATGTATCTATAGGTCAATACCCGTCAATTAAGCATTTTTCAAGGGTTCAAATTCATAGGCATCTTGTAGTTTAAGCTCATTTTAAAAAACTTGCAGTGCCTAATTTTTTGTCAAAAATACTTTGCTATGAAAAACTAATGAAAGTGTATATATAAATCTCCCAATTGTGTCCATATGACATATTTGTATACAAATAAGTGAGATGAACAAAAAAGTCCAAAAGTGGAATTTATTTTAAGGCTTATCTTTGATAAATAAAACATCATAATTACAACATGCACAGTTGTTTGGATATGCCATAAATCACCAAATGTGGATTGCATAACCATTAAAAATTATCACCTTATGTAATGGAGTCATAGATCTAATATATATGCATCATAAAACATTGTAAATTTAGATGAACCAAATGTATTTGGTGATTGTTAAATGAATTTATGAACGTTGCATATTTGACCCACAGGACTTTCTATATTTAATTCTAATCACAAAGAATTTTTTTATCACATGACAATTGCAAAAATATCAAACACATATATAAGTACTTACCACGAATTATTGCATGCATCCTGCTCATTTTTGTCTTAGGTTAGAGTACGAGTTTTACTGAAACATTGAATGTTGTTTGCGTAGGTTCTTTTCATGAGTGTAGTTACTATTGAGGTTATGATAAAAAAATGAGGGATTATAATTTCTATGAGTACTTTGAATAACATTTTATAAGTTTGCAAAAGCATCTTGAGACGTGTTCTAAATTTCATGTACCATTTTATTTAAATTCGCAAAAAAAGGACACTAAAGTGTCCTTTTTGGTACCAAACTAGTGTTAAGACTATTGACATAGAAGTAAATATCTCGTAGTATCCAACCTTTGGTAGGAAAATCTACTCTAGGACCAACATCCGTGTATCTTAGAAGAATTCTATGTCATGGCTCCGAAAAACTCTCAAGACAAGCTAGTGGTAGATAAAAGCTAGATAGCCAAGCACAATGAGGGATGGAACATAACATCATGCAAATAATACTAGTGAAAGAACAATAAAACTCCAAAGAGTAGATGTTCTATCCAACGCTATAGTGTTATACCACTTTCCAAGTGTGCAGATGTAAGTCCTATCATCAGTATAAAACCAAGAAAGAACACATTCTCAATAGTGTTATCAAGAAGGATTTAAATCATGTTGAATTGTGCACATGATGCAAGTTATCATGCATATCTCTACTTGAAAAGGATAATTGGAGAATTGCTTCAAAAAGAGGCTGCTACATTGATAGTACACCCTCCTACTGATTGTAAAAGCTTTGGTGGTCATGGTTGTTATGCTAGATATCCAAAAGTGCGGAGAGAAGGTAGTTATATGTAATGTCTCTTGAAAAGATGATAGAAGAATTGTTTTTTGATCATATATGTGTGCAACACCATTGCTATAGAGAAACTCCAATGTTTTTTTTAAATCTCCTCGAGGACAAGGAGAGATACATATACAAGTATGACTTATTGAACAGGTACAAACAAAGTCAAGTGCAACTTGCTTAAAGCCAAAGTTGTGATGCTATTGGACTCTAACATCATCAAAGCCATAGATAGCAATAAGGACAAAACTAAATAGGATATTTTAGTCTCTTAAACTTTAACATTCCATCTGCATCTATGTCACACTATCTACAAGGCCTCACCTCACTAAATAATGGAAATGCAATGCATGAGACTCTAATAAATACAAGGGATACAAACAGTAAGATACAAACAAGAATCCAAGAGTATATCCAACAAAATATCCCCCTCCATGATATCAAAAGAGAAAACCATGAGGCTATGCTACATACACTTTCTCATGCTAGTCCTCATTTGAAATTGCAATCCTTATGTCTAGCTCATGTACATTCCAACCATATGAGTTCTAATACTCCAATGCTGTGAATGGTAGTCATACAACAAGTGGGAGCAAAAGTAGCATCAAAATCAGTGTTGTTTTCTTGAGCATAACCTTTTGCTACAATTCTATCCATATGAATGAACACGATCGTCAAGCTTATGTTTGCCTTTTTGCCAAGAGGAAAGTCATACAAAGACCATACACCATTCTTCATGATAGTCATACAAAGACCATACACCTTTTTGCCAAGAGGAAAGTCATACAAAGACCATACACCATTCTTCATGATAGGTTCATATTTAGATTGAATTGCAAAAGCCAATTTTTAAAATTTTAAGCTTCGTAAAATGACAAAGACTCTACCTCACCATACTATTAAAACATAGCGATCTAATGTATAATGTGCATATTGAAATGTGAACAAGTACAAATAGACAAAGGTACACCCAATTTATTGTCACACAAAGTCTGCAAGAATATCTTTTACAGCTTTCGCATCCAATTTTTTGCATTATTACCCAAGCACCAAAGCATAAGCCATGCAACAAAACACATCCATGTGACCAATAGACTACAATGCTTTAGTGGGACACATATGTATCTAGTGCATATGTAACACACCTGATAGCATCAATACAAAATACACAGCTGGATGAACAAGAATCCCAGATATTCGATTCTATTCACATGCAGAAAGGCACTTGCAACCCTTCAAAAAGACCCAACCTTTTGTCCTATACCACGGAGAAGGACATGGCAAGCCCATGAAGCACTGACTAAGAAGCGGTCTACCTGGCTGAACTGTCCACTTTCAGCTCCAAAGCAAGGAACACCGAGAGAAGAATACTACTTGGTTTTTAATTACTGCCACATTCTTTTATATATACAAGTAGGGTTACTTCTATAATTTTAGCCACAAGTTCCTTCATACAGCCCTTCAAACATCATCCAAACAATTCTTTCTAAAACAAGATCTAATGAAAATAGTCCTTTATTTTAAGAAAAACAACTATCCATTGTTATGAGCTTACAGCTACCCACGAACTTTTTCTATCTAATTAACAGAGACTTTGCAACGGTTTTCTTATTCGCTAATTGCAAAGCCAACAATCAAAACTTTACATGTTCCAACCATTAGGGATACTCGCTCTCTGGGTGATGCAAGTGCTCTTAAGCACAATAAGTATTCTCCCCTAATTGAGTTATTTCCTTACTAATAACCGTGAGCTCCATCTGGCAAGAGCATGCCCTATCATTTACTTACTTTTCTAGGGATAACTTTCCACGGTGATCAAACAAGCTCGCCTTATATCAAACAGTTCTTTTGCCAAATAATTTTTTCAACTTAATTTATGAAAACACATGTTTATCTTTTGTGATATTAATCACATTCTTGGTCAATGTAGGAAATCCTAGGCTTTTCAAACTAAAGCCGACTTATATGTGAACAGTGCAAAAATTAACTAATGACTTATCAAATTAAAAGTGGGTGCATCAATAACCTACGATTGAGGATGACCTTCAACAATCTCATTCTCCAAAGATTGAGGATTAATTAGAGTTTTAGGCACAACATCGAGCTTTATCTTCTTTTCCTTGGTGGAGACATCTCTCATGCAATACAGAGAGAAGATAAAAGGGTGTAATACTTACGGTTAAGCACTATCCACCAAAAAGTTTTGAGTCTTGATAAGCGGTTGTCCCTTGAGCATTGCCAATGACATCAAAAAAGCCTTCTTAGCCTCATTGCAAGCTATGCCAAGGACTATGCCTTGGTTGTCTTGAAAGGAATCGAGGAGGGAGAGAGGAGAGGGGGGTAGTGCAAGGATGGCGTCCTCTCACCATCGCACATAAATTCTGCTATAGAATTCTGTTACTCTTGCTTTCTATCCATTTAGTGCTCACCCTCTACTTTTTTTTATTGGCTTTTGATGTGCGTTATGCTTGGCGCATGCTTTTCAAAACCTTGTCTCGTGTCTCATCATTTTCAATTTGCAAGTCTCTCGCATCATCGCTTTTCGCATAATCAACAATGGGTGACCTCTGCTTTTAGCTATGAGTTCACATAGACCTCTCTTTTTGGAGTTCTTTTCTCTCAGTTATCCGAGAGCCACAAAATATTCAACACTCACTATAAAAATAGAACTAGCATAACTAGGGCATAGAATGTCCAATTTTAGAACCAATTCTCTTGAACAAATCCCTAACTATTAATACACTTAAAAATGCTCCAAAACTTAGAATAAGGGCCTTGAGTGGAAGATAAATTTATTGATTAAAATTAAAATACATTACAATCAAAATGGATAGTGCCTACAATACCAGTATAAGAAGAGAGTATTTAAAGCACATAAACACTTTCCTTAAGCAAATACACCTCATGTATGCATCGAATAATCATCAATAAAACTCACCAAATATAAATGACCTCCCAAAAGATGGAGTTCACATAGGATCATAAATGTCACTATGGACAAAGTTGGAAGTTTAAAGTTTGAATAAAAGTTTGCACAGGCTGAATCTTCCACAATTTTTTTGTAAGCATTGAGCTTATATAGTCTACAAAACAATGTGTTAAATGCCACAATAATATCATAAAGTTTAAGATCATGTACAATATGTATGTCATCCACAAACTTGAGCACAAGACTAAGTTTTGCAACTGCAAATACCAAAGGTTTTGATCCTAGGTACTTAGAAAACATCAACATGTGTGAAAGAACTATTACCTACAATAGTAAGCACGATCGTTTAAACTCCCTTTATTGTACACAAACTATATAAGAGCAATTGTAGGCACATGTGATAGTACTGCAGTTAGAGATAGTCTTAGCAGAAGTGAACAAATTATGATGAGACATAATGAATGTGCTTGGTTGCACCACTATCAAAATACTGCACATGATTCACCAATATGATTCACAAATTTTGTGACACACTCATCCCAAACAGATAGGGCATATTGACACTACACACTAAAAGCCATTCTACATCTTCCATAATATTTGTTGAAGAAGTCTTTGTAATGTTTGCATTTCTCTTTCTCATGAATCTTTTTAGCCTGAAGCTTAGGACATTGCTTGATGAGATATTCATTTGCCTTACAGTTAGACATTTTATCTTGTTTTTACCTTTATTGGCCAAACTTCTCATATTTATTGCTATTTGAAAAATCAATAGCTATCAGAACATGCTAGCTACTTGAGGAAGCATTAGTGGTGGAAATAGTGGTATTTTCCTTTTTCTATATAGCCACAAATGCATCAACAATACGTTGTTCTTAGCCCTAGTTTTCCTAGATTGGGCCTTTTGTGGCAATACAAAGACAAAACCATCAATTTTTGCATCATCTAGTTTATCATTTGTCACAATTCCATAATTAAAGAAAAGTTTTAAAATAATTTGACACAACACCAATAACTATATGCACAAGAGAACTCCTCTAATTTTAAAACCATCAATTTTTGCATCATCTAGTTTATCATTTGTCACAATTCCATAATTAAAGAAAAGTTTTAAAATAATTTGACACAACACCAATAACTATATGCACAAGAGTTATCTTCAATGGTAATTAGGTGTTCATTGGGATCTTTGATCTCTACAAAAAGACATGCATACCATCCTATTTGTGAATAATTTTTTTTTCAAATTATGACATGCATACAAAGAAGCTAGTTTTTCCATGTCTATTTTTCTCTACATGCATGCCATGTACTCGCTCAGTAGTAGGCAAAACAACTCTAGGAACAAAACTATTAGAACCTTTACCATCATCCACATAACGTGTATCCACAAAAATCGGTCTCACATAAGAACCCACACAATGTTCCAAAACACCTTTGTTGTCAGCAGCCATGGCCAATGAATGCATGTGATGCGAAAGTTACCAGTGTGGAGAAAAACTTGCACAAATCTAACATATGCTATACAGCACAATCCACAAAAGGCTACAAAGCACCTATTTTGCAAAAATATGCACCATCAAATAACATGCAAAAAGGATGAAATTACTTGCACAAATCTAACATATGCTATATAGCACAATCCACAAAAGGCTACAAAGCACCTATTTTGCAAAAATATGCACCATCAAATAACATGCAAAAAGGATGAAATTACTTGCACAATATTGCAGTATATGCTATATAGCACAATCCACAAAAGGCTACAAAGCACCTAATTTGCAAAAAAATATGCACTATCAAATAACATGCAAAAAGGATGAAATTGCTTGCACAATATTGCAAGAAGTGAACATGGAGGTTGAAGTGATTTTGAATCAAAATTTTGACGATTTTGAGCTATATGAGCTCACTTAAAGGTTATGTCATGTTACAAATGCTCACCAAAAATTATCTCAATTTAAGAAAGTGAGCCAAAAGAGTATTGGCGATGCTGTCTCATGTTGGGGTCAGCTCAACTTGGGAAAACACACCATTTTGTGAACATGTTGTAATGCTTACAAAAGGCCTAAAATCTAAATGATAACTCTCTCTTTTTGTGTACAATTATGCAACCTTATCTTCTCTCTCTCTCTCTCTCTCTCTCTCTCTCTCTCTCTCTCTCTCTCTCCAACCTCTATCACTATCGACACAATAGTAGTCATTCGCTCCTCTGAGAATCTTGGACCCCAAAAAGGGAGAAATGAGGTGCAATATTACTGCTTTCATTGTTGAATGCTTACCAGATCCCACTTTCAACCTACCCGTTGTAGGTTGAGGGTTTAGGATTTCATGGGGTGCTAAGCTTGAGGGAGGCAATGGGCTATGTTGAGATTCACCCTTAGAGTACTTGTTCATCTTTGTTGAGATTGACTCTACAATACTCCATACCCTATCTCTATTAATTAATTTAAATTTTGGGTTTAAATTACGCTCACCCTGGAAATACATTGGACACTTATTGTAGCACATGACTTCCAAGTTCTTGTGGTTTGCTTCCAGATGCTAGGGATTTGCTTGCTTGTAGAAGCATGCCACACAATTGTGGAGTGTTTCTCAATTGGAAACTCCACTTTGGCAATGGCCTTTGCAACGACGGCAAGTTCTCTTCAACCAATAGTGCATCTAGTTCTATAGTCGTCAGAGAGCCCTTAGAAGACAAAGGAAATGGCATTGTGTTTCTTGGTTTGTCTATGCTCTCCTGCATCAATAGCAAATAAATCTAAATTTAGTGGTCAGATAGAAAAATTAACATATCGATGAAAAAGGCTTAAGCTAACTTGTGTTGGCTATAAGTCTTTATTATGGAGCATTTGGGTGACTATAGTACATTATCACTAAGGTTAGCATCATTTGTCTCATCATCGATAGCCTTGAACTATGAGGGGCTCTGTCCTCATTGCCTCTTGGTCTTTAATCCTCATTGTCTCCTCTTCCAAAGATTCTTTCACTACTTTTTCCTATGTATATTTTTACCCTACAAGCGCATTCTTTTGAGCAACGATCTAACTCGATAATAATAAATCAATAGAAATAAAAAAGGATATGCATTGGCATCATCTCCTACCATTGTCTTAAGAGATATCTGATTGAAGTTTTTGTATCATTGAGATTATAATTTTTTAAATTATTTCTTGCATGACAAAAATTAATTGTGATTTTTCTCAGATTTTTAATAGAGATTTTCTAGCTTTAAAAATTACTTTTAGGCATAAATAAATAGGATCTACACTAAACATAGGTAATTTTAGACTAGAAAAATTAGGAAAAACTAGTAAATATATTCAAGAATTTTTCAAAAAAGATTACAAAATTCCCTAATACTTGTTTTATCTCTAATTTTTTTAAAATTTTATGTGCATGCATGATTTTTAATTAATAAATTTTCAACAAATTATATACAAAAATTGACTTTTCACGTAATTTTTGGGGAAATTAGGTCAACTAGACCCCATAATTTAAGGTTATAAACTATTTGGATGTTGATTGAACAAGCCCTTGGATTTGCGCTTAGCACGAGGAACTTTCCTACTAATTTTAATCTTTGAGCTGCGCGATGGCACTGAAAGTCACAAAGAAGAACAATGATGGAGCAGGCCTAAGCCATGCTCCAATAGCCGAAGCAAACTGGCTTTCGTAGCAAAACATTGTTGTAAATCCAAACCAGGTACCAGTTATTTTAAAGTTTATGCATAGTAGATAAGCATGACTTAGGTGAGCTTAGAAAACCACCATAAGAAAAACATTGGCTGTATAACCCGCAACACATGCTTTGTTCATAGAAACTTAAATAGGAATCACTATCTTCTGTTAAAGAAACTGTTTGCGTCAAGTTTGGAAAATAGAATTGGATGTATTTTTGGAAAAGAGACTAAATCAATTGGATGGCAGCTTGATGCCGTGTTGGTGCGCGATGCCATGTTGGTGCATGCTGCCGAGTTGGTGCCCGAAGAGGGTTGTTGCCTTGAACTGAATACTTGATTGTGAATAAGAAAACCTTTGTACAAAGGCTCTGTTGGTGCAGAGGAAAAGCCTGTTGTTGCAGGTCGGCCGTCTCAACCATTAAGTTGAATAAGTAGGCTGTTTTCAGTAAAATTTTCTAATGAAAGATTGTCTTGATGATGTTTGAAAATATGAATGTTAGAATAAAAATTGTATGGAAACTTAATTAAGGAATTGCTTGTAAATGTTTCACAGTGTGGTAGTAATTAGGAAACAAAGATACGAGGGATTAGTCTCGAACCAATCGTCGGATGGGTGAACCCAATAAGTCGGGTGCTTTCCACGAATGTGGACTTAAATGACAATAAATAATGTAGAACTAACTCCTAACCTTAGGGGATCGACTAATGGCTGTGCCTCACACTCGATGATGAAAAAGCGTCAATCTATGAACCAAGGGTTCGAGTTATTTGCGATTCCAAAATGGATAAGGAACCCCTTTTAGGGTGACCTCACTAAAGGATACGTAGAGTTAGGACAACTCACTTTATCGTTCCTCCGCTTTGCATTGTAGTGTCTGAGCGGATGAGTTGAGCTCTCTGGGTCACCGATCTTAGACTGTTAGGGATATTACAATATGCCCTCGTATACAAAAAGCCAAATGTCCAAAGGATAGTTACTCCGAAATGAAGTAAAGAGAGAAAGAGATGATGGCTAGGGAGTTTAGCACTTTGTATCGTGCTTGAGAAGCGGTTACCGATTGTTGAAAGGCTTCTTGCTTTGCCACAAGGGAGCACTGATAAAAGCTATGTAGAGTTTTTTGCCACAAAGTCGATGAAGAGTACACTGAGAAAAGAGAAGAGAGAATAGTAAGCAAATAGAGAGAGTGTGTGTTCTTCTTCTTCTTCTTCTTCTTCTTCTTCTTCTTCCCACAAATGAGAGAGAAGATCTTATGGAGATGGTGACGGAGAGCTTGCATCACACCATATAAAATGTACGTATAGCCGTGAGATAGTAGACACAACTATCAACATTGAAAATTGAGCACTAGAGGTGAATTTATAAGTTTCTTGTCGGTCTGTCGACTTGCTTTCCAAGCCAGTAGCTAACGCCCACCAGGATTATTTGCAAGCTTTTCAGACTCTTTTCTAAAAAAGAGGGATTTGCTTTTGGTGGTCAACTCTCCTCTTCCTCTTTTCCTTCAATTTTCACTATAAAAATTGAATTAATTGTTGGCTGTATCTCAACAACTAATGTGACCGTAACTAAACTATACTGCCCGTGATCTGTCAGTGGAATTATACTATCTTGCCGTGTTCATGGAGTCAATTTTTAATAAAATAATTACCGTAAACATCTCATTTAATCTTGTTTTTTCATCATATCGTTGTTTTTATAAGGGCCGGGTGGCTTAAATTAATATTTTTAGGTTTAGGTCACCCTAAAAAGCAAGTTGCTTTCCAAAAACATTGAAAAGCACAAAAAGCTAAAATAGTATTAATTTTTTTTTTCTAAAATTGAACCACTAGTTCTCCTTGTCCTCTCAAACAAGAAAGTAGACTCACTTTTCATCGAAAAGCACCAAAAATCATGAAAACTTAAAAATAAAATAAAAAGCGTCCAAAAAGCAGATTCTTACAAAATTGAACCATAGCTGCCAAGACTTGTAGATCAAGGATTCAGCCCTACTTTTCACAAAAAAGCACAAAACATATGAAAAGCTTTTTTAAAAAAAAATTTAAAAATGAACCAAATATCCGTCTGACCTATTGGAACATAAAAACGACCTTGCTTTTCATTTTAAAACCTTACAACACTAGCAAACAAGCATAATATACCAAAAATTCAAGAAGTGGATATTGGAATCCATTTTTCTTTTTTTAAAGAGACCCATAAATCATAGATATTATATCCTCTCATACTTGAAAAATTCAAGATGTCCCCACCTCGACATGAAGTTTGGATAATTAAGTTTCATTATATCATCACATTCTGAAGTAGTATCCTCTTGAGGATATGTTGACCATTCGACAAGGTGTTTGGTGATGGTTTAGTTGCGAAGAGGTTTATTCTCTCTTTGAAGAATAGCTTTTGAGTATACTTCAAATGTTTCATTAGTGGAAGTAAATAGTAGAGAATCATCAAGAATTTGATTTGGATAAGGTGTATCTCTTGAGTAAGGTGACATGGAAAACATTATGTACTTTGATATGTGGTGGTAACAAAAAATTGTAAGTCATTGATTCTCTTTATGATGACAAAAAGCTTACAATATCTTGCATCTGAGCAGTTTTTATGACATGGCATATGAGATTTATTTGCAATTGCATTTCATCCAACATGTCTTTGGATGCTTGAACCCTTATGAGAGGGTCTGTCTACTTTAATAAAGTAAGATACTCTTGTCTATATAATGCTTGAAAAGGAGACATTCCAACTAGACATTGGAATGAAGAGTTATACATGAATTAAATCAAATACAAATATCTGGTTTACTTACTCTACTCATGCATACAATAAGCTGGTAACATATCCTCTATGATTTGATTGATTCTCTCTGTTTGCCCATCAATTTGAGAATGATAACCAATACTAAAAGCCAATCGGGTTCCTATGGCTGAGAATAAATATTTTTAAAAGTTTAAAGTGAACTTTGCATCACAATCTAAGATTTTGAGCTATATGTTTAGTCGTAAATATTGTCTTGACGAGGAACAAATGAGTCATTTTTATAAATATATCAACAACCAAAAACATAGAATCATACCCAAGAGATGTAGGAAGTCTTATGATGAAATCCGTGAATATGCATTCCCATTTTATTCGCGGTACATCAATTAGATGAAGCTTACTAGGGTATCGAATTTGCTCGGCCCCCATATGCTGACACATCAAGCATCTCTTAACATAGCTCAATACATCATGCTTTAATCTTGACTTTTTCTTACAGTAGCATAAATTTTAATGTAACTTGGATATCCTGCAAGAGGAATATCATAGTTTGACTCCATTATCATTTGGAATACAAAGACAACTATTGAAATAAGATCTCCACCATCAACATGAAAGCCTTTGATTTGCCTCTTTTACTTCTTTTTGCAATTATCCAAGTTCATTAAATATTGAATCCTTTAGTAAAATGTATCGTGGGATATACCCTCACGAATAAGGTTAATCAAAGAGGTAGTAGAGGTTGTAATAGTTGCTACTGTACTTTTCCTACTTAAAACATGAGCTACTAAGTTTTCCTTCCCAGGTTTATATTCAATCCCAAAATCATATTCACATAATAATTTCATTCATCCATCTTCGTTGTTGCATATTAAGATTAGGTTGAGTATAAATACACTTGAGGCTCTTATGATCTGTATGTTATTCAAATCGTCTTCCAAGAAGATAATGTCATCATATTTTAAGATCATGTACAATGGCTAAAGATTCTAAATCATGCGTAGGATAATTTAGCTCATGAATATATAAATTACGAGATTCATAAGCTACCGATCTTCCTTCTTGAAATAGAAATCCATCAATTGCTTTTCCACTTGCATACTTGAGGACAGTGAATGTCTTTGTGAAGTCTAGAAGCCATAAAATTGAAGCATTCATCAAAGCTTTCTTGAGTTCTCAAAGCTAGCTTGAGCTTGATCATTTCAAGCAAACACTTCAATTGGTGGAGAAGCTATTTTAGCATAGCCTTTAATAAAAGTACAATACCATCCCATTAATCCAAGAAATCCATGTACTTCTTTGACAAATTTAGGTGTAGACCAAGCTACAATGGCTTCAATCTTACTTGGGTGATTAGAGATGCCATCCTTGGATATAATAAATCTCAAGTATTCCACCTTGCCAGTGAAGAAGGTGAATTTGCTATACTTAGCATAAAGCTAGTTCTGACGTAGAAGTTCAAGTACTTGCCGCACATGTTGTTAAATTATGTTCTTCCTCATTCTTTGAGTAAACCAAAATATTATAAAAAACAACAAGAAAAAAATCATCAAAGTTCTCTAAAGACATCGGTCATAAGATGACTGAAGGTTGATGGAGTATTCATAAGTTCAAAAGACATAACCGTAAACTCATACAGTCCAAATTGAGTGTTGGATCCTGTCTTTGGTATATCTTCCTCCTTGATCCAAATTTGATAATACCCAGAATTAAGATCAATTTTTGTGAAAACAAAAGCTCTATGTAATTGATCAAGTAATTCATCAATCCTTGATATTGCATACTTATTCTTGATTTTTACGTGATTTGATCCATGATAGTTGATACAAAGATATAGAGTACATCTTGATTTCAATTTAAAAGAATAAGAGTACTCCATGAGGAAACACTAGGTCAAATGAAGTCTTGGTCAAAGTCTTGGTCAAGAAGTTGAGTGAGTTGCTTTTTGAGTTCCGTCGGCTAAAGTGCCAACATCTTGTATGGTCGATGACCTCTTGGAATAAACTCCTTTTTCATAATCAACTTTACATTGGGGTGATCATAATTGTAAAATTTCTTCAAGAAATACATCATCAAATTCATTTAGCCACTCAGGTTCATGTGTTTCTGACTTTTTCTCTGCCGGGATAAGCTTTATTGCATAAATAATCTCATTCTTTCTATAACTCTTCATTAATTTAGTGAAGTTTACAAGTTGAAACTTAGGTTATCCTTGATTTCTAAAGTTATGCTAACTTACTAAAGTCAATGAATGTAAGCGAGCTTCATTGGTCTTAAGCCATCCATCCCTAAAAATTCATCATAGATTCTATGGGTAAAAGTCTAAAATGAGCTGAAGTATTGTGGCCATCTAAAACAAAATTCAAGTCACCCATTGAAGTAGAATATTTAACTTTCCTACCCGTAGCTAATTCCATTGTGAGGTCTGTATTAGGAACTTCAAGCAGAATGAGGTTTCTAATGCATCCAAGAGAGATGAAAGAATGTGTACTCTCAAAATCAATCACTAAGGTAAAATTCTTACTTTGATACTCTAATGGGGTCTAAATTACTGAAAATTATTCATTCACCTCTTGATGTTTGATCTAGCATGAACATATGCATTTGCTTGATTCCCTTTGCCTCTAGTACATTGAGATCTATTGGTTTGATCACTCCCTTAAGGTTGTTAATTTCCTCCTCCTCTTGGATGAGGTTGCCGGTTGAAGTTGTTTCTATTATGATTTTTTATGTTGTTGGGTTGCCAATTTTGCACAAAATGTTGGTTTCTTGGTCTAAAATTTTTCTGATTTTGAGGAGGTCTTTGATTCTGACTTGTTGTTGGGTGGCCAATTTTGCACAAAAGGTGGGTTTCTTGGTCTAATTATGCATTTTTGCACTATAATTGGAAAATTTTAATTTTGAGTTGACTTAATTTATTTTAAGGTAGTAATATTTGAGTTGTAAGTTATGTTTTGTCAATTCTTGCTTAACTTGAGTGATGGGATGTATGCATAGATGACTGACAGGTTACCTCAGGGAATTTGAGTAAACATATTGTCGTGGTTGATAGTCAAAGAGCATCTTCAAATGGGGGTCAAGGTGTAACAGCTTGTTACCACCAAAAAAAAATGGGACAAAGAAGAAGCGAATATTATCCACATGTTGTATGGAATATCTTTCAAGAACGGTATCACTACACTGAAGGGAACCTGTAGTTTAGACCACTTGAACACAAAGATACACATGTGGGAAGCATGGAGTGGGTACAATCCAAGATAGGAAAGGAAATCATCATCACGAACCAATTATTATACATTTATTCCCATGAGCTTATACTAAGACCGACAAAGGATACATGCTTAGGAAGGGTTATGCTTCTTGTGATAATGGCGTCAGGATGCTTTGACATTGTTATGTTTCATGTGTGGGGCCGGATATCTTTACACAATGACACACATTTCTTTAGCCTAGTGCTTTGGAAACTATTCTTTGACCTATTGGGGAAGTCCACTATCGACAACCCACACAATATAAAGATCCTGTACAATGTCTACAATAGATCCTAGTAGTTAGCGAACATTGCCAATATACATTTGGATGGGAGACACTTGATGATTTTTCCCAAAATTTTAACCACTCATTAACATAAGGTTGGTACGATTTGCATGCAAACAAAGCAATGTTCTCGCCTACAGTCTTGGGACACTGATGGAATAGCCCACCAGGCATACTCATAGAATGGGATGATTATGATCCAGTGGTTGAAAGATGTCATAATGGTTATCATAGGGTACACTATGTTAGAACCATTAGAGATTATTGATGGCCTTTGAAAAAGGTAGTGTGAATTTTTGAACCACAAAAATTTTGCAATGTAGAGTTGATTTAATTTATTCATTTTTCTTTCGTTCTTTCTCATTGTATTCTCAATTATCAGCTTTACTTTTTTTCAAAGAGAGACTTTAAGACGGAATATGATGTATTTTACTAAGAGGGATCTTGGTTGATATGGTGCAGTAGATAAACATGCCCAGAGGAAATGTAGTGGTTGCAAATGCCAATATCCCAATTGTACCTCAACCTACAATCATCGATTGAGACATTGATGCTATGCTCCGCAAGTCTCAACCTAGGAATTTTAGCAAGGAAGGCAAACATATGGACAAAGTTCTTGAGGATTGGATTGAGTGTATGGATGGTTTCTTTGATTTAGCTCACTCCTCCTTATGAACAAGGCTGTAATTACAAAATTCAAATTAGAAAAGACAGTCAAGTATTGGTGAAGATACCATTGTATTGAAGAAAATATTGACCCTAATGTAGCAACTTAGAATTTTTTTAAGACTCAGCCAAAGAAGAACTATCGAAACAAGGTATACCATTTTGATTCCATGAGTGAGTTTCTTGATTGTACTCAGAGAACCAAAGATGTAGAGTCGTATTTTCAACATTTGTGGATCCTTGTCAAGTATGCTCCATTGGGAATGACTTAGGAAGTCAAAGTGGCAGGATTTTTGTCTGGGTTACACAATCCTTTAAAGACTAGGCTTCAGAGTCTTTGCCTAACAAATTTTGTAGTTGTTCTTGATGCAACCGCATAAACCCATTGAACTTGAATTATCTTACAGTGGAAAGCAAAAACCACAACCTACTCCTGTTTGTGAGATCAAAAGATCTGAAAACTCACAGCAAAACTTATTGTGTATGAAGGAAGGCTAGGCGACATCATCTATACTACACTTACCTTGATCCTTACCATTCAGAGATTGCCCATTCAGTAACTCAAGGTTTACATATAGAAAGAATAAGATGGCTCAATTTTCAATGTTGATAGTTATGTCTATTATCGCACGACTATACGTATGTATTATACAGAGTGGTACAAGCTCTCCATCACCATCTCCATAAGAGCTTCTCTTTTACTTGTGAGAAGAAGAAGAAGAAGAATTCTCTCTCTCTCTCTCTCTCTCTCTCTCTCTACTTGCTTAATATTCTCTCTTCTCTTTTCATGCTGTACAGTCTATAGTTACGTAGCTCTCATCATCACTCTCTTGTGGAAAAGCAAGAAGCTTTCTAACAGCCAATTCTAGAGCATGGTAAGAAGCTCTACTCTATAGCCATCATCTCTCTCTCTCTCTCTCTCTCTCTCTCTCTACTTTTTTTTTTGAATAACTATTTTCTTGATGTTTACTTTTTTGTATATGAGGACATATATGGATATGCTCCATGCTTGCTTCATCATATTTAGCATGCTGATTTATACACATGGTATGTTTATGGTCACATAGGCCACTACACATATCTATCAAGCACAAAGGGAAGAAGGAAAAAAAAACAGAGTCAAGAAAAGAAAGCATAGCTTTATCTTTGTTGCACATAGTGGATCCATGTAGCCACAGTTTGCGCATCACCAAGAGCATCAATTTGGACTCTAGTACCACTGCAACAAGCGGAGGCAAGGTGGCATTGCAAATACACAAAATCATGGCATACAAGAGGTTAAATCAAATGTGGGCATACCTTTGGCATCGATCCAATCATGCAAGATAAAGAGTGAGGGGTGTGAAGATCATGGCATGTGCACCTCCAAAACTGGAGTGTTATGCATGCATGCAAGAGAGAAGAGGAGACAGATGAGCAACACTAACAGGGACAAAGGCTACTCCCCCACATGGGTACCTTCATGAACCCATGTGAGATTATTTATAAATTTTTAAAGTGTTACACACACACACACACACACACACACACACACACACACACACACACACACACACACACACACACACACACACACACACACACATAGAGAGAGAGAGAGAGAGAGAGAGAGAGCTTTTGTAAAATAGAGGTGTCTATTATTAATAACAAGCCTTATCAATGAGCATCTAATATTGTTCGCTAGATTTTGAGAGTATCCAATGATCCAACTTGCTTTCCACTTATCAAGCGTATAATAAATATCTTCTAATATGCCATAAATAATTACCATTATAGGTATAACATTCACACAAAACACTATCTCCCCTCAAAACACAAAAGGTGAGGTATACAATTGTCTTCCCTAGAATAGTGGGTGTAGGCACACAAAACCTCCCCTCACACAAGAAGGGTATGGAATGGTGAGATACACAATCCCTCCCTAGACACAGAGAGTGACACACAAACTGATCCTACACACATACATATATTCAAACGTTTTTCCCACACTAATTTGCAACTTTGTTGTGGTTGATGTCCTTACAATGTTGTGATTGATTGTAATCTTTGTTGTTATTGATTATCGACGGTTGATATTTACTGCCTAATGTATGGTGCATCATAAGAGACAGATGCACCGTGTAGGCATGGCATACATATCAGTGATGCACATGATTTTTACCCACGAGAAAGGTCTTATCATCATGAAGATAGTAGTGTGTAGTCCTCTCACAAGGATGGGCATAAAATCGATATATGCATACACTACACTTGATTATGCAAGGTCAAAATGGTGTACAAGATGTTGCCCATACAAAGTCATCCCGTTTTAAAACCAAAAACCTCAAAATGTTATATCCATAAGAAGCATTATGAGAGCCATTGTAACTCCATTGCACTACTGCATCGTGAGCCAAAACAAAACTATGTAGAAAAACTATGATACATAAGAATCCAAAGATGCTTTGAGAGTTGATAGGAGGTTGAAACCATCTATGTGAAGTGACTCTTAAGCAATCAAAAGTGAGGGCTTAAGATATGAAAATTTGGATTTGGCACACAAACAAGAGTAAGTGGAAGGAAGGATGATATAACATCCTTCGGATAAATAGTGCACATCTGGTAGTGCATGTGAAAATGTCCATAGGGGGGGCACTGCAATCCCTACTAAAGTATCCTTCTAGGTTACCTATCCTTCCTCTACCTATACTACCTATAGCTTGGGCTCCCTACTCCTTACAATCTTCCATGATCTTCTCTCACTCTCACGAACAAGAAGGTGAAGTCTATATTATATCATGCTTGCTCGTGCCTTTTTCCCTCAAACACAAATCCTAATCTTATTCCAATCCCTTCCAAGTTACCTATCCCCTCCTTTACCTTATACTACGTATAGCATGGCCCCCCCACTCTTTACAATCTTCCTTGATCTCCTCTCAACTCTCATGATCAAGAAGGTGGTCTATATTTTATTTTCTTGGTTGTGTCTTTTTTCCCCCCCGGGGGATTCACCATGGAAAACTTACCGCACCAAGTAAGTGCAAGGGAGGGGATTTTTTTTACAAGACACATAAGCGTATAAGTTAGGGGCAGGCCCCCAATAATTTATCCCCCAAGCTTAAAAATAAGGGAGAGGGGTATCATATTTAGAGGAGGGAGGGGAGTGAGAAAAGGAAAAAATGAGAGGAAGGATTTGTGTTTCAAAATCTTGGCTTCCCAAAAGAATCTACCCTCGAACTTGTGAGTCAATAGCTACAAAGATACATGCAAGAACTAACACTATTTTGTATCAATTGCTTCTTCTCTGATTATAGTTCATTTGTTGAGGGATGAAATCTATAAAGAGTTTGTATGGATGCAAATTTACACGGAGAACCTAGCACAATGTTATAACCATGTTTTTTTGAGTAATTCAGATGGGTCAAAATTGGACAAGTAGCCAAAGTGCACGCTCATCGGGCACATAGTTTGAAAGTCAAACTAAGACACATTGAGGGTATATCTAGTTATCAACAACATTGGTTCCTTAGTACATTGCCAAACACTATGCTACACACTCTTTGAATAGTTTTACTTAGGTAGATCATGTGAGACCTACATTTAATATATAAGATAGAGGTATGATAGTTTTTTTCATTGATTGTCGTATAAGCGTAGAAAGGGGGTCATATTCCCTAATTTGAGTCGTATATATGGGTTTCACCAATGTTATCCGCTCGCAGGTGGCGTCTCATTTTGTATATAGAGTGAATCCCCCGGGTTTCCCCCAAACACCAATCCTAATCTTATTCCAATCCCTTTCAGCTCTCTACTGAACTAATCTTCCAGGTTACCTATCCCCTCCTTTACCTTATACTATGTATAGCCTGGGGCCCCCACTCTTTACAATCTTCCTTGATCTCCTCTCAACTCTCATGATCAAGAATATGAAGTCTATATTTATCTTGCTTGCTTGTGTCTTTTTTTCCCAGACACCAATCTAGCATTGCCCAACCATTATTGTTAATTGTAATTGTACTAGGACTTAAACCCCTTTTAGAATGCACCATCTCTACATGATATGGGTTAGTTCTCTCCATGTACTTAGCATCTTCTACCATGCTATAAAGACTAAATCAAATCTCTTTTATTGATATGAGACATATAACACACCATCTTCTATTTGCATCAATCAATCCATGATTGTAACCTTGTAAACTGCTATATCTCCTTCCAAATCTTGATGTGCCTACTTTTCAAATCAATCACAAACTCCCCATAAAGATTTAAACAATGCCTAGCCTACTCTTTAATGAAGCATCAAACTTAATCTCTCCTATGTGCTACATGCATATTTGAGCTTTACACTACTCTTCAAAACTGGCCAAATATCAAATCCTCACTAACTTAGATTCCTCACAACATTAAAGAGATAATAATGTCTATTTCAAACAGAATCAAAGCTATTCCAATGACCTGCTAGACTTTCACCGTCTCTTTTTCATTGGAAATCCTCCTTCTACTACACCCTTATACTTTGTACTAAGTCTTCCCAATCAATGCTATGCTAATGACCTTCTAGACCTTCACTATTTCTTTTTCATTGGAAATCCTCCTTCTACTAAACCCTTACACTTTGTACCAAGTTTTTTCAATCTTGAAATCTCACTTTGGTTAAGCGCTTGAAATCCATGAGCCCTTGTTGACACATTGTTTGTAACAAAAGCTCAATTCAAAGTTCCCTCCCACATTCCCTTCATTAACCCATCACCCCTCTTCTTATACACATAGCTAGGAAGCAAAATGCCTATACATTCCTAGAACCTCACCTCAAACGTGGTCCCTTGGTGGCGCTCTTAAATAATATGTCAAGATAGAGCTCTAAAGGCTTTTGAAGATTAATACATCCTCCCCCTCAAACTAAATTCATTTGTCAAGGTAGAACCTTAAAGCTGTGGAAGATGTGTCACCTATGTAAACCTTATACCTTTCTCTTGGAAACTCCCAATGTTGTACCATCCCACATCTAGCCCTTGGTTCAATAGCTACACCATGTAGTTCAATAGCCTACTAGTTGTTATTATCCTCTTATACCTCTCACCTTGATCTTAGTGTGTCTGATATCTTTTCTCCCACACTTGAAAATTTTTTGAAACCAAATGCTATGCTTTGACTCCTCAAAATGGGCGTTCTTGTTCATCATAGTCTATGATAAATTATTCTCACAACTCAAAACCCAAAACCTCTTAGCCTTCATTAATATAACCTATTTTTTAGTCCATGGAACCACTTAAGGCTCTATAACACCTCTAAAAGGTTGTAACTGACACCCCCCCCCCCCCCCCCCCCAAACTTGAAGCTCCCCATACTTAGTATTCCCAAACTCTAAGCTCTTATCTTTGTGTTTCATATACATCCTTGAGAGACCCAAAAATGCCTTTTAATATGGAAACCCCTTGATAATGTAGGCCAAAATAACCAGGTTCTTTTCAAGCTATGCCACTTGTACTAGTTTTAAAACCTCAAGCTTCCCAGCCTTCAATGAGGTTAAGATTTATGTAGGATTTTCAGGGGCAAAGAAAGTGGAAATAAGCAAATACTAGAATGAACTCCATTCACAATCTCTTAAATTTCCATACATGCCAGCCTCATATATATAGGCTTAAGAATTTTCATCTATCAGCTAGTGAAGTTGCACCTCCTTCCTATTGGATCCAATCATTATCTATCCAATCCTAGTAGGCTGCGGGATTTTCCCATATACTCATACTCGTCAACTTGGGCTTAACCCCAACAAATGCCCCCTTAAGTCAAACTTGGGGAGATTTTTACAATGAGTTATATAATGCTCATGGCTCATGGTTATCATGGGTAGTGTACTCCTAGGATATTACTAATACATCTAGGCATGGAAAACATTGATTCATCATGGAGGTTCTACATAGATTCATCACCATGGTTTACAAGGTGTTTTTAATCTCCTATGCTAGGTTCACAAGGTAATTCTTTTAGTAGTACAAATCTATACCATTTATCCATTCGTATGTTGTTGATGCCATGCAGCGGATTGAGTCTCATGATATCTTCATGCTTCATCATCATCAGTTCTTCTTTGTCTTTATCCTCATGGTCTTGTTCTTGATGTTTGTTGGTCCGACTGGTCAGGCAGAATGATCATCATGCACGTGATTGTGATCAGAAAGGTCTTACCATTCATCTCCAAATAAGAGAGCCTACATAGAAGAATGTGATACAAGGCGTACAAAGCGCATAAGTTCTTTTTGCAATAGGATAATGCTTAGCACAAAATAATTGGCTTGCATAAGATTGGGGTTTCTATGAGAACCTCTACTCATATGTAAGGTCTTTTATAGGTTTGATTTTGATTGTTGTGAAGCTGATTGTGAATTTGATGATTTAATGCCAATGTTGACTAGTGGTTGACTTTGGGTGGTTGAGGCCATGATGCAAGAGGAGCAAGAAAAAAAAAGGAAGGCTGTGTGATCCTCTGACAATCCAAGAGCAACCAAAATGGTGGGTGCATGTACACCAATTGAGGTTGGTAGAAAATGGGATTGTTGATTGGGTTCTATGCAAGCCATTGGCATGCCAGAGGAAGGGTAGTTCTTTAGGAAAAGAACACCCAACAACAATGGGAGAATTGAAGTAGATGGGTTTAAAAGAGCTTCCCAATCAAGGGCCATCGCATCTGAGAAGAGGGTGTTTCCAAGGACCACACTTGGAGATGTTGAGGATGCACACTATAGGCTTGAAAGGTTCCCTTGTCACAATAGTGGCCATAGAGTGCAAAAGACCAGGCACCCTCATTAGGTTTGCAGGAAGCAACTACACCCACATAGAGGTGAAGGACCCCATCCAGGATTGCAAGTGTGCTCACTGCCTCAATCCAAGCCTCTATAGCTGCTTGCTTGATGCCATCTCTCTTCTAAAAATCAAAGCATGCTCCACTACCTGCCCTAATGAGGCCATGTATGCTTTTGGCAAGACGTATCTAAGGCAAGGCATGGCAGTAAAGTTGAATCCAAGGCAAGGAAAAATTGTTGAGGGATGGTGGATTGAAGGTGGGGGGAGCTCTTATGCACACAATCAATGGAATTTAAAAACTTGCTAATTATCTTAATGAAATGCACCTAATCACATGCACACACATATAATAATCAATGTCAAATCTGTCAAGAATTGTAGTGACTCTATGGAATGACCATAAACTTGCCCAAACTTAACCAACTAAGCAAATATTAGAGAATGGAAATTAATTGTGACAAAGTGTGTAGCAGGCAATGTCTCGAATAGAGAAGGGGATGAGATTAGTATCTAAACCGAGTGAGTAGGAGATTATAATCACCATTAAGGCTCTGATACCAATTGATATGGTTATGGTGGATGTGCCAATGAAGCAATCATGGCTTAACACATTAACTAAGAGTAATCTAGAGAGAGGGTGTATTGATGCACAAAGTAGACTTAATTATTGATCATCGTTGTTGTGTGGACATTGGGTGCTCTTATATATATCTAGAGAGAGTGTGTATTGATTCACAAAGTAGACTTAATTATTGATCATCATTGTTGTGTGTACATTGGGTGCTCTTATATATAGCTAGAGAGAGGCATCTTCATGACACAAGAGATGACCTCACACACATGCCAACTAGGTTGATGAATGACTAGGCTTTTCCACATCTCACACACACAAAACATGGATTATCACATGGTTTGCTTACATGGCCTGACACTTTGGCACATGACATGGAGTTGAAGGTGGCAAAAAGCCTACACCCAACAATAGTGTAGCCTAGGGATTCAATATATATATATATATATATATATATATATATATATATATATATATATATATATATATATATATATATATATATATATATATATATATATATATATATATATATATGCCCGATTTGTTACATCCATAATTCTCTCTCTCTCTCTCTCTCTCTCTCTCTCTCTCTCTCTCTCTCTCTCTCTCTCTCTCTCTCTCTCTCTCTCTCTCTCTCTCTTTGTTACATCCATAATTTGCATGTATCCTCTTAGTACACAACCAAGTCTAGTCATTCAATGCACATCACATGCGAGTTTTTAAAGAAAAATGTGTTGTCACCTCTTGTGAAAAGCTAGCATGGAGAGACATGGCATGAAATTTGTGCAAACCTTGGCTATTGCCACTATCACCAATGAACCTCCTCCTTGGTGGAAAGTATTGTGAACACAAGGGCAGTAGTAGGCACAACTTTCCTTTGAAAATTTCATGAGCAAGCTACTCTTGGGTCTCCCTGTAAGGTGGCATAACTGAAATGTTGAGGATGCTAGGGGAAATTTTTGCTACATTGCTGATTTTGCCATAGCCACCCACCTTGAAGCCTTTCATAGCTACCTCTATCAAATTTGATTGAGTTGTGCTACAATAATGATCCGCTTCAAGATTTGATCAATTGTAGATCGCAGTAATCATATCTCTCATATTGTCAGCTTGCTTATAGACAAGAATCTCTAAATCCAAAGTGATGCCTTCCATAGATGAAGATGTAAGGCATGTGAAGCCTCAAAGTAGTGAAATTGCACCACAAATCAGCTCTTCTATCATCTAACGCACCACCATCAGCATCTACAGTATGTCCATAGATGAAGATGTAAGGCATGTGAAGCCTCAAAGTAGTGAAATTGCACCACAAATCAACTCTTCTATCATCTAATGCACCACCATCAACATCTACAGTATGTCGATTAGTGTAAGCATTTGCATCCATTTGGCTTCGTCAAATACATAGAGTTTCATTTTCATGTGAATCTTTTGATATCAATGGTATTATTCAACGAATGCTCAATTGTGTGCGTTTAGGGTTTGCCTTCTTTTTCTTAACCTTCCTTCTCTTCTCATCCTTCCGAGAATCGAGGCCTATGGGGGTGACTGAGGGTGTTTAGAAAGGGGGCGATGAGGAGCATCCATAAGGAGGCACTATGAGCTCAAGGCATAATTGATCGAAGGACTCCTATTGATACCCAAAGAAAGAATGGCATAATTGATCAAAGGACACATACGGATACCCGTAACTGATCGAAGGACACATACAGATACCCATAACTAATCGAAGGACACATATTCATACCCAAAGAAATAACGGCCCATTTGTGTGTCATGGGATCTTGTCTACATGCATGATGAGAACAAGAGGTTTTTCATTCCACGCCTACCAGCAATAAGACTATTGTTGCCAAAAGTAGTAGTGATAGCTTTCTGGTTCGAAATTTTGAGGGCAATGAACTGGTTTTAGTATGTGGTTTGTGGTTCAACACTACTAGCAATAAGAGTGTTGCTGCCAAAAGTAGTAGCAATGGCTTTCTCGTTTGAAAATTTAAAGGCAATGAATTGGTTTAAGGACGCACAAATCTTGAACTCAAAGTTACATTATCTACTTTTACAAAATTGGATCAATTGACATAGTACTAGAAAGATCACATCTTATGTTGAAAGCTTGACGATGCTAATGGTAGCCACAAAACACTCTTGTACAATTAACTTCAATAAGCATCCATTCTGATTTTATCACTTGTTTATTTATTCAAAATAGTATACAATCTTTAAATTCTTATGCTTATTTGACTTCTCATCATTTATTGAAGGCAAGCCATTTTAAATGTTTTGACCTTTCTTTTCTTCCAAACTCATTGTTCACTTACGCACTTAATATGTTTTGAAAGACTTTTTATTTTTCTAGGATTGGGGAGACCTACTTGTGCACCCTTCACTTAAATGCTTAATTTGTTGTGAAATATTTTTTATTTTTCTGAGATTGGGGAGACCTAATTGTGAGTTTAAGAAATAAAAAGACAGATGAAGGTGGAAAGTCAAGAGACCTTTTGTGTCCATATAAAGAGGTAGTCGATTTCACATTGGTATATTTGTGTTTCTCTTCTCCTTTATTTTCCCTTTAGCATTTTCTTCTCTTTAAAGTGTCCTTGCTCTCTCTTGCTCTCTCTCTCTCTCTCTCTCTCTCTCTCTCTCTCTCTCAATGTTGTAATCGTCCTTCTCACATCTGCAAATCTACGTGCTTTGTCATTGCCCGTTGCTGCGTGATGTAGACTAGCGCATCGTTTTTGTTGTTGTTGAGGGAATCTTTGAATTACGAATACCTTTTAATATTTTTGAAGCCATTAGGATGACTTTTTAATTTTTGTTTTTAATTAGTGAGTGTATATATATACCAAAAAAAATAAACTTACATATACAGCCATGCTTCAACCACATCAGTCAACATTCCAATAATAACGAACAGATACGTCGGTTGATAAAGCGAACCACCCTGAAACTTTCGCCATCCAACACAAAGAGGAACTTACACTAGCTTGGGATTACCACCAAGAAGCGTGCCCTGCCATAGCCCACCTCTAGACCGCCAAGCTGATACTAGAATAACAAGCCACCGATAAGAGAACCATCCAACATCACTTTTTCTTCTTCTTATTTTTATCAAGCTAACATTGTTGGTCATTGGACCTGATATATTTATCACAAGACCAATAAATTCTAACTTATGGACATGTACTTCATCTACAGTAGTTTCAAGCTAGGAGGATTAGGGGAGCCACAGTCTTCATTGTTGAATTGACGAGTGCCTCAAAATTGTCCTGAACCTCAACTATGGGGCCCTTAGACTTATCTTGAAACTCCTCTAAAGGGGTCTCAGGTTCTTTGCTTATCCATCCCTGTTCAACTCATTGTCCCTAGCCTCCACTGTAGGCGTGTTGGAATTGGCATGCCATCATAAAATAAAATTCCACTCACCTTTAGATTATAAGAGAAATGAGAGAGAGTATTCAACACACATCAAACTAATCAACTCACATCAAAAGGGCATCATCATATGGACTTGACTTAAAAATTTTACTTCCTCAACATAGTCTTTCCTTTGGAAGGCACTGTGTGTGTGCGTGTGTGTGTGTGTGTGTGTGTGTGTGTGTGAGAGAGAGAGAGAGAGAGAGAGAGAGAGCTTCCGTTGCAATGTCTCTTGGCTATAATGAGGTCTACTTTAAGTTTGAATACCTTTGCCTTGTTCATCAACCGCCTGCGACCTCTTTTTGTATTTACCTTCACATGGATACCCTCATGTAGATTTGTCGTAGGTATGTGCCCTCTACACGAGTGCTCTATCTATAAAGCGAACAACCTCCCCACCTACTTCATTTCAACTTATGCATCTCCATTTCAAGCATGATGGTGAACCAAGTCTGTGTAGGTGGTGATTACTGCCCAAATGTCACATTGATGTTTGTGTGCATTGTTGTCTATGTGTACTCCACTACCAACCACATGTCGTTTTAGGCTTCCCTTCTCCTTATTGGTCTTTAATGCCTTCCATATGATTGTCAAGCATTGCGACCCCAACCCCAATCAGTGTTAAGAGAGCCCCATCCCACAAACTATAAACAATAGGTAAGACAAGTCGCCTTTGCAAGTGTTTAGAACCTTAAACCCTTCATACATAGGGTGGGATGGGGCTCTTAGTTGCCACATCAATCCTCTCTTGGCTTTTTTGGACATCTTGACAGTTTTTCCAAGCAATCATGGGCATCATAGTCTGTTGTTCAACGATGGTCTACTTAGACACCTCTAATGCTATAGTAGCCACTGACGCCACTGGCGCTGACAAAACCAATGTTGTTAACATTATTGTTGATGTCTTTGACCGTGATGATTGTTGTTGCTCGTCTAGATTTTGTTTAGCAACTTGCTTTTGATTTTTCGCATCATTATTCTCTTTTATATTTAGGTGTACGCTACGTTTGTTGCACTGCTCTCTCTACGAGCTTTTCTATATCTTTTGGTGGACCCTAGAGTTGGTTATGGTTCCCCAAAATTTGCCTTCAAGCCTACTATACGTTTCAGTCATGTATATGCCCTCAAAATCAACATCAATTGAGTTTCTTTTCAGAGGAAGGTTTTCAAGTAATAGAGACCAAGTCCTCTGAGAGAGAGAGAGAGAGAGAGAGACGTTGTAAACTTTTGATGCTGCAAGCAAACAAAGAAGTACAAGTAACTTCATGCAAGGTGATGAAAGCTTGCAAGAAATCTAAAAGCAAACAACTTACTATTGTCAGAGTATCCTAAGAGCGTCAAAATGCATTTATTCAAAACTCCCAAGACTTTCATCTTCCTTAGAAGTAAATCACAATAATAAAAGAAGGCAAGTTAAGCTTTGGTTACTGAACTCGTTCACTGGGAGACTAACGATTAATTCACCATCAAAAGACTACTGGCAACAAATCACTCTTGGGCGTTCCATCCAAAACACATATAATAAGGCTGCTTGTGCGAGAAATCGCATGACCTAGGAAATTTCCTATTTTTATGCCACAAACCAACAATTCATGGTGATAGTAACTTGCTACCTCCTTGGTGACTGTACTCTAAAGACCCATCGGCTTAACATCCTCAACCCACTAAATAAAACTAAGCAATTCAAAACCAAGCTTTGATACTACTTCATACAAAGCAAACTCAATAGTCACGAGTAAAATCACCATCAGACTATCTGAAAATATAGAAGCAACATAAGACTTCTCAGTTTGAAACTAGATAAGCCTTTTACAGCAGCGTTTCATGCATCCCAGTTATCATCGACACCAACATAATCACTAGAGCAGCCTTTTCTACAAGGAACAATACTACTGAAGGTTGCATCCAAAATTGCTATTACATACCTTATCACCTTCAGAGCACCCATATTTAAGTCCCCTTCTAACAACCTCTTTTTCCAAGTGTATGGATACAAATCCCAAAATGTATGGATACAAACTTGTAGAGGCCCGCCTTGCCCTTACCAAAACAACCATGCAAACCTCAAAAGTCCCAATGAGAATATGCTCCTCAAAATTATTATCGAAGCCTTACAATGCACTCCATATGAGCTACTGGTCCAATCAAAAGATTCGGCACACGCTTTGAACTAAAGACTCTACATAAAGTATTGATAGACGCTATGACTATAATACTTTATACTACCCAGGTGAGCGCAATGTGCTCAATTAGGCTTAGCCACTGCACCTTCTCAAATTTTTATTCCCTGCTATGTGTACATCGTTGATGGCCTTGTATGGGACATCAGTGGCATTTTTGTCCTGTTTATAGGAGGTTCATTAACCAAACTTCTTGTTTGCCCACTGATATTACTCGTAGGTTCTTCATTGACCAAATATTCTGTTTGCCAGCTGTTATTACTCATAGAGGATGCTATAGCCTGAACAGTTAAGGGTTTGTTCATTTCTGCTTTTGCCAGCCATGTTGGGCTTTGGGTCAATTATTACCTTGACTCTCATGGATTATATAGTAGATCCAACTATAATTACTGCTACACTCAATTTTGGGTGACCCCCATCACAACTGGGGTTGGTTCAGCCTCAACTTGCATGTGACTAGATCTAGCCATCATTCTCGAATGAATTGCTTAACCAAAAAAAGATGTAGCACCATTCTTCAAATGCATTGCTGCGCACACGCACGCTTCCAGCAAGCACGAGGGCATCAAAACCATGAAGTCACTCACTTAGAATGACTTCAAGGTCATAAAGTGCCCAATGATTTATATAAGGATAGGTTTACAAAATCATTTGACAATGACTATCTCCCCCCCTTGCAAGTACAAGCACTCTAGAACCCCCTCAAACCATCCAAACAATAGCCATACAACATCACCAAGATGAACGAAAGCTTTCAGACGACCAACTACATGTTTCCTAAAAAGAGGTATCAGACAAATGAAAGTAGGCCTATCAGGGCAATTCTCTAAGGTCATTGGCTACAATTAGCATGTAAGAGTTTGGATATTGACCTCTCTGAACAATTTCAGGGTGGAGCAGTTGAAGATTAAGGTGAGGGAAAGGACCTCCACTGTCCTTTCCCCGTGATTAATGCGACCACATGGCGACCAGCAGAGGCCGAGAGAGGCCGAGAGTCATGGTGGGAGCACTAATTACGGGGGAAAGGACAGTGGAGGTCCAAGGGTGGTCTCTGAGCATGAAGCTGCTCCTGACGTAGCAGCCAAAACTGTTCGGCAGTGGGCATACAGTCGACAGAGCACATACAGTGGATAGAAACTGTAGAAGCTCACAAAAACGTCCACCTTCATGACAGCCAATCGTCGAAGCAGTATTACGTAGGCTCATTTGTCAAAGATCCAATGGTCGAAGCACTATTATGTAGGCTCACTTGTCAAAGATCCAAAAATTGAAGCATTATTTTATTACATAGGCTGAGTTGTCAAAGATCCAATGGTTGACGCAGTACATGGAAATAATGGCTACTAAATGAACACTGCAGATCAGCAGCTCCTCGACCCTGGACCTTGGCGGAGAAATTCTTACTGAAATAACAAATCAAGTATCCATTTTATCTTTTCTAGTGTCATAATCCACAATTCAAGAGTATTACTCTTACTTTGATTCAAAGCTTAATAGGGATGCAACAAGCAATTTGAACACTAGTGGGAAATGCTACACTGATTGCCTTCGCAAGCCCTATAGCCACAAATCCTTGCTAATTGGTTCTTACTGCCTTGCATCCCCACTCGCTGTTATCAAGATCCTACAATGTCAGACAAATCTGCTGCATAATTGAGACCACAATTTGCGAAACCTTTCTTTGGACATTAATAAATCCAATTCTCAGGCACTCAATTCCCCAGCCTTCTTGATTCACAATAAAATCAACAATACAGCGACTACTCAACCTGCAACCTTGGTTTAGTTGTAATAGCCTTGCAGAACACATTAATATACATAAAGCCTCTGAGAGATTTCAACCCACGAGTCAAGTCGCTAGAATCTTAACTGGCTTACCCACTTTCAAGTCTTGCCAGCAACTAAGCAACTTCCTTTTTCTCCAGGTATGAGATATCAAATCCACTGCTCACACTCTCAACCTCACGGCTTCCATACTTCACGTAATAGCCTCGCAGAACACATTAATATACATAAAGCCTCTGAGAGATTTCAACCCACGAGTCAAGTCGCTAGAATCTTAACTGGCTTACCCACTTTCAAGTCTTGCCAGCAACTAAGCAACTTCCTTTCCTCCAGGTATGAGATATCAAATCCACTGCTCACACTCTCAACCTTACTGGCCTCCAAAGTGGAAAGAAGAGGGGGGGGGGGGGGGGACAGAGAGAGAAGTCAATTATCTGTTTACCTGCTTCCCTATTGCTACTATTGCCACTTTGGAGGCCAGTAATGAAGGTGTACAGTACAAGAAACTCTTTGAATAATGTAGACATAAATCAGCGTCATTTGCTCTTAATGTTTGAAAAGCGAAGTCCATATCCCACAAACTGCAAGATATGGTTTTAAACAAACAGAAATCTCACTCCTGGTCTGACTCAAAGGTGATTTTGGTAGCTTTGGGAGCATCAACAGCAATGTCTTTGAAGTGGACCCCATAAAGAGTGGACTCCTGAAACCAAACGTGAAGGTTAGGACCTACATTCGAAAAGATCAAAACTCAAAATGTGTTGGAAATTTGACCTTCTTCTTGACTGAGGTTCCAAACTTCAAAAGCTCTGATGGTACTGTTTGGCCTGCTTCTTTTAACACATTTACAAGCTCCCCAGCTCTGGCCTGTCAAAAAGTAATCACCACCAAGTGTGCAAAGCAAACGTGCAAAATGCAAAAGCGGATGCATGAATGACCGGACTACCTTATCTGCTTGCGTAAAAAAAGTATGTGCAATGCCGCTCTTTCCAGCTCGCCCTGTGCGCCCAATTCGGTGCACATAATCTTCGGTGGTCAGAGGGAAACTATAGTTGATCACATACTCTACATCTGGGATATCTAAGCCTCTAGCTGCTACATCTGTTGCAATCTAAGACCAAATGGCCACTTCTGTTAAATGAAATCCCATGACAACTAATACTAGTCTGAAAAAAAGACCATAAAGTTTACATTACCAGAAGCGGGCAAGTCCCGTCCTTAAACGACATGACAGCTTTGTTGCGATCAAATTGTCCCTTGTCACCATGAACAGCTGAAACATTCCAACCTCTGTTCCAGAACACAACTCAGCCCTTACAGAAGTGAAGAAAAATAAAAGAGTGAACCTGGACAGATTTTTCTAAAGATCCAACACCTCTTCAACTTACACCTATTGAACAAGTTTCTCCATCCAAACCTCCCACAATGAAGGCTGGATAAGCATAAGCAAGCATTCTTTAACGAATTAACACAGAAATGGGCAGGCACATTCTGTGCCTAGATTGTCAATCATATAAGAAATGAAAAACTAGGCAGATGTTGGAACCAGCTATGTATGCCAGCATTTGTTCTCTGCTCTTGAATTTGCCAAAGCAAATTAGACTTGCGTCTTTTTTTTTATCCTTACCTTCTTTGCAGCATATTCTCCACACGAACTGCTTCCTTCTTGTAAAGAACAAACACAAGGATGCGATTTCTGCAACATATTATAAAGCCCCGGTCAATAATTGCACAATCCAACTTTATTAGACCAAACAGTAGTCCCTAAGAAACAAAAAGCCAGTAGACAGAGGATAGTACTTGTACGCACTTAAGCCTACAACGCTAATTCACTCTGCTGCTGTTGCTAGTAATATCAAATTTGGTTTTTGGTAGGTTGACTAGTTTTTCAAGCACACGTCTCCCACACATACAGCAAGTTGTTGACATAAACATCAATACTCTTCTTGTGTAACTGTCACACCTTGCCCCACTCTGCCAACAACGGATTTTTCATATTGTTAAAACAAAAACTACAAGCACCATGGGTTCTCCAACCTAGAGTTACCGTACTAACAGTTCAGGACAGCGATGAAGCTTGTGAGAGATAAATAGTTGAGGATGTTCAAGGCTACATGGTCGGACTACAAGGAAATTACTTGAGTGTCTGCATGATTAAAAGACATTTGTATCAAGCACCAGAAGTTTTTTTCCCCGCATGAAGTATCAGCACCTGCAATTTTGTACGTGCATGTAGTCTTCCCATAAGTGCCTAGAGGATTAAGGACTGCAACTTGCAAACAACAGAAAAGTACCAAAATCCTCAGGTACAAATTTCTCACTTAAGATAGCCTACTGCATCAAACAAATGCACATATTCCTCTGAAATTCCAGTGCACAATTGATTACCTTTCTGACTTGTGATATTTCTTCAATAGTTCCAATAAACGAGCATCCCGCAAGGTTGTATCTATCACCTGTGTAAGAGCAATTTGCATCATATTGGGCAAATAGTTGGAACTAGTGTGAAAACTCGCATGGAATGGCAATATTCTCAAGAATTTAAAAAGGGAATTCCAAGCTGACCTCGACAACTTGTGTGACAGAGTGATTGGCAGCCAAATCTTGTGACCCAACAATCACCTGCAATCTAAACAGAATAATTGAAAACTGCATGCAGAGCCACTTCCGAACAAAATGGAACAGCTCTACAGCCAATGTATGTTGATCAGTCTGACTGCAGCTAGACTGGACTCCAATATCTAATCTAGAACTTGGTCATGAAAAGAAGTACACTACACATCACAAGTAGTCTATTAATGACCTTTATCGGACTTCCTCTCATAAATTCTTTAGCCAACTGATCAACTGCAGATGGCCATGTCGCACTGAACATGATTGTTTGACGACCTGCAAACAGAAAACAAGGTATCAATCAGCTACACTAGAAAACCACCTTCAGTTACAAATACGAACCCTGACTGTGCTTCAAGAAGCCTGCAATCCCTAAAGCACAAACCATACTCTTTGATGTTTGACCAATAAGAGCTCGGACAGCTTCCTCAAATCCAAGATCAAGCATTCTATCTGCCTCATCCAGCACCTGCAAACACAATAGCTTGCTGCTGAATAGCTACAAAACAATGACTTAACAGATCTGACATCCACGCATCATCTCATATATTAACAAGGTAATAGTGATCAGAACTTGCACCACAAAAGAGACTTTCTGAAGTGCACAACACCCTTCCTCGACCAGGTCTTGAAGACGCCCTGGTGTAGCCACAATGATGTCCTGTCCACAAACATATGAAGGCCACAATCAGCACAGAATAAACAATTTTCTGACATCTAATTTTCATAAGCCATAGCAAATAAAGACCAAGTTCCCTTTATGGACCCAATGAAGAGTCTAATCAAAGTTGTAGATGCACGTGAACAATGAGCTAGAGGAGCTTAATAGAAGTGATATAGAAGCAAAGAAAGTGACAACTCACTACTCCTAACTTCAAAGCGATATACTGAGGCTTTTTAGACGTTCCCCCATAAAAACATGCCACTCTGACCCCGCAAGGACGCCCTGCATCGACTAGAACTTCTGATATCTGTTGAGGTGCACTACGTCCAAAATTAGCACAAAACATGCACATCAAACAAATATTGGCACGATTTCCATGACTTGGCAACACCATCATCGCAACATATAATATATTGAGCAACAGTGTCATTCAGCCTTATAACTATAAACCCCTTACTGCTTGATAATTCATAGAAATTGCAAATTGGTTGCCATTGCAGACCTGTTGGGCAAGTTCCCTGGTGGGCGAAAGTACTAAACATGTAGGGTAGGTCTGCTTCAATCCTTTTTCAGCTCTCTTCAGAACATGGACTAGAGCAGGGACACCAAATGCCAGAGTCTTTCCTGAAAAAGTTTTAACCAAGGTAATCAGCCAAAGCTTGGGACATTGCAAAAATGAAAGAAAAGTTTGCTCTCTTTGCATGCAAGGACAGGAAACGAGTGTATGTTAGTACTTAATCTTCCAACACTGATCATCATCTTCCTCGGTCCCTTGTCCCTCCGGTCTCTTCATGAAATGAACTATTAACGTCCGCAAAAAGGACAAAAGGCAAACTGACCAATGACACCAAAAGTCACAATTACCATATGCGTAATATATCTGATTGAATAAACAAAGACATGAAACTAGAAAAGATATTGTATCGGCCATGGTTGAAAAATAGCAAGCTATAACCAGCTGATGGTATTCACCTAGCGGTTGGAGACAGCAAACCTGAAATTTTCACACACACACACACAGAATTATCATCCATGGAGGTCAGAAATGACCTATGGGACCGAAAGCAAAACATTACAAAAGGTTTCTTCCAAGTGAGGGGGTTGTTAGGTACATCTCAATTAAGGACCGAGGGTCCAGCTACGGATGAAAAACAGAAAATAAGATGAACAAAACCTAAGGACAGGTAGGTGAGGGGGGAGCTGGTTTGGGAGTTCGGAACTCCTGGATAATGGCTTTACCTTCTCGATAAACTGCCCATTTCCATTTTGTGCGCGCTTCTCGCATCTTTTGGAGTTCTGCCTTCTTCTGTTTGAGTTGGGTGGGTGTAAGATCTTTTGCAAACCAAATTTTAGTTTCCTTGAGAAGCCTCGATTGCTCGAGGAGTTTGATTCGGTCCGCGTTTGTCTTGAAAGTGAGGATTGCATAAATGGTGCGATGTTCGTGTGTAAGAGAGGTGATTGTTGTTGGATCCCATTGTATCATGGGGGATGTTGATGCGGGCAAAGGACTCGTGAAACTTGAGGTCCCTCTCCCCTTTCCAATCGCTTGGAAGCCCGCCAATGCAAACATTGAGGGCAATGTCCTCTTGTCGTTGTCATTCGCGTAATGTGGACGCCACCCAATCTTCAACCTTGCGGGAGATGACATCCTGCATTTGAACCTTGACCTCCTTTGTGAGGGTGGTCTCTACTTCCGACTTTGTTTTATTGATCTTGGCTACCATCTGTTCCATCTCCTCTTTCTTGCAATTTTCCATGGTGTTGAGCCGAGCCTCAATATGAGTCTCTGTTTGAGTTCATCGTTCTCTTTGCGAAGACGTTCCACTTCATTCTGAAGGCAAACGAAGCTGTCCATCTCTAGGGGTGTCACTACGACCCCACCAAATGTGTGTTTGGTTCGGGATGTGGCCCGAGTGGTCATTGCTCAAGAGATGTGACCCTGCTCTTGTGGCGAGTTCTTTAGAACAATGTTTGAGTTCATCGTTCTTTTTGCAAAGTCGTTCGAGTTCGACTTCATTTTGAAGGGGAACGAAGCTGTCCATCTCTAGGGGTGTCACTATGACCACGCCAAAGGTGGTTTGGCTTGGGATGCGGCCGAGCGGTTATTGCTCAAGAGATGTGACCCTGCTCTTGTGGCCAGTTATTTAGAACAACGTTACAAAATCGATGTGACCTTGCTCCAATGATAGGTTACACAATCGATGTGACCTTGCAGACTCGTGTAGAATGTGTGCTGCAGCGTCAAGGTCGTGAGTGCAGAGATGCACGAGCCTTGGAGGGCGATGTCCGCCGGTTCGCGAGCAAGGCTGTGGAGGGCGGCGACCCGAGTGCAAGCAAGGATTGTTAGCTGGAGGGAAGGGTTGTGTATTGATGCCCCCCCACAAGAAAGCCCCTTGCCCAGGGAGAGGCTGAGGGAGGCACGAAGCACAGACGAGAGAGAGCCAAGGTTGTACAAAGCACGCACACGCACGTGCACACACACACACACACACACAGATAAAAATGAAATGAAATGAAATGTTATACTAAACGTCTTCAAAAGGCCACAATGACCTATGAGACCAAACTGATACAATCTTGGTGGATCTAATACAATGTCTTGGTACAATAAGAAAATGAAGTAAAGTGAAACTAAAATCTTAACTGATAGATGTGAACTAAGCAGCTATATGGAATTGTGTACACTGTAGTATATGAGTGGGGGGGTGAAAGTAGTGACTCGGGGTTAATACAACACAATGTGGGTGAGAGCTTATACAAAGGCTGATACAAGATGAGCAGGATGTACAATCCTCAAAAGAGCTAAATCTCCTCCATGGTTAATAGTCTGACCAGGCGTCGTGTATGTCGGGCCGAAGTGATCCAAATCCTCCGATGCAGCCTTCGTCGATGTTGTGTAGTCCTCCGTAGTCGTGGTCATCTAGACCTCCCTAGCTGGGTCGCTCCATGATCAACGTTGAGGAGAATATGAGCTCTGTTGTGATAGCTGCACCTCTGGCTGTCCAGTGTCCACTCTAAAGAAGTCTATGATCCGTCTCTGAGACTGGCTAGCCTCTCCTCTCATCAGGCTCTCTCTATGTCTACGCAACTCAAGCAAAACAGACCCAGACATCTCTGGTCCTCATACCCCATGACTCCAGAGAGTGGTCCAAAGCCCTCTCTAAACAGGCAGTGAAATCGGCAACGTATCTCATAGTAATCTTGGCAGTGGCATGTGTAGTGCGACTCTGTCTCAGGCTCCATGTGACATAGGGGACATGTCCTGGCCTTTGCTGGTACTCGGCTGTACCTACCAATCTCGATTCGAAGCTAGTGTGAAGATGTGCGTATCTGGCCAATAGCACATCGTATCCCATGAGATAAGTGGGTGTCCATGTACCTAGGCCTCGTCACAAAACCATTATCAGTAAGATGGAGAACATGCTCTCTATAGACAGCCATCTGCCCAACTCCTAAGCCGGCTGTATCCAGGTCCTCCTAGTATCTATTTGAATCAAGTCTTGGCGGATGAGCTTGGTGATCTCGGACTGTGTAAGAGTCAGAGAGGGTGCAAGGTGCATCCAATGAGTACTGGAAGGGGGGTAATCTGTCCATGTTGAACCCATGTACCTGAAACCATGATGCCATCTCCCCATACTAGAGAGAGAGAGAGAGAGAGAGAGAGAGAGAGAGAGAGAGAGAGAGAGAGAGAGAGATGGACTTTACAAGGTAGAGTGGTTAGAAAAAAGAAAAATGGAGAGATGTAGAGGCGGAGTTCCTCTCTTACATAGCACTCGCCCCTAATTAGGCGCCCCTAACGGTATCTCTTTATTGTAATAAAATTCAGTAGTAATACATCGTGTTCTAAAAGAGAGAAGCCACCCAAAAAGTGATGAAAAAGACCTCCACAATTGGCTTCTTCAGCCCTTTAATAGATGTGTACCAAGTAGAGTGTCACAAACAGGAGTGCATAATAGTATCAAATCAAATTACATGGCATGCCTGAGTCGATTGTCTCGGACAGGGACCCCAGATTCACGAGTTTGTTTTGGAAGGCTATTTGGGAGAACATCGGCACACGGTTGCAGTTCTCGTCATCATTCCACCCGCAGACTGACAGGCAATCAGGGGATTGCTAATTCAATGGTACTAGATTTATTGAAGTCTTACATCTCAAATCAGAAGACTCAATGGCAAAAGTATTTACCTTTGGTGGAATTTGCCTAAAATGACACGATACACTCTTCGACGGAGATTGCGCCATTTGAGATTATTGAAGGTGCTACGAAGGTTCCACCTTTCCTAAGCACGAAAGATAAGATTTTTGAAGCTGACGAGTACACGCGTGACTTGGACACGGCTTTTGCCAAGATCCGCGAGGCTTTGCAAAAATCTCAAAAAAGACAGAAAAAGACAGAAGATCGCCATCGTCGTGATTTGAAATTGAAGGAGAACGATTGGGTGCCCTTACGTTTTGAGAAAGCACGCCTGAGAAAGAAAAAGGGAAAGGAGAAGCTTTTTCCAAAGCTTAGTATGCGATACTACGGACCTTTCCAGATTTCCGAAAAGATAAATTATGTCTCCTTTAGACTGAAGCCGCCCGATACTTGGAGAATTCACAATGCTTTTCATGTCAGTCTCTTGAAGCCTTTTCAAGGCGATGTGCCCGAAGATGGGGAACCTGATGAGCAACCCGCAGTGGAACAAAACGAGGGTATTCTTATTCCAGAACAGATATTGGCACATAAAGACAGAAAGATTAAGGGTAAAGCGATAAGGCGGTTCTTGGTTAAATTCAAGAACTATCCTCCATTGGATGCGAAGTGGTTGGAGGAGGACCTAGCAGATACTCCTCAGATTGTGAATCTTTACCTTGAAGCATTTGGATTAGCATAGACTATTCTAAATGGAACCCCGAACTCAGCTTGGGCGGAATCTGGGGCAGCGGGTATGCACAAGAGGGGAGTCGCTCCACTCCTATGTCAGCAGATTGCCTCGATTTTTTTTATTAAAGTCACTGATGTCTCTTTGAGTTTCAGGGATATTGTGGGCTGACAGTATTCCATTGTATGACTTTATGAACTGGAGTTCCCAATAATATGATATTGATTGTTCTTGACTTGTTTAAGTGCAAGAATTGATAGACGAAATGATTGTAGCATTTTGGTCTGAACGATCTCCATAGACGTGGTTGCAATGGGGATTAGTCAATCGGGCATCTATAAGGTCCCGACTAGATCTAGATGCGATTGCTAATACGTTGCCAATAAATCATGGTCTAAGATCCGAATGAATTTTGAATGTGATTTGTCATGTGATGTCCTGTAATGTCATGTGATGTGATTGTCGATTGGTGTGTGTGTTCCTCATGCGACGGTACTAACAGCCAATGTCTGCTAAGATAGTTTATGGCCTTTGTCTGTTTTGTAGGAGTAATCGAGGGCTATTAAAATGCTTTCAAGAGGGAGGTATGTCACAACCCAGTGACCTGGCTGCCCTGTACACACACAGACACCCGGAAAAGTAGGCAATCCCGAAATTCTGCATTGTTGATGTGGCAAGAAGCGTACGAATACCTCCGCAGATTGCGCCGCAAAACGCGGAGCCTGTACGGAATGATGACGTGGCAGCAACGTACGGACGACAACTTTTGGAGCTGTTTTTATTCTACGCAATTTAGAGAGAGAGAGAGAGAGAGAGAGAGAGAGAGAGCTTTAGTTTTGCTTTATTTGCCAAGCAATGGCTTGAGAGAGAAATTGCTTTATTTTTATGAAGCTTTTGATTTTTAGGTTTTGGGGCTCTGCTTTTAGCATTCCTTGTAAACCTTTATAAGTGTGGTTTGGGCTCTCACTTCTCAGAGCATCTGGACGCACAGTCTGAGAGTGAGACCCTCCCACTCCCTCGTACTTTGAGTTGCAGATTAATACAAAAAGAATACCGAAAGAGGCGCCAGTCTTTGGGGCCAATATCTCTAGGCGCGGAACTCCGTCGAGCCGTCCCGAATCAATTGTGAACTGTGAACTGTTTTGAAGTGAATTCATGTTGTGTCCCGGTAGAATCTTGATTTGGAGTGTCCAAGTTTGTTACACATCGGGAGTCTAGGTCGGTCAGTCTGGGACTGGTCGGGCCAGTTAGCACTAAATTTTGATGAGTATGGAAGCTTGTGTGCGCCACATGGAATTTGGGCCACTCGGCAAGTCACTTACAACTTTATAAGTTAGTGGGAACTAGGAAAATTAAACCAAAGGTGCAAACTCGACACTTGGCGGCTCCACAGTGTTTTGCTAAATCCATCCCAAGCGAGGGCGCCCATTTTTGAGAGTGGAGGCTGATTTTGAACAGAGGGGCATTACAGAGTGTGTGTAAGTAGTGGGTGCAGGTTCACACCTTTAATGGAAAGCTTGCCTTCTCCTTTGTCTCAGTGTGACATGAAACGTTTCGGGGTTTCGTGCGTTTCGGGGTTTCGAGGTTTCTGAAACGTTTCGTTCCGGAGCTCAAAGAAAGCGAAACGCGGGTTTCGTTTTATATGTATGTTCGTATAATTATACATTGAATATAGATACAAATTCATCAGTAAAGACATGAAATACCAAAATGTAGATGTGAGACTTGAGTCACGATGAACAAGATGGTCGGCAGCGAGCTGCAACAATATGGAGGTAAAGATGAGGGGGCCATGCTGACGTGTAAGGTTCAGAGAGAGAGAGAGAGAGATTATTCGATGTGCGGAGGGTCTATCGATTTTTTGAGGATGCCTTTGTGCATAGCTTAAAAAATCCCCGAACGGATGGTTTGAGGTTAACTGGTCAAAAGGGGGGCAAAAAGGAAAAAATCAACTCGTTTCGCCAAAACGGTCAACCGTTTCGCCGTTTCAGAGGGCTGAAACGGGTTGTCATGTCACTATGCTTTGTCTGATGTAGCACGATAATTTGCTCTCTTGCATCTCTCCCTCCCCTTTGCACATATGGTAATGCCTCACTAGTTGGGCTACTCAGATGATCATGTACAGTTCTGGGGTTTTTATGCGCGTTTGCCAGGGCAAAAGCCTTCTAAACATGAACCGGATTAGCTAATTGTTGAACCCCCACAGGTACGCACAGTTCCATCGCGAAAGATTGCGAATTTGGAAAGTTTTCTCGCGTGAAAACTCATGCAAATCACAAGGGGACTGTCCCTCTGTGTGCCGGAGCTCTTCGAACACATGTAGACGTGTTCCCTCCGCTAAAAACGATCCAAAATAGAGAATTACAGCCTGCTGTGTTTTTCTACAGGTTTAGGGTTTTGCACCTAAACTCCAAGAGAACACCAAGGGAGCCTTGGGAAGGCTTTGGCATGCTTAGACAGGGCTTTGAGCGCCTGGCAGTGGCAAAACACAGATTTACAGCGCGCTGAAATTCTGTTATAGCTCACCAGAAAGATTCTAAAATGCGAGGGAATCTGCCCTACAGGTTTACTTTTGACCTACAATGGTTCTCGCGCCACTATGCTGCCGAAATCAGGTCGGAAACCTGCATTTTCAGCCCTTGACAAGTTTGGACAGCTTGGTGAGAGTTTGATTTAAGTGTTTGAATCGTCTACTTTCAATTGAATAAAGAAATACCGAAAGGGGCGCGAGTCTTTGGGCCCTACAGGGTGTCGGTCTTCGTGTGCGCAGTGACATTCTAGTCGCTATACGCATATGTGCTCTCTTTTCTTCTCAGTGCTCCGTGTAAAGTTGACAGGAAATTGAATTAGTACAGCCCTCTACTCTGTACAAGCCAGTTATATGGTTCCATCTACGGGATAGTCACTTTTTCTTCAAAAAGTACAGCGTGGATTGTTGTGGGTGAAAGCAACACAAAGCTTGTCGTTATGCCAAAGAAGAGAGACCAAGTACCTGACGAGGGATCTTCCTCACATGGCACAGAGAAAAATCCTTCAACTATTCAAGAAGAGGACAGGTTGTTCACAGCTCAACTGCGTAGCTACAATGGAAATGTTTCAACAGTAGATTAACAACCCAAGGATACAGGTTCTTATAGGCTCTTATACACGAATTTCAGACTCCGACACAGGGTTTTCAAGCTCCAGCACAGGGCATGTCTGAGCCGTTGCAAGAAAAGGAGATTTCCAATGCACAGAGGACTCGTGATGCTCGAGGGAAAGCCCATGTGATTGAGAAACCAGCGATGTACATTGATCCCAAGCCATTTGCTTTACCTGGACAAGAACAGTTTCAGAATGGTCAATGGAGCAGGCTATGCGTCATACCCTTCCATTACCTACTACATATCCTAGTTATTTTGCAGGTGGTTCAATGTTTCAAGCTATGGTTGGACCTTCCACAGTTCATATGTCCAAGAATGTATTTGGGACAATGCAAACAGGCATGGTTAACCCTATGTATGGGAACATGGGTGTCCAACCACGTTTTCAGGGTGCCTATGGTCAATTTAGAGTGCCTGGAACACAATTTGGTATGGCTAGTTTTTCGCAGTCATAAGCCCAAAATGCAGATTTGACTGGTAAAACAAGTGATGCGAGTGCTGGAATGAACAATTGTGGAGCACCACTTTGGCGGGCACCTTTTTATACAATGTGACTCCTTTGAGTCAGCCTAAGGATTACAAGGACGGGGGCACGGGTCAACTGAAGGCTTTGACCTTCATACAGCAGTTTGATGCAGCTTATGCTGAAGGAAACTTCACAGAGTCTTCAAAGATACGCAAGGCTGCCACTTTCTTGAAAGGGAATGCACTTCAATGGTGGACCACATTGTTGAATCAGGGTCAAGCCCCTACAACGTGGAACCAGTTCAAACCGTTTTTGTGCATGCATGGCTTAAGAACAATTTTAGAGTGGATGTGATGACAGAATGGCACAAATTGAATTCTAAACGATGTGTGAATCATGAAGAGTGTATACAATAAACAATTTTGGGCCACACTGTTGCCAGTAACCTCCTAAAGTTTGTGCCATTGTCAAAACACATTGAAAAGTACTGTTGCGGATTGCCCAAGAAAATCGGGGACTACTGCACAAAGACTACTGTCATGAATATGACGCAGTTGATTGAGAATGCGAGAGTCGCCACGAATTTATCGAAGGGAGATTCCAACGGATTTAATAGCAACAAGAGACGGTCCCAGGGCAAATCGTTTTCAGCCAAGGGCAATGCTACAACAAAGCCTTCTGTGCCTCCCACAAAGAAACCCTCCACTGATGAAACTCACACGTCCAAGAATCAGTCACAATCTTTTTCGGGGCGAGGACGAGGATAGATGAGGCATTTTTCTGGCAAATCTTTTGAAGAAAGGGAAGCTCTAAGAGAGACCAAGAAATGCTACTTTCGTGAAGAGGGCATTTTACAAATGAATGCCCACAAAGAAGTCACAGGATAAGAATGAGAAGTCAGAGCCAAAACCAGTTACTCCCATTCAAGGGAAGCTTCGTCTCGACATTCAGAGTTATGTGGATGCGGAAGAATTTCATATTATGCCACTTGAGGGTTGTGATGTGTTATTGGGTATCCCATGGTGTTACAGGTTGCACGCTATGGTGGATATTTACAACAAAAAGATTACCCTTGTACATTGAGGAAAGACTCATGTTCTTGATGTAAAGCTTAAAGGCGAGTCTGTTCCAATTGTTTCTGCTTCTGCTATTTCATCTGTAATAAAGAATCATCTTTTTGCGTACTTGATCTTTGCAAAAGAAGTACTTGAAGTTGTATCTAATGTCTACCTAAAGATAGGTCAACTTTTCTCAAAGGTTTCAGTGATTGTTTTTCGGACTCTTTGCCAGGGGAGTTTACCTCCTGAGAGACCTGAGGATCATACCATAGATCTTGTGCCAGGTTCTTCGAGTCCACCGCATAGACCACCATACAGGATTAGTGCAGCCCAAGAAAAAGAGATTATGAGTCAGGTCAACAGCTTTTAGAGAAAGGGCTGATTCAGCCCAGTTCATCCCCTTTTTGTTTGCATATACTCCTAGTGCAGAAGAAGGATGGTTCATGGCACATGTGCATTGACTGTCGCACCCTGAATAAGAATACCATCAAAAACAAGTTCCCCATACCGAGGATAGATGACATTTTTGATCGGCTTGAGGGAGAGTCATTGTTTACAAGGATAGACCTAAAGAGTGGGTACCATCAAATACCCATTAGGCCAAAAGATGTCCATAAGACTACATTCAAGACAACATTTGGTCTCAATGAGTTTCTTGTCATGCCATTCGGTCTCACAAATGCTCCTGCCACGTTCAATAGAATGATAGACAGAATATTTAGACCACATAGAAACTTCGTGGGTACCTTCTTTGATGACATGATTGTCTACTCAAAGTCTAAAGAGAAGCACAGGGATCACTTGACCGCAGTTTTCAATGAGCTACGCAAGAACGGGCTATTTGGAAGAGATTCACTTCCTTGGGCACATTGTTTCCGAGGATGGGGTACGCATGGATTTTGCCTAAGTGGAAGAAATTAGGTCATGGCCAGATTTGACGTCCGTATGTCACAAACTGATGATGTGGCAGCCACTACTCAAGCGGACAAGGCTGTATGGAGTTTCGCAATTCACGATGGCTAACCTGGCAGCTGTCACCAGGAGGTGTTGCCTTCCGTACATGAGTACTATATATTTTTCTTTATTTTTATTTTTACTTGTTTTCCGCGGAACCCTTGAAAAGGTGCAAGTAGACATTGCATGGCCAGTGTGAAACGACTGCGGACGAACAGGTTTCTCACATTGTGAGTAAGGGTTGGTCAGTCTGGGACTAGTCGGGCCAGTTAGCACTGAATTCTGATGAGTATGGAAGCCTATGTGCGCCAAATGAAGTCTCGGCCACTCGGAAAGTCACTTACAACTTTATAATTCATTGGGAACTAGAGAATTAACTCAAAAGGGGCAAACTGGACACATGGCGGTTCCAACTGGATTTTCCACTTCCATCAGCAACAGGGGGCTCCCAATTTTAATGCGAAGAAGAGTGAGTACTTTTTGCAACAGATTCACTTCCTTGGGCACATTGTTTCATAGGATGGGATACGCATGGATCCCGCCAAAGTAGGTCATGGCCAGACTTGAAGTCCGTAAATGACATTTGAAGCTTTCTAGGCTTACGTTCCTACTACAAGAGGTTCATTTTGTTGAGATTGCTTCTCCACTCCATGCACTCCAAGGAAAAGGAGTTAACTTTCAAGTGGATAGCCAAGGAAATTTTAGCCTTCAAACACCTAAAAGAGAAGCTGACTTCGGATCCGGTAATCATTTTGCCAGATCTTTCAAAACCTTTTAAGGTTCAGTGTGATGCGTGTGGCCATAGTCTGGGTGCAATATTAATGCACAATGACCGAGTAGTCGCATATGAGAGCAGAATTCTTTTGAAGACTGAAAGAAACTTGCAAGTCTATGCGAAAGACTTGTTGGCAGTAATTCATGCTCTCACTAGTTGGAAACACTATCTGCTAGGGGCTGATTTTGTTGTCCAAACGGATCATCAAACCGTGCGATATTTTCTCACACAACGAAGTTATCTGAGAAGCACATGGGATGGGCAAACATCTATCAATGTTCCATTTTCACATTGTGCATGTGCAAGTGAAAAAGAACGTGGTGGCTGATGCGTTGTCTCGAAAGCCCCAAGTTTCAACAGTGTCAATTCCGTACCATTGTGAACTAGACGAAATGAAGACACAATATGCTGAAGATTCAGATTTTGCAAGGATCTATGACCAGCTTGTAGATGGGCAACATCATGAGCACTATACGCTTAAGAATGATTTTCTCACGATGCATGGAAAGTTATGCGTTACTAAACAGTTACGGCAAAAGATTTTGATGGAAAGTCGTGCTCCACCTTATGCTGGGCATCGTGGAATTGATGCGACAGTGAAAGGGGTTGAGGCATTCTTCTACTGGCCAGCTTTGCGTCAAGGTGTTGACACATTTGTAAGATCATGCTTAGTTTGCCAAAAAGTCAAATTTGACAAGCAAAAGCAATCGGGATTGTTGCAGCCATTGCCGATCCCTAATAGGCCATGGGAAAGCATAGCAATGGACTTTATCTTTGATCTTCCAAGAACACAAACAGGAAATCATGGGATTTCGACTATCATTTGTAGGTTCAATAAGCAAGCCCACTTCATTCTTGAGAGGAAGAAAATAAAGCCAGAACACATGGTCAAGATATACATGAGCAATATCTTTAAATATCACGGGATGCCTCAGTCAATTGTCAGTGACAGGGATCCACAAATGACGAGTCTTTTCTGGAAGGCATTGTTTGAGAATCTGGGCACTACGCCAAACTTCTCTTCTTCGTTTCATCCGCAAACTGATGGACAGTCAGAAGAGGCAAATTCTAATGTCCTAGATCTCCTCAAATGTTATGTGTCAGAGCACAAGGCAACTTGGGAGCACCATCTCCCATTGGTTGAATATGCTTACAATAACAATGTGCATACATCAACAGGTAAGGCACCATTTGAGATAGTGGAAGGAGGGAAGAAAGTCACGCCCATTTTGTAGACTAAGGACAAGATATTTGAAGCAAACAAGTATGTACAAGATGTGGATGAAACATACAGGAAGATATAGATTGCTCTTGAGAAGACTAAGGCTAAGCAAAAGAAAGTTGCTGATCGTCATCATCGTGGGCTTGTATTTTCACTTGGTGATTGGGTGCTTTTGCGCTTTGAAAAGGCCAGGTTAAGGAAAAGGAAAGGCAAGAAACGTTTGTTTCCTAAGCTGAGTATGCGATATTATGGTCCTTTTCAGATTTCCGAAAAGACCAACGATATAGCTTACAGGTTGAAGCTGCCAGAAGGCTGGAAAATACATAATGCTTTTCATGTCAGCCTTCTAAGACCCTTTGTTGGTGATGTGCCAGAGAATATGCTTGATGAGGAACAACCCGAAGTGGAAGAATTGGATGAGATCCTTGTTCCTGAACAGATACTGGCACATAAAGAAAGAAAGGTTAGAGAAAAGGTTGCAAGACGCTATTTGGTGAAGTTCAAGAACTATCCATCGTTGGATGCCAAATGGATGGAAGAGTCTGAATTGATTGATTCACCTCAGCTATTGCAATTGTATCTTGAAGCCTTTCAGATGGAACCCACAATGACATGATGTAGCCTTTTTGGAGCAAGGCAAGAGCATGGTTCATGATGCTCAACAGAGTAGTTAAGCAATTGTATCTACTCTTTCCATACAGAATTTAGCTAGACAAGTTTGTGCTCAAGAGTAAACTTGAAGACTTCTATGCTTGAAATATGTGTCGTAGCCAAGTTGGTGGGATTCTTTAATCATCCAACGCTACATTGCCGAAAGCATGTATATCTTGGATTCCCATCATAGAATATATGTGATATCAGGAGATACCGCATGTATTATTGGCATGCAAGCGAGGTCGCTTGCAATATTTCAAGGGTGGGGTGTGTCACCAAGAGGTGTATTTTTCATGTTGCCTTCCGTAAATAAGTACTATATATGTTTATTTATTTTTATTTTTACAAACCCTTGAAAAGGTGCGAGTGGACATTGCATGGTCAGTGTGAAACCACTGCGGCCGAATAGGTTTCTCACATCGGGAGTCTGGATCGGTCAGTCTGGGACTGGTCAAGCCAGTAAACACTGAATTCTGATGAGTATGAAAGGCTATGAGCGCCAAATGAAGTCTGGGCAACTCGGAAAGTCACCTACAACTTTATAAGTCAGTGGGAACTAGAGAATTAACTCGAAAGGGGCAAACTAGACACATGTGGTTGCAGGTGGATTTTCCACTTCCATCAGCAAGAAGGGACGCCCAATTTGAGAGAGGAGGCTGATTTTTGCATTAAGTGAACTACAGTGTGTGTGAGTAGTGGGTGCAGGTCTACAGCTCTACAGCTCTAATGGAAAGCTTGCCTTCTCCTCTGTCTCATGTAGCGCGATGTCTTGCTCTCGTGCATCTCTCTCCCCCCTTTGGCACATATAGTAATGCCCCACTAGTTGGGCTACTCAGATGAACATGTACAGTTTTGGGGGTTTATGCGCGTTTGCCAAGGCAAGAGCCTTCTGAACAGAAACTGGATTAGCTAATTGCTAATCCCCCACAGGTACGCACAGTTACATCGCGAAAGATTGGGAGTTTGCAGAGTTTTCTCGCATGAAAACTAGTCCAATTCACAGGGGAACTGTCCCATTGCGTGCGGGAACCCTTGGTACGCGCGTAGGCGTGTTCGCTCCGCTATCCAAAACAGGGAATTACAGCCTGCTGTGTTTTTCTGCAGGTTTAGGGTTTCGCACCTAAACTGCAAGGGAACACCAAGGAAGCCTCGTGAGAGCCTTGGGATGCGTGTGCATGCTTTTAGGCACCCGACACTTGAAAACAAAGAATTGCAGCCCGCTGAATTTCTGTGACAGCTCACCAGTAAGCTTCCAGATATTGAGGGAATCCGCCCTAGACAAGTACTTTTTACCTACATGGGTTTTTGCGCCATTATGCTGCCGAAATCAGGTCGGAAACCTGCGTTTTCAGCCCTCGCCACTTTGGACAGCTTTGTGAAAGCTTGTACTAAGTGGTCGGATCGTCTACCTTACATTGAATAAAGAAATACCGAAAGGGGCACTAATCTTTGGGGCCTACAAGGTGTCGGTCTTGTGTGCGCAGTGACATTCTAGTCGCTGGACGCATTTGTGTTCTCTTTCCTTCTCTGTGCTCTGTGTAAAGTTAACAAGTAAATGAAATAGTACCGCTCTATACGTTGTACAGGCCGGTTATAGCAACAGTACGAAACTCCGCGACTTGCGCTGGCTTGCTGATGAGGTAGAATGTACGGAATTCCGCATTTTACGCTGGCTGTACGGTTTTCCACAGTTGGCGTTGCTACTTTTACTTGCAGATTTTCGACCAATTGCTTTTGGGACCCTAATGCTTTTGAGTTTAATGTTTTTGGGACTCTGCTTTTGGCAACCCTTGTATTCTTTATAAGTGACTCAAGGGGGCTCACTTCCTAAAGCATCTGGACGCACAGTCTGAGAGCGAGCACCCGCACGAAGTTGTACTTTGCTCACAGATTAATATAAAAGAAATACCAAAAGGGACGTCAATCTTTGGGGCCAATGCCTCTTGGAACGGAACTACGTCGGGCCGTGTCGACTCACTCTCTCTTAATTTGTGAAGTGTTTTCAAGGAATCTCTGCTGCGTCGCGACAGAATCTAGACTTGGGGTGTCCAAGTTTTGTTACACCGTACATGACATTCGAAGCTTTCTAGGCTTGTGTTCCTACTACAAGATATCATCCAAAATTTTGTTGAGATTGCTTCTCCACTTCATGCACTGCAAGGGAACAGTTACTTTCCCAGTGGACAGCCAAGGAAATTTTAGCCTTTAAACACTTGAAAGAAAAGCTGACTTTAGATCCGGTAATCATTTTGCCAGATCTTTCGAATTAATTATTCAGTGTGATGCATGTGGCCACAGTCTTGGTGCAGTTCTAATGCAAAATGGCCGAGTAATCGCATACGAGAGCAGAATTCTTTTGAAGACCGAAACACTATCTACTAGGGGCTGATTTTGTTGTCCAAACAGATCATCAAACCTTGAGATATCGTCGCACACAAATGCGAAACACATGTGATGGGCAAACATCTTGTCACTGTTCCATTTCCAAATAATGCATGTGGAAGGGCAACAGAGGTGGTGGCTGATGCGTTGTCACGAAAGCCCCAAATTTCGACAGTGTCAATTCCGTACCATTGTGAACTGATGAAATCAACACACAATATGCTGAGATTAAAATTTTGCAAGGATCTATGATCAGCTTGTTGATGGGAAACATCATGAGCACTACATGCTTAAGAATGACTTTCTCGAGATGCATGGAATATTATACCTTACTAAACAGTAACGGCCAAAGGTTTTGATGGAAAGTCATGCTCCACCATATGCTAGGCATCCTGAAATTGATGCGACAGTGAAAGGGGTTGAGGCATTCTTCTATTGGCCACCTTTACGTCAAGATCTTGACACATTTCTAAGATCATGCTTAGTATGTCAAAAAGTCAAATTTGACAGGCAAAAGAAATCAGGATTGTTGCAACCATTGCCGATCCCTGATAGGCCATGGGAAAGCATAGCGATGGACTTTATCTTTGATCTTCCAAAAACACAAACAGGCAATGATGGGATTTGGACTATCATTTGTGGGTTCAGTAAGCAAGCCCATTTCATCCCTATTAAAAGAAGATAAAGCCAAAACACATGGTCAAGATATTCATAAGCAATATCTGTAAGTATCACGGGATGCCTCATTCAATTGTTAGTGATAGGGATCCACGTATGGCGAGTCTTTTCTGGAAGGCATTGTTTGAGAACATGGGGACTACACTAAAGTTCTCATCTTCGTTTCATCCATAAACTGATGGACAGTCAAAAGAGGCAAATTCTATTGTACTAGATCTGCTCAAATGTTATGTGTCAGAGCACAAAGCAACTTGGAAACACCCTCTCCCATTGGTTGAATATGCTTACAATAACACTGTGCATATGTCAACAAGCAAGGCACCATTTGAGATAGTGGAAGGAGGGAAGACAGTCCCACCCATTTTGCAAACTAAGGACAAGATATTAGAGGCAGACAAATATGTACAAGATATGGATGAAACATGCAGGAAGATAAAGATTGCTCTTGAGAAGACACAAGCTAAGCAAAAGAAAGTTGTTGATCATCACCATCGTGAACTTGTATTTTCACTTGGTGATTGGTACTTTTGCGCTTTGAAAAGGCCAGGTTAAGGAAAACGAAAGGCAAGGAACATTTGGTTTCCTACGCTCAGTATGCGATATTATGGTCCTTTATAGATTTCACAATTGATCCGTGATGTAGCTTACACGTTGAAGCTACCAAAAGGCTGGAAAATACATAATGCTTTTCATGTCAGCCTTCTAAGGCCCTTTGTTGGTAATGCGCTAGAGAATATCCTTGATGAGAAGCAACCCGAAGTGGAAGAATTGGATGACATTCTTCAGATATTGGTATATAAGGAAAGGAAGGTTCGAAGAAAGGTTGCAAGATGCTATCTGGTGAAGTTCAAGAACTATCTATCTTTGGATACTACATGGATGGAAGACTAAATTGGTTGATTCACCTCAGCTATTGCAACTATACCTTGAAGCCTTTCAAATGGAACCCAAAGTGACTTGATATAGCTCTTTGGAGCCAGATGAGATGACGGTTCATGATGCTCAAAGGAGTAGTTTAGCAATTGTATCTACTCTTTCCATATAGAATTTGGCTAGAGAAGTTTGTGCTACAAGAAGACTTCTATGCTTGATATATGGTTGGTGGGATTGTCTAATCATCCAACGCTACATTTCCAGAAGCATGTATATATTGGATTCCCATCATAAAATATATGTGCTATCAGAGGGACAATCAAATTTCTCTTTTTGTTAAGGAGTTAACTTCTCCTTTGGGCTCTTTTGATCAAGGTGTTGGCTTCTTCTTTTGTCCAGATCGGAACTCTTGATATTCCGACGTAGTAAAATTACCCATCACATCCAGACCGCAGTGACTAAAATTACATGCCCAAGCAATCTCATCCAATTAGGAATATTCAGTGGTTGGCACATCCCAGTGTAACACAAATGCTCACATATGCATGTTACAAGAGATAGAAACATAAAGTCGTCGATGAACACTCCCCCCGCAAATAACCATCCAGATCCGCGCCATGAGTTGTTCAACGACTCCCTCATCACTCCTCACATCTGCATGGCACTGCTTTACAGAACAACAGTGACTTGAAACAAATCTTGGATCCTTCTCTTGCAAGTGATCTTTATGGCTTGTGCCCTGTAAGACATGAGTGGTGAAGACGGGAGCGCGTTCGATGCGGGATGAAGTAAGAGTGGGAGCGACTCATAAGTCCGGGATCGAGACCTGAAGATACTTCAAATAAAATTCCAATAGTCTCTGGTTTGCTCTGTCTGCTCTTTTGTAGGATTGGTATGCTTTCAGAAAAACACACGCATGATGCTCTAATACCACTGTCACAAGACGGGCACCACGTACCAATAGAAACAAACACATTGAATAGACTTTTAGCACTTCAATAACAACTGAACTGAAAGAGAGAGACGACACACGACACACAGTAGCGGAATTCCACCCGAGAGAGTATTGGCCCCAAACCTTGGCGCCCCTTTCGGTATTTCTTTATATTGCATCAACACAGCACAAGCCGATACTCTACGCACAGTGGCGGAATTCCACCCGAGAGAGTATTGGCCCCAAACCTTGGCGCCCCTTTCGGTATTTCTTTATATTGCATCAACACAGCACCTTCTCCCAGAAGAGTGTCAAAGAATGAGCCCTAGCCTTAGATGAAAAGCTCAAACTCAAAATCAAACTGGTCCAAAAGAAGGTGCTCAAAAGCTACCAGCACAAATTACGCACATCATTACAGTGCCACGTCAACACCTATCAGTGCAAATCACGAAAATCCTTACAATCTGCCACATCGGTAATCAACGTGAAACGCAAGATTCCATACAACCTACCACGTAAGCAAGCCAACCCGAAATCCGGGATGTCCGTACAGCTGCCACGTCATCAGTTTCTGCTGCTTCTTAGGGTTTAGGCCCCTCGGCCGGTGATCTGCACAATGGCTCCGTTCTTCAGTGGGTCGACACGTCAACAGTTTGTGACAATGTGAGTAGTGGGTGCAGGTTCACAGCTTTATTAGAAAGCTTGCCATCTAATTTATCTCATGTAGCGCGATGATTTGCTCTTGCGCATCTCTCTCTCCCCTTTGCACATATGGTAATGCCTCACTAGTTGGGCTACTCAGATGATCATGCACAATTCTGGAGGCTTTATGCGTGTTTTCCAGGGCAAGAGCCTTCTGGACAAGAACCGGATTAGCTAATTGCTAATCCTCCACGGGTATGCACAGTTCCATCGCGAAAGATTGCAAATTTGAAGGGTTTTCGCGCATGAAAACTCGTCCAAATCACAAGGGGACTGTCCCATTGCGTGCGGGAGCCCTTGGGACATGCGTAGACGTTTCGCTCCGCTAAAAGATTCAAAACAAAGAATTACAACCTGCTGTGTTTTTCTGTAGGTTTAGGGTTTCTCACCTAAACTCCAAGAGAACACCAGGGGAGCCTTGGGAAGGCCTTGGCATGCTTAGACAAGGCTTTGGGAACCTAGCAATGGCAAAACAGGGAATTACAGCACGCTGAAATTCTCATATAGCTCACCAAAAAGCTTCTAAAATGCGAGGGAATCTGTCCTACAGGTGTACTTTTGACCTACAGTGGTTCTGGCGCCGTTATGCTGCCGAAATCAGGCCGGAAACCTGCGTTTTCAGCCCTTGACAGGTTTGGACGGCTTGGTGAGAGTTTGATTTAAGTGTTCAAATCGTCCACTTTCAATTGAATAAAGAAATACCGAAAGGGGCACGAGTCTTTGGGGCCTACAGGGTGTCGGTCTTCGTGTGCACAGTGACATTCTAATCGATGGACACATATGTGCTCTCTTTTCTTCTCAGTGCTCTGTGTAAAGTTAGCAGGTAATTGAATTAGTACCACCTTGAGCCCTCTACTGTGTACATGCCGGTTATATACTACCTCGTGGTAAGGGAGGACACCTGCAATCAAACACTCATGGATCACATCATCTAAACATGAAAAGCATCACCTGTAGAGGCTCTTGCCTTCCTCTCCTCCTACTCCCTTGTGGTAAGGGAGGACACTTGCAATCAAACACTCATGGATCACATCATCTAAACATGAAAAGCATCACTTGTGAAGACTCGAAACTCAAAAAGAAACTCCTCAGAAGAGATCTCTATGCAGAGGACCCTCTCTTCCACATTTACACACCGGAAAGGTGTGCTCTTGGGTTTCTTCTTTACGGGCTGAAAACGGAGAAAAATCGGTGACTTATGGCGATGGAAACTGGTCTGCTCGGTCTTGGCGTCATCTGGTGCACTTAGGGCAACCATAGGGGTTGTCGCCGTCTTCATCTCAGCGGCTGAAATCTGCAGCAGCATGGAGAAGCATGGGAGCCTTGCTTTTCAGGTCCTACAATTGCCCAAACTGCGGCGCTGGCTGATATCAACCTTTGAAAGCTTTGGGGACCCGCAAGAAAGTATAAGGGTTGCCATGCAAAAATAGAGAAACAAGCGCACTTAAAGAGAGAAATAGTTGTCCGGCTTGCTACCCATGCCAGAAAGAAAGAGAGAGTGTCACAAATGGGAGCGCATAACAATATCAAATATCCTTGGATAAATAGAATTTATAACTTAATATTGAGAATTTATCACTTATCGCTTAATATTGAGAGAGAGAGAGAGAGAGAGAGAGAGAAAGAAGATCGACACAGTACTTGGACCAAAAGACAAGCTGGTCCCCCCCCCCCCCCCCCCCCCCCCCCCCCCCCCTCCTTGCATAAGAGTATCTTTATTATTGGGGAGAAGTCTTTATACAAGCACTTGAACCGAACGTATTACCACATCCATTCTGAACGATACTAGAAAGCCTCGGCTTCCTAATCTCTGGTAAAACCCTATTCCTAGGAACCTTTGCTCCTTACTCAGAATCCTCAAGAACCAAGGTTCTCACCTCTAGAACTCACCTTCAAGGCTCAGGGCATGGCACCCTTATAACTCTTTTCAACTCTATTCCCAGAGTCCCCTTCCATTGAAATCTTAGCAGCAACTTTGCTTTCCTGGACATGAAGTCCTTCCTCGGAAATCTCTAGACCCTGGTCCATACTCAAGAGTCTACCACTCTCAGATATATGGGTCTACTCCCAAACTCAGTGTACGAAACCCTTGGGCTGACCTAGCTCTGTTTCCACGGAGCGCTAGTCCCAAGGACATGGCAACCGCTAACCTTAGTTGTTGGTTTCTTTCCAATGATTTTTGTTTTATTTTTGAGACCCTCTTTTTGAAGTTGCAAATGGTCAGACATTGTATGGCCAATGTGAACGGTAGTTTCACCCGCAATCGTGAAGTTGGTCGGCACTGGAAATTGTATAATAAGAGGATGTCTAGGCTCAGTTCAAGATCATGTCATCGCACTTAGCAAGTTGGTGGATCCTAGGAAGTGAACTCAATAAAGGCATAAAGTCAATGTGGGATCACCAAAGGAAAATACCCGACAGTTGGGCCACATTGCATTTTTGGATGCGGTCCCAATGAGGATAGATGGTCAGAAGACCACTGGAAGCCCAACGGAAGCATCTCCTAAAAGTTAGGGAACTGCATTTTTGGGCCATGAAATGTGTTCGCGTCATTATCTTCGGAATGACAAGGGGAACATTTTAGAACTCTGCCACGAAGTCAACTGGGCAACCAGTCGGGAGATTTTTAAGCGGCAACCCCGAAATGGGAAAATGCTTGTAATCGCGCCAAGTGGCACAAAATGGTGCACTTTTCTCTTGCAAAAAAATGGGCGCTGATTTTCGTAGCTACGAGGCTTTATTTTACAAATTGTCACAGGTTAAGAGCTATGGAGTGCTTCCTTTCCACTCTATGTACAGTTTGGTGCTAGGAGTGATGACCTCCACACTACACACTACTCTCCCTCTCCCCTACGTGCAGTTATGTGATGCCCCACAAGAGGGCTCTTCATTTGACTGATGTACTGTGGTTTCATGCTTTTGTGTTGAGGCAAGAGCCTCCTTGAGCAGGAACAGGAGTAGCTAACTGCTACTCCCAAGCAGGCACCGGTGAGGGTCATAACCTCACCAAACAAGTGCATTTTCAGCGCTGATTATGCGCTGCATTTTGATTGTTATTCAGCCATACGGACACCCAAAACCATTGGGAACAGTGCCCCACTAACAGAGGACAGTTCGGGGACTGTTTAGGGCTGAAAACAGGGCAAAAACCAGTAAATACAGTGAACTTTTGGGCAGAAATCAAAGGGTTTATGCCAGTGGAAGTGAGTTCCAGCAGGGGAATTGGTTTCGCGCAAGTTTTGGGGCTGTTATGCTGTCGAAATTTGGCCAAAAGAGGTGGTATCTAGTTGGATACAGGTAAAGGATTCCCAGGACTCTACTTTTGTAATGTACCCTCTCAAAGTATAAAGAAATACCGAAAGAGGCGCCAATTTTGGGGCCTACAAGTTGTCGGCGTCTACTCGGAGCATTCTAGCTTCCGAGCCGTGTGCGTGCATAAGTGTTAATTTCCGTTGCAAGTTCCCTTTGCAAAGTACTCTGTGTGTGTGTCTAATGTAAAGTAAAGAATCTCGACTGAAAGCTCTACCGCCCCTCGGGCCGGTTCCAGCACTTTTCTCCTACAGAGTTCCTCTACTCCTATTTCCTCGAGAAAAGGAAGTGCAATGGAAAACAAACACTTGTGGATCACAACATGAAAAGTGTGAAGATTCAAAACTCGAATCGCAACTCAGTTCTCGCAAAGCAACTCTCCGAAAGAGATCTCTACGCAAAGAACCCTCTCTTCCAATCCTACACACAAAAAAGGTTTATGGTATTCTCGGGTTTCCTTTCCAAAATCAGCCCCATTTACAACAATTATAGGCTGAAAAACAAAGAAAAACGGCAGCTTGTGTAATCACTTCCAACGAGTGATCGGAAGGAAACACAAAGGTAGTTGCAAACTACACACTTGTCACGCTTTTAGTACTTTAAAACAACTTGAAAAAGAGAAAAAGAGAGAGATGACACGGCGCAACGGAGTTCGAGCCAAGACACGTTGGCCCCAAAGACTGGCGCCCCTTTTGGTATTTCTTATTATTGCTTCAAGAAGAATACACCGTTGGGTCCAAATCTTCCAGCTCTGCGTCCAGATGCCTGAAAGAATGGCCCTCTAGGCACTTATATAGAGACTAGAGTACAAGGGTTGCTAAAAGCAGAGCCCCAAAAGCATCATGTTCAAAAGCAGTTGACCCTAAAAGCATCTGGCCTGAAAAGCTCACATAAAACTGTCAAAACTTAGCCAGCGAAAAACGCGGAATTCCATACATTGCTACCACATGGCACCTGCCAATGCAAAACACAAAAAATCCGTACAGACTTGCCATGTGTCATCTGCAACGCGATTTACAAAAATCTCGTACTGCTCTACCACATCATCATTAGTTATGCAAGGCTTTTGTGTGTGTGTGTGGATCCTCTTTTATTAATTTAGGCCCCTCGACGGGCATTCATAAGTTGGTACTCTTTACTCTAGGTTTTAGGCCCCTCGGCCGGTTCCTGCAAAACTCAGTCAAGTTAGTCCAAGACCCGAATGTCACACATTTGTCCTAGCATCATGCAGATGACTTCAGATGCAAATACCTCATAGAGGATTCCGGCTTTGACCAAAAGATTAGCATGGACCACCTTCCTAGAGAGAGTGAATCTAAGGTAGGCCAAACGAACGCATTGTACTTGATGCGTCTATGACCTTGCATAAAAACCCTAACTCTAAAACCCATCACATACCGCCTTCTAAAATCAAAGCAATCGTCCTCATTGCAGGATAGAAAAATGCTCATACTTCTCACATTCACGCAACTAAAAATCTCACAAATAATCATTCAATCATGCATTCTTGTGTCATGAAGGTTGTGCACACATAAAAACTAGCTACAGACACCTTTGGCGAGTCTGAAAATCAGTCTTATGACCGTATCTTAGCCAACGCTTGTAAAAGGTCATTGGATCTTGCTTGGATGTCCATCACACACCCAAGATCTTGATCTTAATTGTGATCATAATCTTTATTAATCATAATTTCGTACAAAAGAGTTCTCAGTTCAAACTTCATCCGGATCTATATTCATAGCCCTTCTTTAATTTGTTGTCAATCCTTGACTAGCTTGATTACTGAAATTCAACACCAACTCTTTGTTCTTGTGTTTCAATCGGAATAGTTCGTTCTTTGGCGTCAAATCGGGCATGCTACTAGTTAAACCATGGCCTGCCCAATATAACATCACATCCTCCCAAATCCATAATGTAGAAGTCAACTCTATCAATAAATGTCTGAACTTGCAATCGAAGTGGTCCAATCAACGATATCGATGATGTGTAGGTTCCATTAGCCATTTGTGCTTCAATTTGTGTCCCTTGGGCATATTCTTCAATACCTAACCTTGCAACTAACTCTGGGGACATAAAGTTTTGCATAGACCCCGAGTCAAAGAGGATAAGGAGGGCATCTTGATCTTTGACTTTTCCCATTACTTTAAATGCTTCATTGGATGCATCGACGGTAGGAACACCTATCAAGTTAGAAATCAATCCTACTAAAGGTGGGACTTCTTATTTCATGTGCTTTCATAGTTGGAGGGTCTTTTGTTATTGGGGCTTTCTGGCAGTCCCACGTAATATAATACCTTCTTTCTGTTCGGTAATGGTATCTCTTCAAAAGTGAGCCTTCGAGTAGGAGTGTTGGAAACTCTACCTGCTCTTGGTTGTGGGGTATCTTGGGTAGAGAGGCGAGGATTTGGGAAGGGTCAATGAATACCATTCTTTCTTCATAATGTGATAGCCCACTCTTGCATGTGACATAAGCTATCGCATATTTGATACCACTTTTCCTATACATTAATCTAGTAGTGGAAAAGGTAGTTCCACACTGTACGTCTCAATCTGTTCTGCAAAAGTAATGTCTCAAAAGGTGGAAATCCGCAGATAGGCATCCCAGTTGTAGATTGGAAGAGTGTTTGAAGGTACATCCTGAGACCAGACCATGCTACATTTATATCTACTTGCTGCAATTACATCTACTTCGCATGTCTCATCAAGAAAGCTTGGGTAGAAAGCGAGCTTGAAGTCATGCCAGGTCTTTGGATTGTCTAGTTTCTTGGTTAGGGCAATCCACCATGTCAAAGACTATCTTTGAGAAAAAAAGTAACTTGTAGCAACTTGGATTCTTCTGTAAAATTTTCGTTATTGAACAAAAAGTCGAACGGTTGTAAGAACTTGAGAGCATTGCGGGAATCTTGGATGCTTAAGAAGGTGATTGATTTAACCGTTGCACCAACATCCTTGAAGGGTTTTGGACCTGAATCTGCCACCGGAGGTGATGAGTGGGTGCGGTTGGTGGTGGGGGAACATAGGGTGGGGGTGCAGTGGGGATCTGCAATGGTACTTCGGAAACCACACACGGTTGTTCTCCAACAGCCATGTTTTTTAAAATGCCTCCTAGAAACTGAGAGACATCTCCAGAGTTCTGTCGTGAAGAATTATCGGGTAATTTCAAAGAGGATCGGAGGAGTAAATCTCGGACGGTTGGTGTCATCAGGAGGTGTATTTTTCTTGTTGCCTTCTTTCAATATGTACAGGATATTTTTATATATTTTATTTTTACGTGTTTTCCCCGAAACCCTTTAAAAGGTGCAAGTGGACATTGCATGTCCAATGTAGAACGGCTGCGGCCGAACAGGTTTCTCATATCGAGAGTCTAGGTCGGTCGGTCTCGGACAAGTCGGGCCAATTAGACTGAATTCTGATGAGTATGGAAGCCTGTGTGAGCCATAAGGAAATATGGGCCACTCGGTAAGTCACAAATTTATAAGTTGGTGGGAACTAGGAAATTAAATGTAAGGGGCAAACTGGACGCTTGGCAATGGCAAAGCCACCTGCATGACACCTCAGCAAGAGGGGACACCCAAATGAGAGAAGGCTGATTTTTTATTAGTGTGACTTACGGAGTGTGTGTAAGTAGTGGGTGCAGGTGATCACAGCTTTAATAAAAAGCTTGCCTTCTCCTCTGTCTCATGTAGCGCCATGATTTGCTCTCATGCATATCTCTCCCCCCTTTGCACATAAGGTAATGCCCCACTAGTTAGGCTACTCGGATGACTGTACACTTCTGGGGGTTCTATGCGTGTTTGCAAAGGCAAGAGCCTTCTGAACAGGAACCGGAATAGCTAATTGCTAATCCCCAACATGTACGCACAGTTCCATCACGAAAGATTGCGAATTTGGGGAGTTTTCTCGCGTGAGAACTCGACCAAATTACAGGGGAACTGTCTAATTACAGCACATTGAAATTTTGTTACAACTCGTCAGAAAGCTTCTAAATTGCGACGTGTCAAGTCACTGAAAAACGAAGCAGAAGAAGTTTTACGAACTTGCAAAGTCTTGCCGAGTAGCCTATTTCTAAAGAGGAGTTCCCACCAACTTATGGGACCCCTTCCGATGGGCCCACGCAACCTAGAGCATAAAATAAAGGCGAAATTGTTGATGAAGTGGTTGTTGTACGGATGGCCACGTTTTACATTGATGGCGTGGCGGGCTGTACAGACTTTCACAAATTGCGTTGACAAGTGCTGAGGTGGCAAAGCTGTACGGAATTCCACAAACTACATTGGGCTGCTTTTCGGAGGCATGATGCTTTTAGGACTTGAAGCTTTTCAAGTAACTCCTTTTCATGGGCCAAGGGCCTTTAAATATGTGCCATGAGCTCATTCTCTCGCACGCTTTTGGGTGAAGGTGCAGAGCGTGGAGTACAGGCTTGTACTGAGTTGAAGCAATATAAAGAAATACCGAATAAGCACTATAAAGAAATACCGAATGGGGCACCAACGTTTGAGGCCAATGCTCTCTTGGGGTGGAACTCCGTCACTCTCCGTCTCGTGCACCGTGCATCTCTTTCGGTTCAATCGTTAATTGAAGTGCTTAGAGTTGTTCAGTCTGTTCTTTTATGCTAGCAAGTGGTGCCCGTCCCCGTGACAGCAGCAACGATCTGAGCCAAGACGCATTGGCCCAAAAGACTGGCGCCCCTTTTGGTATTTCTTCATTATTGCTTCAAGAAGAATACAACTCCCGTTGGGTCTAGGTCTTCCGGCTCTGCGCCCAAATGCCTGAAAGAATGGCCTTCTAGGCACTTATAAAGAGTACAAGGGATGCTAAAAGCAGAGCCCCAAAAGCATCATGTTCAAAGCACTTGACCCTAAAAGCATCTGGCCTAAAAAGCTTACGTAAAAACTACCAAAACTTAGCCACTAAAAAACGCGGAATTCCGTACACTGCTGCCATGTGGCACCTGCCAGCGCAAAACAAAAAATCCATACAAACCAGCCACATAGCATCTGCAGCGCGATTTGCGGAAATGTCGTTCTGTTCTACCATATCATCATTAGTTATGCAAGGATTTTGTGTGTGTCCCCTCTTTTATTAATTTAGGCCCCTCGATAAGCACTCGTAAGTTGGTACTCTTTACTCTAGGTTTTAGGCCCCTCGGCTGTTATGTCCCGCTCACAAGAGAGGGGATCTAGCCCAGATGCCGTCGAGATGGGCGTCCAGTGTCCGGGCAGACGTAGTGTGAGCACGGCCAATGTGGCCGGCCATTATTATAAAAGGGAGGCCAAGGCCTCATTTGCAATTATCGACCCCCACTGGCAGAGTGCCAATTGTTAGCCCGCGAGGCTAGGAGTGCGAGAGGAGGTGAGGCCGGGTGGTATGGGACGCTCGGTCTTACAGGTGCACGCCTATGTCCTCAAACGCTGGCCCCAACACGAGGAAGCTGTCGGATGGCGGCTATGGTCATATGGTTTGTCCGACGCGTGTCTATAGGCGGTCCGTGTAGCCGGGAGATCCACTCTCCTCGTTCGTTTCATGGTATCAAAGCCGGCTTGGCTGCACGAAGGACTGTGTGCACACCTACGGGCTGGTTAGAGTCGGATAATCACTGTTTTACGTAATTTTTGACGATATAACTGTTTGATCAATTATTTTCTTCTCATGAGCATCTTTGCAGGTGAAATTTAATGTGCTTCTTGCTGATTTTTTATCAAATTCAGTAATTTAACAGGTGGAGGTGCGGGAATTCAATGGATTTTTATTGCTTTTGCTGGTTTTCGATGAAAATCAATACATCTCTCATTAATTTACTGGATTCAGACTAAATTCGGCGCACAGTAACCAAAAAAAATACATCTCTCTCTATAATCTCCTTCTCTATGCGAAGCGCATAGAGAGAGAGAGAGAGAGAGAGAGAGAGAGAATTACCTCTCTCTGTGCTCTCTGCTGGGTGGATCGAAGCGAGAGAGAATCCTTGCGTAGGGGAGTTCGCCAGCGTGGATACCCATTTTGCAACATGGATGCTGAATTGGAGGTTGGGCGCGTGTGTGGCACGGGTGTGCGCAAGCGGTGCCCCCTCCCAAAGTTGCACGTGTGATGCCTCTCTCTGACCCCACGCAGCACCTGTACGAGCAGCCAGCGTTAAATTTCTACGTTTCCTCATTATAAAACATGACCAAGGGACTTTTTTTTAAAGTGGCTTGGTAACTTGGATTTTTTTTAAAAGTATGGTCTGGACACTTCAAATTATTTTAAGTTAAGTGTGAACCCTGCATATTATCAATAAGTCATTTACAGAGACTTGAAAGTCTGCAGAGATCTCACTTTTAACTCCTCTGCTCCTCACCTGAGCCCTCCCTCTCTCACCTGCCTGCACTCCCATGCTCCTGCCATCACCTGCTCACCTTCAGACGCTCACGCTGACGCGTAGACCTACTCACAATTTAACTTTTCGCGACCGAAAAGTGCAGAAAAGGCCCAGTTTCGCGTGAAATTTCCAGTTTTTCACGCACTTTGCCATGGATTCCTCCAGCTCGGATGTGCAGCGCGACGACGGGCCAGGTACTGTTCAAATTCCATTCACACATGCTCTCTACACATGGATTACAAGTACTTTCCAGAGTTCGACCAACGTGTTACCGCTCTGGAAAACACGAACGTTCAGACGAACCTTCGCTTGGCCTCTCTCGAAGGGGTCGTGCAAGGGCTTAGTTCTCGGTTTACTGCTCTAGAAAATATGGCTCAGTCAACAACTGCGCGAATTTTCGAGGGCGAAACCCAGCTCCAGCAATTGCGGACGCAGATTGCTGCTTTTGGGCGTTCACAGGGTGGTGCGACTACCACGATTCCGTACAAAACTACAAATTTCTCAGGAAAAGAGAAGGAGTGTACGGAATTGGCGGTAAATAACTGGCTGCACCAGTGGACCACGTATTTTGATCTCCATGGGGAGCATGATGAACGGACGATTCAGACGATTCCTCTTCATTTGCACAGTAAGGCGCTTACCTGGTGGCGCGACATGACAGAGAAGCCTACGAAGTGGACTGATTTTTGTGTGATATTCGAGAGGGATTTCGCCAAAATGGATCCTTTGAAAGCCTATGCCAAACTATAGAGTCTTTCGATGAAAACTCTGTCTTTTGATAAGTATACGACAGCTTTCAAAGAGGCGCTCACCTTCTGCAAGGTGGATTCTACGCACGCTATGCACATGTACCTGTTGGGATTACATGAAGATTACCGTTGGGCCTTAATCAAGGACAAAGCCTCGACTAACGTCGAGGATGCAGTGGCAAAGGCCAGGACGTTCCATTTAATAAATGGAGCGAACTATGAGAAGAAAAGAACTGCAGACCATCAATCCGGTGAGGGCGCTTCGAGGAAGCGACCCCAATTCCAGCATAAGTCCAAATCACCGTCGAGATCTTCTCAAGAGAAGAAGAAAGCCAAAAATGCTTCAGTTGCTGATGCAGTGAAGAAGGGGGGGCTTGCTTCGGATGTGGCCACATGGTCACCAAATCAAGGATTGCCCCAAGAAGAAGACAAAGAAACCGCAACGCCGTCCTTCAGTTCAGATTCACGAGATCTCAGGTAACTCTGATATTGTTCAAGTTGAAATCCATCATTTAGCGTACAGTTCATGCACTAACTGTACTTTTAGCACCAAAGTGTTTGATAAGCACTATCTTCTCCGTTTCCCAGAGAAGATCAATGGTCACGACGTGACCATACTCCTTGATAATGGAAGCTCACACAATTTTGTGGATGCAAAATTGGTGCAGAAACTGAGCCTGCGAACGCAGGACAATGACCATGAGTATCGCGTGACGATGGCTCGTGGCGAGGATACGGATGTATGAAATCGGATGGTTCCAGACTTGTCGCTCGAGCTAGCTGATTACAAAGAGAACCTGGATTTCCATATCATGCGCCTGGACAGAGCAAATGGAATTCCATGGTTTTATGATAAACAAGACTCATTGTATATAGACTATGTACATCACTCTCTTGTTTTTGTTAAGCAGAACATGCCTCTTGTATCTGTGTCGCTTTGTAATCAGAAGTCTGTAAATAATAATTTTGCAATACCAGTTCTTATTGCTTTAAATGTGTAAAGAAACAAAGTCTTCTGATGTTGACTTTTGTCAATGTGTACCATCTGCTTGGTTTGGTTCATTAGTGCTTGGTACTTCTGTCACTGAATTTCGTAAAAATGTTTCATGTTTTTCTGTTGAACTTGAAGATTCCGACGAATCCAACCTTATCCGAGAAATCATGACTGATTTCAAGGATGTTTTTCTTGATGATCTACCTCCTGGCTTGCCGCCTTCGGGAGGAGTAGATCATGGCATTGAGTTGGTGGCTGGTAGTCGGCCCTTCTCAAAGCAACCCTATCGGTTTAGTAAAACCGAGGAGGACGAGATTCAACGACAGCTGAAAGATTATCTCGACCAAGGTTTTGTTCGGCCTAGCAAATCCCCGTGCGGAGCGCTAGTGTTACTTTCTCGAAAGAAGGATAACACTACGGGGTTCTGCGTGGATAACAAGGGGTTGAATAAGCTCACTGTCAAGAATAAGTATCCGTTCCCATGCATGGACGATCTGATAGATCGACTCCATGGAGCGTTGTATTTTACAAAGATAGACCTGCAATCAGGCTATCACCAGATACGGATCAAACTGGAAGATATTCCTAAGACAGGCTTCCATACGCGTTATAGTCACTTACGTGTTTTTGGTCTTGCCTTTTGGTTTGACCAATGCTCTAGCTACGTTTCAGCAGATGATGAATGATCTGCTGAGACCATTTTTAGGCAACTTCGTTGTTGTATTTCTCGATGATATCTTGATCTACAGCCAAAGTTTGTCTGAGCACTTAGCACATATATGCATTGTTCTCGAAAAACTGAGAACTGAGAAGCTTTATGCTAAGGCTTCCAAGTGTGAATTCTTTAGGAAAGAGCTTCTGTACTTGGGTCACACCATTACTCGCGATGGTATTCGAGTTGACCCTAAAAAGTTGGATAAAGTGCGAAATTGGCCCATTCTGAAGAATGTGCGCCAAGTAAAGTCCTTTTTAGGCTTTATTGGATTCTTTCGCAAATTTATTAAGGATTACTCTAAAGTTGCTGCTCCGCTTACGCAACTTTTAAAAGGAGGGGTGAAAGGGCCGAAGACTTCGGGTCCTCATCGTAAAGGTAATCCCCCTGTTGTCTAGAATGAGCGTCTCGACGAGAGCTTTCGGACACTAAAGCACTTGGTGATTACTGCGCCAATATTGCACATTGTGGATCCTAGCAAACCGTTTGTGGTTGAAACGGATGCTAGTGATTATGCTATTGGTGCGGCATTATATCAGGATGGACGTCCTGTTGCGTTTGAAAGTAAGAAGCTTTCTGACGCTGAGATGTGTTATCCAACGTATGAAAAGGAGCTTTACGCTGTAGTCCACGCCTTGAGAAAATGGCGGCACTACTTATATGGATCTACGTTTGTTGCATGGACAGATCATCACTCCTTGCGCTATATCTGTGATCAGGGTGATCTCAGAGGCCAGAAGGCTAAATGGGTTGAGCTTATGCAAGAGATTGACTTTGAGATCCGTTATAGAAAAGGATCCAGCAATCGAGTAGCCAATGCACTCAGCCGGATTCCTGAGGTTAATGCCTTGTCTGTGGCTTAAATCTCGACAGATTTCTATCTCTCTCTCCGAGGGCTATGTCGTTCCATTGGCCATTTTGGCAAGATATGGAACGAGGTCGAAGCGGGGCATGACTCGCGTTCAGGCTTGGGTGATCCGTAGACCCAAGTGAGTCGTGCCAAAGAGACGAGACAACGACAATATTCCATTAAAGGTGGACTACTGTTCAGATATGGTAAAGTCTGCGTGTCGAAAATCGATGAGGTTAGACAAAGGATTTTGTGCGAATGCCACGATGTTCCTAGCGCTGGGCACCCAAGCATCCAGAGAACTTTGGCTTTGGTCAAGCGATATTTCTATTGGCCAAGGATGCGCTCTTACATAGAGAGCTATGTGAAGAGATGCGCTCAGTGTCAGGTCAATAAGGCAGAGCGTGTCACCAGTGTGTGACTACTATCTATCCTTTTTGTTGATTTCTTTCTTATTATCTATTTACTTTCATTTTTTGGAAACACCCCTCGGGAAATCTAACTGCCCTGCATTGCATAGCTAGTGTGGAACTGTCCAGAGGGAGTCCAGGCCTGAGGGCAAGAGAGCACTAAGGTTGGACAAGGACTATGGTTAGCCAAGTGGGGTCATTGACTAGCCAAAGTGGAATCCTTTGCTACAGAGGCTACATTTCAGTTCTGGGTGTGGCCGCAGTGTACAAAGAGGGTCGGATGACCTAGAAAGATACAATGGCAGCATCTCCTAAAATTTAGGGAACTGCTATTTTGGGACCTGAAAATGTCTTCGCGTCATTACGTGCAGTTTGACATGGGGATCATTTTGTTACTCTGTGGCCAAGTCAACAGAGGCTGCAGGTGAGATATTTTTAGACCCGAGGGTCTAAAGCGGGAAAATGCACAAATGAGTGACACTTGGCACTTTGAGGCCAGTTTACTACTTATAGAGAAGGCAAAAACGTGATTTATAGTTGGGAGGCTCATTTTGCAAGTCTCTGTCACAGGTTAAGAGCTATGGAGTGCTTGCTTTCCCTCTTATGCACAGTGCGGTGCCAGGAGTGATGCCCTGCACGCTACGCACTGCCCTCTCTCTCCCCTTTGGCAGTATGTTATGCCCCTCTAGTGGGCTCTTCATTTGACCAATGTACAGTTGTGTGGGTTCATGCGCGATTGCCGAGGCAAGAGCCTCTTGCACAGGTACTGGATTAGCTAGCGGCTAATCCCCCCGCAGGTACAGGTGAATTCGGAGAGGTTTCACGCCAGAAATCTCGTCCGATTCAAAGGGCAAGTAGCCCTACAGGTGCGGGAGCTCGAGGACTTGCTAGGGATGCGACCGGCACGCGGAACGGAGCCCGAAACAGTGAATTACAGCCTGCTGTGTATTTTTGCAGGTTTAGGGTTTTGGCCCTAAACGGACCCTAATACCCCCAGGAGGTTCGGGGACGCAAAGGGACCGCTGTACAGGTGATCTGGCGCATTTTCAGGGCTGAAAACAGAGAATTCAGCGTGCTGCAGATTCTCGCCAGGTTTTGCAAAGTGCCCGTATGCGTCGGGAAAGTCAGCCAATGCGTGGGAATACTGACTGTGAAGGGTTCTAGTACAGTTATGCTGCCGAAATCGGGCTGGAACAATGGAAATTCAGCCGAGTTTGTGCGGGGCAGCTTGTAGGAACCACAGCGTTTATTCCCTCTTTTGAACAATAAAGAAATACCGAAAGGGGCGCCTAAGTTAGGGGCCAATCTGGTGTCCGTCTACTCATACAGGTGCAATCTAGCAGCCTGTATCCCTCTCCCCTTTGTTGTGTCTTGAAAGTACAGGTAAAATAGACGACTAATAATGGGTGAAAGCTAAATCAAGGTTTAAAGTAAAGTCTACCGCCCTTTTTTGGATTGAACAGGCCGGTTTCAGAGCGCCTTAGGAAAGCTGACCTGCTACATCCATTGGAAATCCCAAATGCCAAGTGGCAGAGTATTTCCATGGACTTTTATCGTTGGTTTGCCAAATACTAATCGGAGCAATGACGCTATTTGGGTTGTGGTCGATAGACTCACAAAAATGGCGAAGTTTATACCAACAAAGTCGACAGTAAAAAGCCATGAGTTGGCAGTTTTATTTGTCGATCAGCTTTATAAGCTGTATGGTCTGCCAGAGGATATCGTCAGTGATCGAGATACTAAGTTCCCTGGCCGATTTTCGCGAGATGTGTTTGCTACATCCATTGGAAATCCCAGATGCCAAGTGGCAGAGTATTTCCATGGACTGTATCGTTGGTTTGCCAAATACTAATCGGAGCAATGACGCTATTTGGGTTGTGGTCGATAGACTCACAAAAATGGCGAAGTTTATACCAACAAAGTCGATAGTAAAAAGCCATGAGTTGGCAGGTTTATTTGTCGATCAGCTTTATAAGCTGTATGGTCTGCCAGAGGATATCGTCAGTGATCGAGATACTAAGTTCACTAGACGATTTTGGCGAGATGTGTTTGCTCATCTTCAAACTAAGTTGAGTATGTCGTCTTCTGACCATTCTGAGTCCGACGTACAAACTGAGAGGATGAATCGGACATTAGAGGACATGTTGAGAGCCTATTTCTCTCACAGGCAGTCTGATTGGGAAAGGTATCTTCCACAATTAGAGTTTGCTTATAATAGTAGCAAGCATTCTACAACTGGATTTAGCCCGTTCATGCTGATGTATGGATTTGAGCCTAAATCCCCAATTGCTATTGGCTTAGAGAAAGTCAAGGAACGCCAAGCTCATGATTTCCTGTATGACATGCAAGAAATGCTCGAATTGGCTAAGGATAGTATAAGAACGGCTCGCGACCGAGTCACTACTTATGCTAATCAAAAGAGATCTCCAAGGACTCTAGATGTGGGACAATGGGTCTATCTGAAGATACCAAAGGATTCCAAGACTATGCGAACAGGAAAGCATTATAAGCTTTCAGCTAGATATTTGGTCCGTTCTTGATCACAAAGAAAATTGGCTAAGTTGCCTACAAAATGGCTCTTCCTTCGGATGTTAGTTTACATCCAGTGTTTCATGTCAACCACCTTAAAGTAAAATTGGGCGAAGCCGACGTCATTGTGCCCATCGAGGAAAATGTATGGCAAGATATGCAAACTTAGTATATTCCTCGAGAACCAGAGGCAGTTTTAGATCATCGTACCCGTCATTCGCGTCAAAAGGCTTATGACGAGTCTTAATTAAATGGAAGGGTCAATCTGAAAGGTTTGCTACTTGGGAACCCGTTAGAGCTTTGAAGGCTCAATATCCCCACTTCATTGATGAGGACATCAATGGTTCTTAAGGGGGGAAGTATGTTATGTCCCGCTCATAGGAGAGGGGATCTAGCCCAGATGCCGTCGAGATGGGCGTCCAATGTCCGGACGGACGTACTGTGAACACGGCCAGTGTGGCCGGCCATTATTATAAAAGGGAGGCCAAGGCCTCATTTGCAGTTATCGACACCCACTGGCAGAGTGCCAATGGTTAGCCCGCGAGGCTAGGAGTGAGTGAGGTCACCTCGAGGAGGTGAGGCCAGGTGGTATGGGACGCTCGGTCTTACAGGTGCACGCCTACGTCCTCAGACGCTGGCCCCAACACGGGGGAGCTGCCGGATGATGGCTATGGTCGGGTGGTTTGTCCGACACGTGACTGTAGGCGGTCCGTGTAGCCGAGATATCCACTCTCCTCATTCGTTTCATCAGCCAAATCCTGCAAAACTCAATCAAGTTAGTCCAAGACCCGAAGGTCACACATTTGTCCTAGCATCATTTAGATGCAAATACCACACAGAGGATTCCGGCTTTGACCAAGAGATTGGCATGGACCACCTTCCTAGGGAGAGTGAATTTGAGGTAGGCCAAACGAACGCATTGGACCTGATGCGTCTATGACCTTGACACAAAACCCCTAACCCTAAACCCCGTCACAGCTTGTCGCGATGGAAACAATCTCCTAAGGCACTTCTTCGCCATGGATTTCGACTACTTGGTCCTGGCGACATCTATTGCACTAGAGGCAGCCATGAGAATCACTAGCGCCATCATCTTGGCGGTTGAAATCTGCAGCAGCATGGGAGAGACCTAGCACCTTGCTTTCGCTTACTCCTACGCCATCCTTGTCTTGGCTGAAATCTACAGCAACATGGCCGAATCTCGAGCGCTCCAAACAAAAAAATAAAAATAAAAATTGATGCTTGAGAGTGAAAAAGACCAAACTTTTATAGCTTCTAGCAACTGGCAAGAATACAGGGGGTCTTCCCGGCACAAATGGCCACAAACTACTGACGTGTAAAGCCACTCACGACTCGACAGGTTAGGACTCTTTGAGCCTAACCCTAGCCAACTTGCAGATCTCGATCGAGGGTCCTATACGCTAGAAGCAATAGAAGAAGCAAAAGTTCTCACCAACCTACAGATCCTCGCCAAGTGGGGCAAATTGTTGAAAGAGGTTTTACCAACTTATGGAACCTCTTCCGCTGGGGCCCAAAATATTAAGGCAGGACCCACATGCACACTAGGAGAAGATTTTTTGTTTTGTTTTGTTTTCGGAGTCGGGTAGGGCACGCCCGGCCGCTCCCCTTATACACCAAAAATGTATACAAGAAGAACGACCAAGACCCATGCACCCAGAAACCGAAGGCAGACAAGATTGTGTTTATGAGTCCAAGCTAATTCTATCTTGGAACCTAATTCACTTGAATGATAACCTTGCTTACACACACGCTCACACATTGAAGCTATGTTTCTCTTTCATCCACCATAGCTAGCACGATCTAATTCCTAACATATGGTATCAGAGCAAAATTGATCAAGCTTTAGAATAGGCAAATTAAATGCAATTTTAGCATGGGTGGGCTTGATGGAAAGCATTTGAATGGGGCTACGCACACATACCAATGGTGAATGCCAATTTTGCTAAACTGAGGAGCGGATGCAAATGCAAGTTCTTAATGGCTAAATTAATGAAATCCTATGCTAATTAATCTTCCAATTAGCTAATGAGTAGTGGCCCAAGAGTCTTTAGCTCAAGAACATGCTCATGCTAGCCAATGGAACACTAATCAGGCATGTGGTATGCAATAGAAGGGCAAATCAAATGGATTTATCTAACGATGATAAAGTAATGCTAATTGTACTAACACAGAAATGCATAGCAACAATCCTAGCTAGCACACCATGGCTCTGATACCATATGTTAGGAATTGGGTCGTGCTAGCTATGGTGGATGAAAGAGAAATATAGCTTCAATGTGTGAGCTTGTGCTAAGCTAAGTCAATACTCAAGATTGTGTTTATGAGTCCAAGCTAATTCTATCTTGGAGCCTAATTCACTTGAGTGATAACCTTGCTTACACACACGCTCACACATTAAAGCTATGTTTCTCTTTTATCCACCATAGCTAGCACGGTCCAATTCCTAACATATGGTATCAGAGCCATGGTGTGCTAGCTAGGATTGTTGCTATGCGTTTCTGTGTTAGTACAATTAGCATTACTGTATCATCGTTAAATAAATCCATTTGATTTGCCCTTCTATTGCATACCACATGCCTGATTAGTGTTCCATTGGCTAGCATGAGCATGTTCTTGAGCTAAAGACTCTTGGGCCACTACTCACTAGCTAATTGGAAGATTAATTAGCATAGGATTTCATTAATTTAGCCATTAAGAACTTGCATTTTGCATTCAAAATTTGCTCCTCAGTTTAGCAAAATTGCCATTCACCATTGATATGTGTACGTAGCCCATTCAAATGCTTTCCATCAAGCCCACCCATGCTAAAATTGCATTTAATTTGCCTATTCTAAAGCTTGATCAATTTTGCTCGATACCATAGGTTAGGAATTGGATCGTGCTAGCTATGGTGGATAAAAGAGAAACATAGCTTCAATGTGTGAGCGTGTGTGTAAGCAAGGTTATCACTCAAGTGAATTAGGTTCCAAGATAGAATTAGCTTGGACTCATAAACACAATCTTGAGTATTGACTTAGCTTAGCACAAGCTCACCATAGACAAGCATGTAGTGCAAAATGGAGTTGTTGTTTATTCATTCATGAAATGAGCTTTAAGTAGCTCTACAGCCTTGCTCCACAGTATGTGGAATAAATCCACTCTCCTCTCCTTGACTTACACCTTAGGACAAAGCTCACACTTTACAATCCTCCCCTTGAGGTTTGGATTAAGACAAGATACTGAAGATGCATGATCCACACATGCTAATAAAATCCACATAAAATGGTGATATCCACACAGGAAAATAAAGTCCACAAAAGATGGTGATATCCACACAGGATGGTAAAATCCACACAAGAAAAATCCACAAAGGATGGTGATGTCCACACAGAATGATAAGCTGGTATCCACACAGGAAAAAGTCCTCCCCTACAAGTAGAGAGTCTGCATCTTCAAAAGGGGTCTTCATAAAAGACAACGTTGCTCTCGTCTTCATCCTTTTTGTCTTCTACTATGTGAGTTGATCCTCTATTAGGTCTCTTGTCTTCGTTGCTTCTGCTATTGCTTCTACTGCTGCTGCTTTCTCCACTGCTACTGCCTCCATTTGAGTAGCACCGAGAAGGAGGGTGTCCCTTCCTACCACATTTGTTGCAAGGTTTGTTTGTGTAGCAATCTTTCGCTACATGTCCCATTCTTCCACATTTATAACACTTTCTTTCGTTTGTCGATGTTGATGACGAACGCCTTCCCCTTAAAGATGTTGCGATAAAAACTCCTCCTGATGAGGTGAGTGAACCTCTTTGCTTTCTTTCTTCTGCTTGGACTGAGTTGATAACATCTTGAAATGGTGGTGCTGGTTCTTTTTCTTCAAGAATTGTGACTAAGTGGTCATAAGAAAGTGGAAGTGCACTTAATAGTATGGCCACTTTATCATCTTCTGGTACTTCAACTTGGATGTAAGTGAGCTGCGTGACAATGCTCTTAAGCCTGTTCACTAGGCTAGCAATGTCCTCCCCTTCAATCATAGTAACTTTATAAAGCTGTCTTTTAAGACTAACTTTGCTTCTTTTGGCCCTAGCTCCAAAATTACTTTCTAGGACATGCCAGGCTTCATGTGCATGTTTACATTCATCTATGAAATGCATGTAGTTGTCATGCAAGGAGGTGATGATGATTCCTAATGCTTGTTCGTCTTTGGCCAAATTCTGTGCACTTGCTATGAGTGTAGATGCCCTAGTGTGCACTCCATCGGGTTCGGCTTGTTGCTCTAAGGCAGTGCAGATGACATACCACAAACATTTTCCCAGCCAAGCACAACAAATTTCTTGCAATGTATGTAATTATATTTGTCTACATGGATGACATTATGTGCTTTTGTAATGGGATAGATATTGGCATTGGAGAGTCTCCAAATTGCTAAAATCTCTCTATTTGTATGCGAAACATCGCATGCTTGGGCTCTTGGAGTATGACCAAGATGGAAGAGAGCATTAATTTTTGCATAAACCTTTTCATAGGATATTTTAGCATATTGTTGCATGTCATTATGACGAATGGAATAAAGCCAGATTGCACAACCAAAAGGGGGACAGAAGGACTCGTTCAAGAGGAGGATACGAAGTCAGACCATGAAGCAGTTGAAAGCAACAGTAGAAGCAACGAAGGCAAGAGACCTGAGGATCAGCTCACATAGTAGAAGACTAGTTTCCTCTGGACTACGAGAATCCAAAATTATCTACACTCTTAGAGCCATGACTAATCCCTTGAGAGACCCATTTCGCCAACTTGATTTGGGCGTGACAGCGACCAAGTACCTCTGTTCAGAGGCCCAGGTACTGCGGGACTTGCTTCGGTCTTCCCTATGGAGTTGCCTCCTCCAAGTAACTTATCGCTCACCTCACAAAATTGCCTTTGAAACCCGACGGTTTTTCCCTAGGAAATGCCATACCCGCTTGGAAGGGCGTCGGCTGTCACCAACCAGTGGCAATTCCATTTTTGTTTGGGGAATTTCGTTTGTTTTACCTTTTGGAAACACCCCTCTGGAAATCTAACTGCCCTGCATTGCATAGCCAGTGTGGAACTGTTCAGAGAGAGTCTAGGCTTGAGGGCTAAAGAGCACTAAGGTTGGACAAGGACTATGGTTAGCCAAAGTGGGGTCATTGGCCAGCCTAAGCCGAATCCTTTGCTACATAGGCTACATTTCAGTTCTCGGTGTGGCTGCCGTGTACAAAGAGGGTCAGATGACCTAGAAGAATGTAATGGCAGAAACTCCTAAATTTTAGGGACTGCTATTTTTGGACGACAAAATCTCTTCGCGTCATTACGTGCAGTTTGACATGGGGATCATTTTGTTACTCTGTGGCCAAGTCAATAGAGGCTGCAGGTGAGATATTTTTAGACCCGAGGATCTAAAGCGGGAAAATGCACAAATGAGTAACACTTGGCACTGTGAGGCCAGTTTACTACTTAAAGAGAAGGCAAAAACGTGATTTTCAGCTGTGAGCTCGTTTTTGAGTGCTGTCACAGGTGGGAGAGCTTCAATGGAGTGCTGGCAGCCTGGCTTACCCTCTATGTACAGTGAGGTGCAGGATGTCATGACCTGCACACCTCTCACTGCTCTCTCTCACCCTTATGGCAGTATGTTATGCCCCTCTAGTGGGCTTTTCATTTGACCAATGTACAGTCATGTGGGTTCATGCACGATTGCCGAGGCAAGAGCCTCTTGCACAGGTATTGGATTAGCTAGCGGCCAATCCCCCGCAGGTACAGGTGATTCGGAGAGGTTTCACGTGCAAAATCTCGTCCGATTCAAAGGGCAAGTAGCCCTACAGGTGCGGGAGCTCGAGGACTTGCTACGGACACGACCGGCACGCGAAACAGAGCCCGAAACAGTGAATTACAGCCTGTTGTGTATCTTTGCAGGTCTAGGGTTTTGCTAAACAGACCCTAATACCCCCAAGAGGTTCGGGGACGCAAGGGGACCGCTGTACAAGTGATCTGGCGCATTTTCAGGGCAGAAAACAGAGAATTCAGCGTGCTGCAGATTCTCGCCAGGTTTTGCAAAGTGTCCATATGCATCGGGAAAGTCATCCAATGCGTGGGAATACTGACTGTGAAGGGTCCTAGTACAATTATGCTGCCGAAATCAGGCCAGAACAGTTGAAATTCATCTAAGATTGCGGGGCAGCTTGTAGGGAACCACAGCTTTTATTCCCTTTGTTAAAGAATAAAGAAATACCGAAAGGGGCCCCTAATTTAGGAGCCAATCTGGTGTCTGACTCGCATACAGATGCATTCTAGCATCTGTATCCCATTCCCCTCTCTTGTGTCATTATAGCACAGGTAGAATAGACGACTAATAATGGGTGAAAGCTAAATCAAGGTTTGAAGTAAAGTCTACCGCCCTATTTGAAGTTAACAGGCCGGTTACATCGACTCACAGGTGGCGTCCGCTGAGGTTGGTGGTGTCACCCGTTTGCACCTCCCAACCCCTTTTAGGTGAAGTTGACCCCCCCGGGGGCGACTGGCACCTGGGCGCTCTTGTAGCTCATCTGGCTTTGCTTGGGGAGAATTACGTCATTTCCCCCGGAAGGGATCGGATTCAGCATAGGAAGGGGAGCATTATCTCCCCATCCACCTATGCAAAGCACCCAAATACCGGGGTACAACTTCACCGAGGACTTCGCCACAGGCACGTGCCCTGCGGTTCCGTCCCTCGAGTGTGGATCACGGCGGACCCAGAAGGGCATGCGCTTCCCCCGAGCCTCCCCACCAAGGAGGATAACGGTCCCTTCTTCAGGGTCCAACGAAAGGTCGATTACGTTGAAGGTGGAGTTGAATCGATTTAGCCACCTCCCCCTGGCTTCATCAACCGCCGAACAATTCATCAGCAAATGCGAAAGCGAACGACCCTCTAACTGGGAGCACAGCATGCGTGTTCGCTCATGTAGCTATCCGCCAGTTTGAGCCCACCTACTCTCGCGAGAGCCACCATTCTCTCCTCCTTCCTACTCACTATAGTGCTCCTATTGAGCTGCAGCAGGTGTCCATGTGTTTGTTCAAAGTCGGCCTCCTTATAGGGCTCCAACGCAAGGCACAAATGCCTCTCGTCCCACTTGTCCCATGGGTGGTAGCGAATTGAGCTAAAGTCAGCCACTGCGATATACTTATTCATCCAGTTCTGGGTTCTTGTCGTCCAAGTCCACTTCTTGAACGGTTGGTTCTTAGGCTTCTTGTTTACCATGGAGCCTATCCAAGTAGATGAAACGGAGCGGTACTTGTCAAAAGCCCTTGCTCGTTGTCCCCCACAAAAGGCAGGTACGGATGGTATGTTAAACTCGTGATGGAGAGTTGCCCTCCAGACAGAGGTTGGCCTTGCTCCCTTTCCGAGTAACATTCGCATCCCAGTAGCGACAAGGCGCTGCAGAGAGTGAAGGACAAGTTGATCGTGGGCCCCCATAATTTCTGCAACCAACTGAAGATTGCGCAACCAACTAATGACATGATACCGTATTTTCCACTGACATGCTGGCGTTGTACTGTACGGACGCCCGTAAAACGCACCAATGGACTGCTAACATGGCAACACGGATTTCTGACAACGCAGGTAGCTTTTAGACCAGACGCTTTTGGACCAAATGCTTTTGACTGGATGCTTTTCATTTATACTTGTTGGAATTAGGGTTGCAGAGAAACGCACACAGCTTGGAGAAGACGAAGGAAGCTCTAGGCACACAAGTGAGAGTGTGTTAGTGAGTGAGCATGGAAAGATAGATAGCCCTAGAGTGATTGGCGTTTATACAATGCACGGGAGAAAAAACCTCCTAGAGAGGGAAAAAATACCCCGGCGGTCCTAGTGTGTTCACACACATCACTACCACATGTATATGGTAACAAATCCCCCCTGGAGTGATGCGCTGAACGAGAGCTGGCACATGAGTAAAGGGAAGTGTCATGCCATGAGGACATGATCAGTCCACCAAGGGGAGTAAGCCCAATGCTTTGTGGAAAGCTTCGAGCTTCTCACAAACCAATGCCTTTGTGAGAAGATCTGCAAGGTTGTCCTCTGTTGGCACATAAGCCAAGTTGATCTCTCCTCCTGAGAGCCTCTCCCTGACATAGTGGTAATGCACCTCAATGTGCTTTGTGCGAGCATGAAAAACTGGGTTCCTCGCAACTGCTAATGCGCTCTGACTGTCAGTGTAGATAGTGTTGGCAATGTCCTGTCCAACGCCCAATTCAGCCATAAGGCATCTGAGCCATACATACTCAACCGTAGCTGTGAAGACTGCCTTGTACTCGGCCTCACAACTCGAAGTGGCCACACTAGGTTGCTTCTTACTCAACCATGATATACATGAACTGCCAAGCATGAAACAAAAACCACTTGTGGACACTCGCGTGTCAAAACAACCAGCCCAATCTAAGTCCGAAAAAGCATGTAAATCTGGCGGCAATGATTCCCCCTTGGGATAAAACAAGCCAAGATATAAAATGCCACTAAGGTAGTGAAAAATCCTCTTAACAGCTTGCCAATGCTTAGACCCTGGGCTATGCATAAATCTGCTGACATGTGAGACTGCAAACTGGATATCTGGCCTCGTGTTGCATACATAAATGAGGCAGCCACCAACAGTTTGGTAAAGAGTGACATCAGCAGGATCACCAGCATCATGTAGACTCAACTTCAAACCTGTTTCCATGGGAGTGGCAATAGGTTTGCAATCCTCAAGTCCAAACTTACATAGCAATGTCTCTATGTAACTTTTCTGACACAAGGCAATACCACCATCACACTGCTTAAACTCTATACCCAAGTAATAATGCAACAGCCCCACATCTTTCATCTTGAAAGTAGCGTTCAAATCAGCCTTAAATTCAGCAATATGTCTGTCATTTGGTCCAGTGATCAGCAAATCATCTACATAGAGAACCACAATGAGAAGTACATCACCCTCACGCTTTACATACAATGTGCTTTCTGTTGGACTGTTACGAAAGCCTTGTTTGACCTAATGAGTGTCAGCTTTCTCATACCAAGCACGAGGAGATTGCTTCAACCCATACAAAGCCTTGTTACATTTGCACACTTTGTCCTCTTCTCCTTTCTTGACGAAACCGTGAGGCTGCGTTACATAAACCTCCTCAAATATGTCACCATTCAAGAAAGCAGTGACAATGTACGATTGATGTACATCCCAACCACAATGAGTTGCCAATGCACATAGAAAACGCACAGTTGTCATACGACAAGTGGGACTAAAGGTCTCTTCATAATCTATGCCTTTTTGTTGTGCATAACCCTTTGCTACAAGCCGAGCCTTATGGCGATCGATCTCACCATTTGGCTTGCGTTTCAACTTGTAAAAACCCACTTCGTGTCACCAGCGTGTGACTACTATCTATCCTTTTTGTTGATTTCTTTCTTACTATCTATTTCCTTTCACTTTTTGGAAACACTCCTCGGGAAATCTAACTGCCCTGCATTGCATAGCTAGTGTGGAACTGTCCAGAGGGAGTCCAGGCCTGAGGGCAAGAGAGCACTAAGGTTAGACAAGGACTATGGTTAGCCAAGTGGGTCATTGACTAGCCAAAGTGGAATCCTTTGCTACAGAGGCTACATTTCAGTTCTGGATGTGGCCGCAGTGTACAAAGAGGGTCCGATGACCTAGAAAGAAACAATGGCAGCATCTCCTAAAATTTAGGGAACCGCTATTTTGGGACCTGAAAATGTGTTGACGTCATTACATCCGGAATAACAAGCGGAACATTTTCTTACTCTGCCGTGAAGTCAATTGGGCAACCGGTTGGGAGATTTTTAGGCGGCAACCCCGAAACGGGAAAATGCTTGTAAATGTGCCAAGTGGCACCTTCTGGCGCACTTGCCTCATGCAACAAGAGTTGGCGCTGAATTTAGGAGGAGGAGAGCCTCATTTTCAGTTTTGTCACAGGTTAAGAGCTATGGAGTGCTTGCTTTCCCTCTTATGCACAGTGCGGTGCAAGGAGTGATGCCCTGCACGCTACGCATTGCCCCCTTTGGCAGTATGTTATGCCCCTCTAGTGGGCTCTTCATTTGACCAATGCACAGTTATGTGGGTTCATGCGCGATTGCCGAGGCAAGAGCCTCTTGCACAGGTACTGGATTAGCTAGCGGCTAATCCCCCGCAAGTACAGGTGAATTCAGAGAGGTTTCACGCCAGAAATCTCGTCCGATTCAAAGGGCAAGGAGCCCTACAGGTGCGGGAGGTCGAGGACTTGCTAAGGATGCGACCGGCACGCGAAAAGGAGCCCGAAACAGTAAATTACAGCCTGCTGTGTATTTTTGCAGGTTTAGGGTTTTGGCCCTCAACAGTCCCTAATACCCCCAGGAGGTTCGGGGACGCAAGGGGACCGCTGTACAAGTGATCTGGCGCATTTTCAAGGCTCAAAACAGAGAATTCAGCGTGCTGCAGATTCTCGCCAGGTTTTGCAAAGTGCCCGTATGCGTCGGGAAAGTCAGTCAATGCGTGGGAATATTGACTGTGAAGGGTCCTAGTACAGTTATGCTGCCGAAATCGGGCCGGAACAGTTGAAATTCAGCCAAGTGTGTGCGGGGCAGCTTGGAAAGAACCACAACGTATATTCCCTCTTTTAAACAATAAAGAAATACCGAAAGGGGCGCCTAAGTTAGGGGCCAATCTGGTGTCGGTCTTCTCATAGAGGTGCATTCTAGCATCTGTATCCCATTCCCCTCTCTTGTGTCACTATAGCGCAGGTATAATAGACGACTAATAATGGGTGAAAGCTAAATCAAGGTTTGAAGTAAAGTCTACCGCCCTTTTTGGATTGAACAAGCCGGTTTCATGGTTCCGCTGCCGGGACTAAATCACTTTTTCCCATAGAAGTGAGCCTTGGTCAGTTTAGGCTTGAAGACACAGGGGATCATAGACCAGACACAGGGAATTGCAATTATGGCTGACATACCAGATGATGTGACTGAAGAAGTTTCCTCTTCACAGGGTCAACAGACACATGAAGTGGGTGAGTCCTCAAGATCACCACAGACGGATGATGATATATTCAGGACCCAGTTGGCTACTGCTGTGGCTATGTTAAAACAAGTAATGCAGAACCCGAGGTTTTTAGCCTTTCTGCAACCTCCTCTTCCGTCTCAACAAGTTGGGTCACTGGATCATATTCAAAAGCCTGTTAAGGCTCGAGCACAGGTGATTCATACCGCACAGTCAATGGAAACACCTGTACACTTGACGGAGAACATGCAGTCTCCACAACCTGTGCCTAAGGTGCAAGAACAGGTGGCTGAGATGCCAGTCTTTCAAGTTGTACCAGTTCAACCCGCCACCTTTCAGCAGTCTATAGCTGGTTCTAATGGGCAGGGAAGCAACCTACAGGCTATGCAACAGGTCTTCCCACCACCTTCAGTACACCCTGGCTACTTTGGAGGTGGATAGGTATTCCAGAGCATGGCTGGTCATGCACCTGGAAATCAGTTTTACACGCCAGGAACAGTGTTTCCAGGTCAAGTTAATAGCGGCCAAGGAACACAGATGAACCCTAATAGTGTTCCCATGTTTCAGTTACTTCCATATGACAATTTAACGCCGCTGGAGAGGCCAACTCCGCACAAAGAAGGTGGCAAAGGTGTGACATTCACTACCTTTACAGGGTTTGATGAGGAAGAAGGCTCTTTCATTCCTCCAGCAGTTTGACGGGGCCTATGCAGGGGGAAACTTTACAGAGGCTTCAAAGGTCCGCAAGGCAGCCACTTTCTTGACAGGGAATGCGAGACAATGGTGGACAACTTTATTGCTTCACGGGCAAGCTCCATCCACATGGATTTATTTCAAGCAGATTTTTGCACCAGCATGGTTATCTGATGACTTTGAAGCAGATGTCATGACAGAATGGCACCAGCTTAATGCTGCCACTTGCAGAAATCTGGATGATTACAATCGGAAGTTTTGGAAAGCTCTACTTCCAGTAACTTCCTATAGGTTTGTGCCATTGACAGAACAGATTGAAAAATACTGTTGTGGCCTACCTAAAGGATTGAGAAAGTACTGTACGAAGACAAAAGTCACTACTTTGACGCAGCTCATCGAGGTAGCAAACACTGGCAATGGTTTGCTCAAGGGAGAAGATTGTGAATTTAACACTGGCGTCAAGGCAGGATCAGGCAAGAAAAATTCAGCCAAGAAGCACGTTCCCAATGAGGCTCCTAATGGGACTCACGAGTCAGCCAACGCAGGGTAAGATAAAGCTACGGCTGAATCAGAAAAGAGACCAGCGAAGAAATGGAAAAGACGTTTTCCTCGCAAGTCAGAAGAGCAAAAGAAGGTCCTGAGGACCGAGAACAAATGCTTTATATGTGAGCAGCCTGGCCACATTGCTGCCATATCAGATTTCTGCAAGCGCAGCAAACTGGCAAAATTCAGATGACCAAAACGTGCATGCCAAAGTTTTGCATCTGAAATAGCCCTTGAATCTGCAACAGCATTTGCAAAATTTTGTCCAACTTGTCATACAAAGTGAGCTTATATAGCCCACGGCACAAAAGGCCAGATGCAACAATTTCATCACCAAAACTGAGATCATGAACTGTACATCTGTCATCAACAAATTTGAGTACAAGTCCAAGTCTAGCAAGTGCGGATACAGACAAGAGATTCTTCTTGATCCCAGGTATATAAAGTGCATCAACAAGTGTGAAGGAACTGCCATTTGCAGCAGTAAGCACAGACTTTCCAACTCCTTGAACCGGATAAGAGGCATTCCCATGAGGGACAGACTCGAGAGAGGTGAACAATTCACGATGTGAGGTAATGTGCTTTGTAGCATCACTGTCGAAATACCACACATGTGAATCTGCAGCAACTGACAAGCATGCATCATGGACAGCAAGATTGTAAGTGCACTCTGCACTAAAAGCCCATTCTGCATCAACATCAGCAACACAATCTCCTTTCACAGAAGACTCAACAATGGCTGCATTTTAAGAAGTGACTGCATTGTTGTTACCACCCTTTCTTTGAAAAGCAATAAAAGCCTGTTCAACTGCACGCTGTCTAGTCCTGTTTTTTCTGGAAAGTGACTCTTGCAACAGCAATATGTATAATGCATCAAACTTAACAACTTCTGGATTTCCTTGGGTCATAAGTCTCCAAGTACTAGCAAAAATCTGGTAAGAATCTGATAAGGTATCAAGAACAGTCTGCACAAGGCAACTATCTGAAATGACTTCACCTGCAGAAATAAGTTGCTCATTGATATCCTTGACACCAGCAAGAAAAGTGTTCATATCATCTTCCTCATGCATAATCTTCGACTCCAGCTCTTTACGCAGCAATGCAATTTTTGCCTCATTGCCGCTTACATAAAGACCAGCCAGAATATCCCAAGCCTTTTTGCAGATTTTGTTGAACGCATGTGAGGAACAATGGTGCGCTTCACAGACAACGCAATCAATGCATGAGCCTGCGCATCCTTTACATCCCAACGAGCTTGTTCTGCCGCAGGCAAAACAACTCTAATAGCAGCAATCCTTGCACCAAGACCTACAACATCCTCAACATCGCCTGCATCCTCAGAACCAGAAGTACATCAATGCCCTACACAATATTCCAGACGCCCTTTGACACAAGAACATGTTGCATCATGTAAGCCCACATAGGGTAATTGTCCCCATCCAACCTGCCCTCAACAGCAAACATCTTGAACACATTTGTGTTGTTGTCAGCCATGGTAAATGCTGCACCTGATGTGAAAACTGCCCAAAAAGAGGAGAAACGTAGCGGGAACAACACGTGCTATATACCACAAACCGTAGAAGACTGTAAGGCACCTGTTATGCAGAAAATGGCACTGACAAAAATTCTGCACAAAATGACGAAATAGCGTGTGCAGTACTGTCTGTAGTGGAAACGGAGGCCGAAATGAGCCCGAAATTTTTGTCGACCTGCGAATGCTTGCCAAAGCTCACTGAAATCGGACAAAGTGAGCAGGAGTGTGCTGGAGCAACTGGCGGCTTGGCTCGAAAGGACGCAACCTGCTCTGATACCAATTGTTGGAATTAGGGTTGCAGAGAAACGCACACAGCTTGGGGAAGACGAAGGGAGCTCTAGGCACACAATTGAGAGTGTGTTACTTAGTGTGCAATGGAAAGATAGATAGACCTAGAGTGATGGGCATATTTACAATGCACGGGGAAAAAACCCCTAAAGAGGGAAAAAATGCCCCGACGGTCTTATGTGTTCACACACTTTACTACCACATGTATATGGTAATATGTATATGGTAACAATACTACTCTTGGATACGTCTAGGGCCTTTATATATGATATGTGGGCTCTCTCTCTCTCTGACATTCTACCATGAGGAGATGCAAAGAAACAATATAAAGAAATACCGAAAGGGGCGCCAGGGTTTGGGATAAACCATTCCACGTCTCATGTGTCGTCTCTCTCTCTCTCTCTCTCTCTCTCTCTCTCTCTCTCTCTCTCTCTCTCTCTCAGTTCATTTGTTTTGAAGTGCTTAAAGTTGTTCCGTTTGTTCTTTTCCGTTGGCACATGGTGCCCACTCATTGCAATAGTATCAAAGCTCTAGTCGTGTGCTTTTTTCAAACGATATCGACCTTGGAACCAGCCCATAGGGCGGTAGACTTTGGCTTTCACCCAAAATTCTTTACTTTAGACACACACACAGAGCAGCTCTGAAAGGTAACCTGCGACGGGAATTAACACTTGAGCACAAACACAGCTCGGAATTTGCCTTGTTTTCAGCCCTTAACAGTCCCTGAACTGTCCTCTAACAGTGGGGCTGGTTCTAGCATTCGTATGGCTGAAAAACAGTCCAAATTCAGCGCATAACCAACGCTGAAAACGCACCTGTACGGTGAGGTTATCACCCTCACTGGTGTCTTCTTTTGGAGCAGCAATTAGCTACTCCTGTTCCTGCTCAGAGAGGCTCTTGCCTCAGCAAAAACGCATATAACCACACAACTGTACATGAGTCAAATGAAGAGCCCTCTTGTGGGGCATCACATTACTGCACGTAGGGGAGGGAGAGAGGGCAGTGTGAAGTGTGCAGGACATGACTTCTTGAACCACATTGTACATGAGAAGGAAAGCTTGCTGTCAATAGCTCTTAACCTGTGACAAAAATTTCTCAAATGAGCTCTCCCAACTAGAAATTCAGCGCTACCTTCTTCTGCATGAGGAAAGTGCACGAAAAGGTGCCACTTGGCACATTTACAAGTAATTTCCCGTTTTAGGGTTGCCGCTTAAAAATCTCCCGACTGGTTGCCCAGTTGACTTTGCAGAAGAGTTCTAAAATGTTCCCCTTGTCATTCCGGAGGTAATGACGCAAACAGATTTCGTGGCCCAAAATAGCAATTCGCTAAATTTTAGGAGATGCTTCCGTTGGGCTCCCATTGGTCTTCTGACCATCTATCCCCACTGGGACCGCATCCAAAAATGCAATGTGGCCCAACTGTCGGGTACTTTCCTTTGGCGATCCCACCTTGGCGCTATGCCTTTATTGAGTTCACTTCCTAGTATCCACCAACTTGCTAAGTGCGACGGGGGGACCTACATGATCTTGAATTGAGCCTAGACATCCTCTTACTATACGAGTTCAAATGCCGACCAACTTCCCATCAGCGGGTGAAACTACCGTTCACATTGGCCATACAATGTCTGACCATTTACAACTTCAAAAAGAGGGTCTCAAAAATTAAACAAAAATCATTGAAAAGAAACCAACAAGTTGACAACTAAGGTTAGCAGTTGCCACGTCCTCGTGACATAGTTAACAGTTGCCACGTCCTCGTGGCAGACCCTACCAAGAACAGACAGAGTATCATGGCATTTATGGATTCGGCAGAGTACTTGCAATTTCTTCTTGACGAGCTTCGCGACATGCTTTCACGGCATCCGCAACAAAATCTCCCGAAGCTGCAGAGTTTCCAACAGTTTCTGAACTATATGTTACCCTCTTTGATGCCCCACATGGTAACCCCCTCCTTTTGCACCAAAAAGTGCAAGACTTCCAATCGACAACCTTCCCAGCCATCTGTTCCGATGGGGGATCTTCGGAAACATGGTGCAACCGTCTAGCCTTGATCCAATACAACCGCCTCTGCCATCATTGAAACCGGCCCGTGGTGGGGCGGTAGGCGTTGGCTTTCACCCAAAATTCTTTACTTTAGACACACACACAGAGCACTTTGCAAAGAGAACCTGCGACGGGAATTAACACTTGAATACACACGTCTCGGAAGCTAAAATGCCCCGAGCAGACGCCGACAACCTGTAGGCCCCAAAATTGGCGCTCCTTTTGGTATTTCTTTATACTTTGAGAGGGTAAATTACAAAGTAAGGTCCTGGGAATCCTTTACCTCTATCTCAGCTAGATACGACCTGTTAGGCCAAATTTCGGCTACATAACAGCCCCAAAACTTGCGGGAAACCAATTCCCCTGCTTGAACTCACTTCCACTGGCATAAACCCTCTGATTCCTGCCCAAAAACAGTAAATTCAGCACGCTGTATTTACTGGTTTTTGCCCTGTTTACACAGTAACTTTACACAGAGCACTGAGAAGGAAAGAGAACACAGTTGCGTCCAGCAACTAGAATGTCACTACGCACACGAGACCGACACCCTGTAGGCCCCAAAGACTGGCACCCCTTTCGGTATTTCTTTATTCAAATTAAGGTACACGATCCGACAATTTCGCACAAGCTTTCACAAAGCTGTCCAAACCAGGCGAGGGCTGAAAACGCAGGTTTTCGACCTGATTTTGGCAACATAACAGCACAAAAACCCCTTTAGATCAAAAGCACCTGTCTAGGACGGATTCCCTCGCTATCTGGAAGCTTTTTAGTGAGCTGTCACAGAAATTCAGCAGGCTGTAATTCCCTGTTTTTCACTGCCGGGTGCCCAACAGCTTGTACACGCATCCCAAGGCTCTCACAAGGCTCCCCCAGTGTTCCCTTGCAGTTTAGGTGCGAAACCCTAAACCTGCAGAAAAACACAGCATGCTGTAATTCGCTGTTTCGGCTCGTTTTGAGCGGAGCTAACACGCCTACGCGTGTCCCAAGGGCTCCCGCACGCAATGGGACAGTTCCCCTGTCAATTGGACGAGTTTTCACGCGAGAAAACTCTCCGAACTCGCAGTCTTTCGCGATGGAACTGTGCGTACATGTGGGGGATTAGCAATTAGCTATTCCGGTTCCTATTCAGAAGGCTCTTGCCTTAGCAAACGCGCATAAACCCCCAGAACTGTACATGTTCATCTGAGTAGCCCAACTAGTGGGGCATTACCATATGTGCCAAAGGGGAGAGAGAGATGCACGAGAGCAAATCTTCTTCCATCCACTTAGCATCCATGGGTGGATAGTTTCTGAACTTTACCAAGTAACTCCTAGCAACCTTGCCTTTCACTTTCCTTTCTTTGTGTGCCAAAATCTGTTCCGGGACCAAGATCTCGTCAAGTTCCTCGACTTCCGGCTGATCTTCAACTGGCATATCTTCTGGCACATCACCCACATAGGGTCTGAGAAGACTCACATGAAACGCATTGTGAATCTTCCAACTGTCAGGCAATTTCAGCCTATATGCAACATCACTGATTATGTAGCATACTTGAAAAGGCCCATGGTAACGCATGCTGAGCTTTGGAAACAGTCTTTCCTTGCCCTTCATCTTCTTTAACCTTGCCTTTTCAAAGCGTAAAAGCACCCAATCACCAAGTGAATATACCACTTCACGACGGTGACGATCAGCTGCTTTCTTTTGCTTTGCCTGAGTCTTTTCTAAGGCCACTATGACCTTCTTGTACATTTCATCCATGTCCTGAACATACTTATCTGCTTCAAATATCTTGTCCTTTGTATGCAGTATGGGAGGAACTTTCTTGCCACCTTCAACTATCTCAAAGGGTGCCTTGCCAGTTGATGAATGCACTGTATTATTGTATGCATACTCCACCAATGGCAAATATTGCTCCCACTTTGCTTCATGCTCTGACACATAGCACTTCAGCAGATCTAGGACAGCAGAATTTGCCTCTTCTGACTGCCCATCTGTTTGAGGATGAAATGACGAAGAGAATTTGAGCGTGGTGCCCATATTCTCAAACAAGCCTCTCCAGAACAAACTTGTCATGCGTGGATCACGGTCGCTAACAATCGACTGTGGCATGCCATGATACTTGAAAATATTGCTCATAAACAAGCGTGCCATCTAATCTGGTTTTATCTTCTTCTTGACAGGAATAAAATGAGCTTGTTTGCTGAATCTACAAATAATGGTCCAAATACCATCGTTTCCTGTCTGCGTTCTCGGAAGATCAAAGATAAAATCCATAGCAATACTTTCCCATGGTTTATCTGGAATAGGTAGTGGTTGCAATAACCCTGGTGCCTTTTGCCTGTCAAACTTGACCTTTTGGCATATTAGGCATTCTCGCACAAAGGCATCCACATCCCTTGTCAATGTAGGCCAATAGAAGAATGTCTCAACCGTTTTAATTGTAGCATCGATACCACGATGCCCTGCATATGGTGGGACATGACTCTCTTCCATAACTTTGCGTCGCAATGGCTTTGTGACACACAATCTTCCATGCATCATCATGAACCCGTCTTTAAGAAGATAGTGTTCATGACGTTGTCCATCCATTAGTTGCTCGAAGACCCTTGCAAAATCTTCATCATTTTCATACTGTTCTCTCATATCATCAAGTTCATGATGATAAGGAATTGACACAGCTGAAATTTGTGGCTTCCTTGACAAGGCATCAGCCACAACGTTCTTCTTGCCTTCCACATGCACAATCTGAAAATGGAACATGGACAAGATATTTGCCCATCGCATATGCTTCTCAGATAACTTTGTCTGTGTCAAGAAGTATCGCAAGGTCTGATGATCCGTTTGGACAACGAAATCTGCACCTAGCAAGTAGTGTTTCCAACTTAAGAGCGCATGAATCACAGCCAGTAACTCTTTCTCATAGACCTGCATGGTCATCTCTGGCCCTTGCAAAATTCTGCTCTCATAGGCTACTACCCTGCCATCTTGCATTAGCACTGCACCAATGCTACTACCGCAGGCATCACATTGGACCACAAATGACTTCCTAAGATCTGGCAACACAATGACTGGATCTGAAGTCATCTTTTCCTTTAAGAGATTAAAAGCTGAAATCTCTTTTTGTGTCCATCTAAAGGTGACTGCCTTCTTTTGAAGAGCATGTAAGGGTGAAGCAATCTCAGCGAAATTTCGGATAAACCTTCTGTAATAGGAGCATAGTCCCAAAAAGCTTCGGACATCATGCACCGTCTTCAAATTTGGCCATGACTTGATCGCTTCAACTTTTGCAGGATCCATTCTGACACCATTCTTTGAGACAATGTGTCCCAGAAAGTGAATCTCTTCCAGAAAAAACTCACTTTTCTTTGCATTGATGAGCAATCTATGACTGTGTAGCTCTTTGAACACAATGGCCAAGTGATGTCTATGCTCCTCTTCATTCTTTGAGTAGACTATCATGTCATCAAAGAATGTACCAACAAACTGCTGGTGTGGACGGAAAATTCTGTCCATCATCCTATTGAACGTAGCATGAGCATTTGTGAGACCAAAGGGCATCACTAAAAATTCGTAAAGGCCAAACGTTGTTCTAAAAGCAGTCTTGTGCACATCCTCTGATCTAATGCGGATCTGATGGTACCCACTCTTTAGATCTATCCTGCTAAACATAGCTGCTCCTTCTAATTTGTCCATAATATCATCAATTCTAGGTATAGGGAACCTATTCTTGATGGTATTCTTGTTCAGTGCACGGTAGTCTATGCACATACGCCATGAGCCATCCTTTTTCTTCTGCACCAACAACACTGGAGAGCAGAATGGAGATGAACTGGGCTGAATCAGCCCCTTTTCTAACAACTACTGTACTTGGCCCATTATCTCTTTCTGTTGAGCCGCACTAACCCTGTACGGAGGCTTATTTGGTGGGCTACTGCCTGGCACCAAATCTATTGCATGGTCCTCGGGTCTCTCTAGCGTTAATTGAGATGGTAATGAATCGGAGAAACAGTCACTATACTGTTGTAAAAACATTGACCTTTCTTTATCTAGCACAGATAAATCTGATTCATCACAATCTGACACTTCACGTGCAAAAACCAAGTACGCAGAAAGATGCTTTTTCATTACAGAAGTAATAGCAGAAGCTGATACAGTAGGAATAGACTCCCCTTTAAGCTTTACATCCAGAATGTGAGTCTTTCCCCTGCTCTGTACAGTGATCTTTTTGTTGTAGTCATCCATGATTCCCTGTACACGAAACAACCAAGGAATACCTAACAACACATCACATCCGTCCAGTGGCATGATGTAAAATTCTTCAGCATCTACATAGGACTGGATATGTAGACGCAACTTTCCAATGATGGGTGTCACAGCCTCTGTATGGCCAGGACATGCCAAACCTACCTCTGCTATATACCCCATCTCTTCAGGTCTGATTCCCAACTTTGAAGCCAATTCTGGGAAAATGAAGTTGGCTTTGGCACCTGAATCAAAGAAGATAAGCATTGTTTGATCCCTAACCTTTCCCCATGCTCTGCAAAGCTCACTTGCATCTGAATTTGGCTTGTCGCCCACCATATCTGGCACTAGACGAGCCATGGGCTTCTTTCCTTTCTTGTCTTCCTTGTCATCAGAATCAACTGGCCTTTTCTTTGTAGGACAATTGTAAGCAATGTGGCCAGGCTGCTCACATATAAAGCATTTGTTCTCTGTCCTCAGGACCTTCTTTTGCTCTTCTGACTTGCGAGGAAAATGTCTTTTCCATTTCTTTGCTGGCCCCTTTTTTGATTCAGTCGTAGCTTTATCTTTCCCTGCGTTGGCTGACTCCTGAGTCCCTTTAGGAGCCTCATTGGGAACGTGCTTCTTGGCTGAATTTTTCTTGCCTGATCCTGCCTTGACGCCAGTGTTAAATTCACAATGTTCTCCCTTGAGCAAACCATTGCCAGTGTTTGCTACCTCGATGAGCTGCGTCAAAGTAGTGACTTTTGTCTTCGTACAGTACTTTCTCAATCCTTTAGGTAGGCCACAACAGTATTTTTCAATCTGTTCTGTCAATGGCACAAACCTATAGGAAGTTACTGGAAGTAGAGCTTTCCAAAACTTTCGATTGTAATCATCCAGATTTCTGCAAGTGGCAGCATTTAGCTGGTGCCATTCTGTCATGACATCTGCTTCAAAGTCATCAGATAACCATGCTGCTGCAAAAATCTGCTTAAAGTAAATCCATGTGGACGGACCTTGCCCTTGAAGCAATAAAGTTGTCCACCATTGTCCCGCATTCCCTGTCAAGAAAGTGGCTGCCCTGCGAACCTTTGAAGCCTCTGTAAAGTTCCCCCCTGCATAGGCCTTGTCAAACTGCTGGAGGAATGAGAGAGCCTTCTTCCTGTCATCAAACCCTGTAAAGGTCGTGAATGACACACCTTTGCCACCTTCTTTGTACGGAGTTGGCCTCTCCAACGGCGTCAAATTGTCATATGGAAGTGACTGAAACATGGGAACACTATTAGGGTTCATCTGTGTTCCTTGGCCACTATTAACTTGACCTGGAAATGCCATATTTGGCTGCTGATTTGTAATTCCAGCCATACCAAAATTTGCTTGTGGCATCCCAAATTGGCCCTGAGTGCTCTGAAACCCTGGTTGCATACCCCTGACACTGGTACATGGGGTTAGGCATCATCGTTTGAGCACCCCCAAACACTGTTCCTGGCGTATAAAACTGATTTCCAGGTGCATGACCAGCCATGCTCTGGAATACGGATCCACCTCCAAAATAGCCAGGGTGTACTGAAGGTGGTGGGAAGACCTGTTGCATAGCCTGTAGGTTGCTTCCCTGCCCATTAGAACCAGCTATAGGCTGTTGAAAGGTGGCGGGCTGAACTGGTACAGCTTGAAAGACTGGCATCTCAGCCACCTGTTCTTGCACCTTAGGCATAGGTTGTGGAAACTGCATGTTCTCCATCAAGTGTACAGGTGTTTCCATTGACTGTGCGGTATGAATCACCTGTGCTCGAGCCTTAACAGGCTTTTGAATATGATCCAGTGACCCAACTTGCTGAGACGGAACAGGAGGTTACAGAAAGGCTAAAAACCTCGGGTTCTGCATTACTTGTGTGAACATAGCCACAGCAGTAGCCAACTGGGTCCTGAATATATCGTCATCTGTCTGTGGTGGTCTTGAGGACTCACCCACTTCATGTGTCTGTTGACCCTGTGAAGACGAAACCTCTTCAGTCACATCATCTGGTCTGTCAGCCATAATTGCTATTCCCTGTGTCTGGTCTATGATCCCTCGTGTCTTCAAGCGTAAACCGACCAAGGCTCACTTCTATGGGAAAAAGTGATTTAATCCCGTCGATGGAACCATGTAACCGGCCTGTTCAATCCAAAAAGGGCGGTAGACTTTACTTCAAACCTTGATTTAGCTTTCACCCATTATTAGTCTATTTTACCTGCGCTATAGTGACACAAGAGAGGGGAATGGGATACAGATGCTAGAATGCACCTGTATGAGAAGACCGACACCAGATTGGCCCCTAACTTAGGCGCCCCTTTCGGTATTTCTTTATTCTTTAAAAGAGGGAATAAATGTTGTGGATCCCTACAAGCTGCCCCGCACAAACTTGGCTGAATTTCAACTGTTCCGGCCTGATTTCGGCAACATAACTGTACTAGGACCCTTCACAGTCAGTATTCCCACGCATTGACCGACTTTCCCGACGCATACGGGCACTTTGCAAAACCTGGCGAGAATCTGCAGCACGCTGAATTCTCTGTTTTCAGCCCTGAAAATGCGCCAGATCACCTATACAGCGGTCCCCTTGCGTCCCCGAACCTCCTGGGGGTATTAGGATCCGTTTAGGGCCAAAACCCTAAACCTGCAAAAATACACAGCAGGCTGTAATTCACTGTTTCGGGCTCCGTTTCGCGTGCCGGTCGCATCCGTAGCAAGTCCTCGAGCTCCCGCACCTGTAGGGCTACTTGCCCTTTGAATCGGACGAGGTTTCTGGCGTGAAACCTCTCCGAATTCACCTGTACCTGCGGGGGGAGTAGCCGCTAGCTAATCCAGTACCTGTGCAAGAGGCTCTTGCCTCGGCAATCGCGCATGAACCCACACAATTGTACATTGGTCAAATGAAGAGCCCACTAGAGGGGCATAACATACTGCCAAAGGGGAGAGTGAGGGCAGTGCGTAGCGTGCAGGGCATCACTCCTGGCACCGCACTGTGCATAAGAGGGAAAGCAAGCACTCCATAGCTCTTAACCCGTGACAAAAGCTGCAAATGAGCCTCTCCCAGCTTAAAATTCAGCGCCAACTCTCTTGCATTAGAAACTGCACCAGAATGTGCCACTTGGCATATTTATAAGCATTTTCCCGTTTCGGGGTTGCCGTCTAAAAATATCCCAACCGGTTGCCAAGTTGACTTCACGGCAGAGTAAGAGAATGTTCCCTTTGTCATTCCGGAGGTAATGACGTCAACACATTTTCAGGTCCCAAAATAGCAGTTCCCTAAATTTTAGGAGATGCTGCCATTGTATCTTTCTAGGTCATCCGACCCTCTTTGTACACTGTGGCATAGTTACAGGGGACGGGGGGGACGGGCCCTAGGGCCGAGGAACGGCCGTAACCGGGCCGGGAACGGCTGGGAACGCCGAGGGACGGACGGAAAACGGGCCGGACGGGCGGGTCGCAGGGGGGGCGGACCGGGGACGGCCGGGGTCAGACGGACCGGACGGGGACGGCAGGGGTCGGCTGGGGTCGGATTCAAAAAAGTGACCATTTTTGACCGTTTGCAACGGCTCTGTGCAGCCCCAACTGCCATATTTTTTAAGCCTTGGCCCTTGGGAGGCTATAAAAGGCTCCCTTGGGCCTCTTAATACTCATAGTCTCAATGCTCAATGCTCATTCCATTTCCCTCAAGCTCAAGGCTCAAGCTCATTCCATTTCCCTCAAGCTCAAGGCTCAAGTTTGAACTTTGAAGCTCTCCTCTCCCTCTTCTACCCACTTTGAAGCTCTCCTTTACTCTCTCTCCACACAAGCTCTCCTCTAACCCTTCTAACTTCTAAGCTCTACTCTCTCGAGTCTCTCCACCATCATGTCATCTCAAGCCAACTCCACTTCTCAAGCCGCTTCTTCTCGAAGGAGGCCCGCCGTGCAAACGTGGTCGTGGTGGGATGCAGTCGACTTTAGCTCGCGTGGCAAAGGTGGCGGTGCAAGACCATGGACGTGCAAGCTATGTCCATACAAGAGATCGGGTGGTTCAAACAAAGTGCGAGCCCATCTTCTTCATGAACCCGGTCACGAGGTGAAGTTTTGCCCTCATGTAGCTCCCGAGAAGAGGTTGGATCTTCTTGAGAAACTCACGGTGTATGAGGTTGCGGAAGCGGCCAAGAGGGGCCGTTTTGTTGCCGTTGATCCCTCCGCCACGGCGACACCGCGAGAGCAAAGGGAAGCCAACCTTGACGACATCTCTCGAACCTTCAAGAGCCATGGATCTACACCGTCCTCTTCCCTTCCGCATCGCCAAACCACTCTCAACGAAAATTGGAATCCTAAATTGAAGGAAGAGGTAGATAGGTCGGTTGCCCGATTCTTCTTCCACGACCACATTGCCTTCCATGCTTCGCGGTGAGTTTCCCTTGGCATATGCACATTGCAATCTTCCATTTTGTATTCATAATGGGTTATAATTTCTCGACTCTCCATACTAACGCAACATGCTCTATTTTGTGTGGATAGGTCTCCATACTTTCGAACCATGGTTACGAAAATAGGGGAATATGGCTCCTCTTATGTGCCACCTTCATCGGAGAGGCTTCGCACCACCCTTCTTGACAAAGAGAAGCTTGTCGTGGAGCAAGCGGCCCAAGCAACAAAGGATTTGTGGGAGACCAATGGCGTCTCTCTTCTTGTAGATGGATGGAGCGACACCCGCAAGCGGTCCATCCACGGGGTGGTGGCCTACTCTCGGGGGGAGATGTACTTTGTGGAGTCACATGATGCATCCGATAGTGGCAAGGCCGCCGAGATGCTTGCTGCGGAGTGGACAAGCACCATAGAGATCACCGGCCCGGAGAATGTCCTTTGTATGGTTGCAGATGGAGAGGCGTCAAATAGGGCAGCCGGAGCTATCATTGAGGGCATGTATCCCAGCATCCATGTCACATTTTGCATGGCGCATTGCCTCAATAACCTCCTCAAGGACATAGGGAACTTGTCATGGATTTCACCCACCATTGGTGACGCCTCTCGAATTGTCTCCTTTGTGCTCAACCATCAAAAAGTGCGCCATGAATTCTCAAAGAGGAGCCAGTTGTCTTTGCTCAAATATTCAGAGACAAGATTTGCATTCAATTGGCTTATGCTAGGCCGCTTGTCTACATGTGGCGGAGCCTTAAGGGGCCTCTTTCTCAGTGATGAGTTCCAGGCCATGCCGGAGTCTACATCAGCAGTAGGATTGAAATGCCGAGAATGGGCCAACGACGCCGCTTGGTGGGAGGAGGTGAAGACTCTTGACGCCATGGTCAAGCCTATTCTACACCTACTTCGAGTGGTGGATGGCTTGCAGCCATGCATTGGCAAAGTCTACGAAGCCATGGATCGGATGATAGAGGCACTTGAGAAGCTTGTGCCTGACCCTGTTCAGTATGCGGAGATTCATGGCTTGTGTGAGTCGAGGTGGAATGGATACTACTCTCCACTTCATGCGGCAGCTTATGTGCTTGACCCTGAGTTTCAAGGAAGGCGTCAAGAGACCGACAAGGAGGTGAGCAAAGGATGGCGGCTTGCATTGGAGCGCCTTGAGCCTAGCAGTGACATTAGGCAGATTAGAGACGAGCTACTCAACTACAGGCAAAAGAAGGGCTCCTATGGATGTGTAGATGCACAGCTTGATCGCAACAAGATTGGCTCGGTTTTGTGGTGGGAGGACTATGGAGGAGATGGCCCACATTTGCAGCGCTTGGCTGTTCGTGTCCTTAGCCAAGCATGTACCACTAGTTGCTTGGAGCAACTATGGAGTGTGTACAGCCACATTGCCTCTAAGAAGAGGAATCGCCTTGGCGTTCAGAGGGCCAATGATTTGGTGTTTGTGAGCGCTAACTTGCGCATGCTTGCCAAGAGCATCACACACAAGGCAAATCCTTTCACTAAGTGGGAGATGGCACAAGAGAATCCATCTATGGCCGATACTCTTTTGGAGGAGCTAGAGGAGGATTTAGAGCCTCAATGCGAGCCTCCCGAGCCGGAGCCCTCATACGTTGCTGACGACCTCGACTACGACGACGATGTGGAGATTCAGCAGGCGAGCACTTCTTGAGTTTGATGATCATTGATCACTCGACTCTCGAGTCTAGACTCTTGAGTCTACGACTCTACCTACTACATAGCCCTTTGTACTTTTTGTTATCCTTGAGGCCTCAGGCTTGTCCTAAGTCCTTTAGGCTTTTTGACTCTTGAGCCCTTGTGGCATGCACTTCTCATTTTGTATCCATCGATCATCGATGTTTTATTAGCACATTTCAGCCTATATGACTCGTGTTCTTTGGTCTATTTAGTGTAAAATTATGGTCAAAGTGATGCTCTATGTGTGTGGCATGTGTGTAGGTCAAAAAATGCCAAAAAAACTCTCCTTTTTTTTTTGCCGTTCCGACCCCCGTCCCCGTTTCCTGACTTTTGCCGTCTCGACCCCGTTCCCGACCCCGACCCGCCGTCCCATGTAACTATGCACTGTGGCCACACCCAGAATTGAAATGTAGCCTCTGTAGCAAAGGATTCCACTTTGGCTAGTCAATGACCCCACTTGGCTAACCATAGTCCTTGTCCAACCTTAGTGCGCTCTTTCCCCCAGGCCTGGACTCCCTCTGGACAGTTCCACACTAGCTATGCAATGCAGGGTAGTTAGATTTCCCGAGGGGTGTTTCCAAAAAGTGAAAGTAAATAGATAATAAGAAAGAAATCAACAAAAAGGATAGATAGTAGTCACACGCTGGTGACAATATTCCTTGGTTGTTTAGTGTACAGGGAATCATGGATGCCTACAACAAAAAGATCATTGTACACACCAGGGGAAAGACTCACATTCTGGATGTAAAGCTTAAAGGGGAGTCTATTCCCACTGTATCAGCTTCTGCTATTACTTCTGTAATGAAAAAGCATCTTTCTGTGTACTTGGTTTTTGCACGTGAAGTGTCAGATTGTGATGAATCAAATTTATCTATGCTAGATAAAGAAAGGTCAATGTTTTTACAACAGTATTGTGACTGTTTTTCCGATTCATTACCGTCTCAATTACCGCCAGAGAGACCCGAGGACCATGCGATAGATTTGGTGCCAGGCAGTAGCCCACCAAATAAGCCTCCGTACAGGGTTAGTGCAGCTCAACAGAAAGAGATAATGGGCCAAGTACAGGAGCTGTTACAGCATGGAAGATTGTGTGTCACAAAGCCATTGCGATGCAAAGTTATGGAAGACAGTCATGTCCCACCATATGCAGGGCATCGTGGTATCGATGCTACAATTAAAGCGGTTGAGACATTCTTCTATTGGCCTACATTGAGAAGAGATGTGGATGCCTTTGTGCGAGAATGCCTAATATGCCAAAAGGTCAAGTTTGACAGGCAAAAGGCACCAGGGTTATTGCAACCACTACCTATTCCAGATAAACCATGGGAAAGTATTGCTATGGATTTATCTTTGATCTTCCGAGAACGCAGACAGGAAACGATGGTATTTGGACCATTTTTGTAGATTCAACAAATAGGCTCATTTTATTCCTATCAGGAAAAAGATAAAGCCAGATCAGATGGCACGCTTGTTTATGAGCAATATTTTCAAGTATCATGGCATGCCACAGTAGATTGTTAGCGACCGTGATCCACGCATGACAAGTTTGTTCTGGAGAGGCTTGTTTGAGAATATGGGCACCACGCTCAAATTCTCTTCGTCATTTCATCCTCAAACAGATGGGCAGTCAGAAGAGGCAAATTCTACTGTCCTAGATCTGCTGAAGTGCTATGTGTCAGAGCATAAAGGAAAGTGGGAGCAGTATTTGCCATTGGTGGAGTATGCATACAATAATACAGTGCATTCATCAACTGGTAAGGCACCTTTTGAGATAGTTGAAGGTGGCAAGAAAGTTCCTCCCATACTGCATACAAAGGACAAGATATTTGAAGCAGATAAGTATGTTCAAGACATGGATGAAATGTACAAGAAGATCAAAGTGGCCTTAAAAAAGACTCAGGCAAAGCAAAAGAAAGCAGCTGATCGTCACTGTCGTGAAGTGGTATATTCACTTGGTGATTGGGTGCTTTTACGCTTTGAAAAGGCAAGGTTAAAGAAGATGAAGGGCAAGGAAAGACTGTTTCCAAAGCTCAGCATGCGTTACTATGGGCCTTTTCAAGTGTGCGACATAATCAGTGATGTTGCATATAGGCTGAAATTGCCTGACAGTTGGAAGATTCACTATGCGTTTCATGTCAGTCTTCTCAGACCCTATGTGCCAGAGGATATGCCAGTTGAAGATCAGCCGGAAGTCGAGGAACTTGACGAGATCTTGGTCCCGGAACAGATTTTGGCACACAAAGAAAGGAAAGTGAAAGGCAAGGTTGCTAGGCATTACTTGGTAAAGTTCAGAAACTATCCACCAATGGATGCTAAGTGGATGGAAGAAGGTGAACTTGCAAAATCACCAACTGTGTTATCACTTTACCTTGAAGCCTTCGATTTGCAACCTACCTTGACCCCTTGAGTTTCAGAGCTACATGGATTGTCAGTGTGACAATGGATTTTGAAACAAATGATGTACATAGTATTTAAAGTGAGCTCAAATGAAATACCTGTTACATGAATGTTAGAGCTGTACAGATTGTCAGTTTGGCAATTGCTCTTATGGAATGTCCAAAAGTTTGGTTAGTGCTATAGAAGTGAATATTTCTTGTTAGTTTGTCAAGGATACAGTAGTTGCTTCTATTAAAGAGTACATGTGTAACTGCATTCTTAAACTGTCCGTTTGGGTATGCTCGAAAGTGTTACGGGATCCAACGTGTACTATAAGACAGTGGCAAAATGTGCAGCTACCATTTTGTCATTGGAAAGTTAGTGACTCAAAGCGATGGCAGAGTGCGCAGCTACCACTATGTCATTGGGAAAGGGTTCACACGCAGGCAATACATGTGTCGACGAGGTGTTGAATACACCAGGGTTGACGATGAGCATGTATGTGTCGTACATGTGTCGACAGGTGTTGAATACATCAGTGTTGACTGTAAGCATGTACGACATAGATGCAAACGAGGACGTTTGAGATTTCAAGAGCCCCGGGGGGGTGTCACCAGCGTGTGACTACTATCTATTCTTTTTGTTGATTTCTTTCTTATTATCTATTTACTTTCACTTTTTGGAAACACCCCTCGGGAAATCTAACTGCCCTGCATTGCATAGCTAGTGTGGAACTATCCAGAGGGAGTCCAGGCCTGAGGGCAAGAGAGCACTAAGGTTGGACAAGGACTATGGTTAGCCAAGTGGGGTCATTGACTAGCCAAAGTGGAATCCTTTGCTACAGAGGCTACAATTCAGTTTTGGGTGTGGCTACAATGTACAAAGGGAGTCGGATGACCTAGAAAGATACAATGGCAGCATCTCCTAAAATTTAGGGAACTGCTATTTTGGGACCTGAAAATGTGTTTGCGTCATTAGCTCCGGAATGACAAGAGGAACATTTTCTTACTCTGCTGTCAAGTCAACTGACGCACCAGTTGAGATATTTTTAGCCCAGTTGGCCAAAATCAGAAACTGGGCGAGGTGTCACTCTGTGAGCCTTCTGCCACTTCTAGCCAGAGGAGGGGGCGCCTAAAATGAGAGAGGAGGCTGATTTTCAGAATTTGTCACAAGTTAAGAGCTATGGAGTGCTTGCTTTCCCTCTTATGCACAGTGCGGTGCCAGGAGTGATGCCCTGCACGCTACGCACTGCCCTCTCTCTCCCCTTTGGCAGTATGTTATGCCCCACTAGTGGGCTCTTCATTTGACCAATGTACAGTTGTGTGGGTTCATGCGCGATTGCCGAGGCAAGAGCCTCTTACACAGGTACTGGATTAGCTAGCGGCTACTCCCCCCGCAGGTACAGGTGAATTCGGAGAGGTTTCACGTCAGAAATCTCGTCCGATTCAAAGGGCAAGTAGCCCTACAGGTGCGGGAGCTCGAGGACTTGCTAAGGATGCGACCGGCACGCGAAACGGAGCCCGAAACAGTAAATTACAGCCTGCTGTGTATTTTTGCAGGTTTAGGGTTTTGGCCCTAAACGATCCCTAATACCCCCAAGAGGTTCGGGGACGCAAGGGGACCGCTGTACAGGTGATCTGGCGCATTTTCAGGGCTGAAAACAGAGAATTCAGCGTGCTGCAGATTCTCGCCAGGTTTTGCAAAGTGCCCGTATGCGTCGGGAAAGTCAATCAATGCGTGGGAATACTGACTGTGAAGGGTCCTAGTACAGTTATGCTGCCGAAATCGGGCCGGAACAGTTGAAATTCAGCCAAGTGTGTGCGGGGCAGCTTGTAGGGATCCACAGCGCTTATTCCCTCTTTTGAACAATAAAGAAATATCGAAAGGGGTGCCTAAGTTAGGGGCAAATCTGGTGTCGGTCTACTCATACAGGTGCAATCTAGCAGCCTGTACCCCTCTCCCCTTTGTTGTGTCTTGAAAGTACAGGTAAAGTGGACGACAAATTAAAAGGGTGAAAGCTAAATCAAGGTTTAAAGTAAAGTCTACCGCCCTTTTTGCATTGAAGTTAACAGGCCGGTTTCACACACACACACACATACTGTAGGTCACTTATGAGTCAAATCAGCCTCCTCTCTCAAAGTGAGCTGTCACAGAAATTCAGCGGGCTGTAATTCCTTGTTTTTCACTGCCGGGTGCCCAAAAGCCTGTACACGCATCCCAAGGCTCTCACGAGGCTCCCTCGGTGTGCCCTTGTAGATTAGGTCCGAAACCCTAAACCTGCAGAAAAACACAGCAGGCTGTAATTCGCTGTTTCGGATCGTTTTTAGCGGAGCAAACACGCCTACGCGTGTCCCTAGGGCTCCCGCACGCAATGGGACAGTTCCCCTATGAATTGGACGAGTTTTCACGCGAGAAAACTCTCCGAACTCGCAATCTTTTGCGATGGAACTGTGCGTACCTGTGTGGGATTAGCAATTAGCTAATCCGGTTTCTGTTCAAAAGGCTCTTGCCTTGGCAAACGTGCATAAACCCCCAGAACTGTACATGTTCAACTGAGTAGCCCAACTAGTGGGACATTACCATATGTGCCAAAGGGGAGAGAGAGATGCACAAGAGCAAATCATCGCGCTACATGAGACAGAGGAGAAGGCAAGCTTTCCATTAAAGCTGTAGACTTGCACCCACTACTGACACACACACTGTAGGTCACTTATGAGTCAAATCAGCCTCCTCTCTCAAATTGGGCAAAAATGCACCAGGAGCCGCCATGTGTCCAGTTTGCCCCTTTTGAGTTAATTCTCTAGTTCCCACTGACTTATAAAGTTGTAAGTGACTTTCCGAGTGGCCCAGATTTCATTTGGCGCACACAGGCTGAAATACTCATCAGAATTCAGTGCTAACTGGCCCGACCAGTCCCAGACTGACCGACCCAAACTCCCGCTATGAGAAACCTATTCGGCCGCAGCCGTTTCACACTGGCCATGCAATGTCCACTTGCACCTTTTCAAGGGTTCCGGGGAAAACAAGTAAAAATAAAAATAAATAAGAATATCTAGTACTTATTTACGGAAGGCTACAGGAAAAATACACCTGTGACACCTTGGACCTAGGCAAAGTCATGGGAAGCTCAAAAATGGAGAGAAATGGCTGAAAATCAACGTTAACAGCCTCCAAAACTGCTCCAAAAAGTCAATTACGAGTTCTGTTCTCCCAAACTTGGTAAATTGGCCAAAAAGTACCACTTGGCACTCATACATGCAATTTCCTCGCATTGGGCTTCCTGCTTAAAAATCTCTCAACTGGTGCATCAGTTGACTTTGCAGCAGAGCAATAAAATGTTCCCCTTGTCATTCTGAAGCTAATGACGCGAACAGATTTCATGGCCCAAAATAGCAGTTCCCTAATTTTTAGGAGATGCTTCCATTGGGCTCCCATTGGTCTTCTGACCATCTATCCCCATAGGGACCGCATCCAAAAATGCAATGTGGCCCAACTGTCGGATACTTTCCTTTGGTGACTTTATGTCTTTATTGGGTTGACTTCCTAGTATCCACCAACTTGCTAAGTGCGACGGGGGGACCTACATGATCTTGAACTGAGCCTAGACATCCTTTTACTTTACGAGTTCCAGTGCCGACCAACTTCTCGTCTGCGGGTGAAACTACTGTTCACATTGGCCTACAATGTCTGACCGTTTGCAACTTCAAAAAGAGTGTCTCAAAAATAAAACAAAAATCATTGGAAACAAACCAACAACTAAGGTTAGCAATTGCCACGTCCTCGTGACAATCGTCGTTGCCATCACCTCCCCCACCGCCACCGCCACCTCCGAACAATGGTTGGAGTCCGTATAGATATCCTTATTATCCATATCCGAGATATGCGCCTAACCAATCGAAGGATTTCAATGATGGCGACACGACAACAAAATTATTTACTTTTACTGAAGTGAAAGATCGGAAGAAAGCCTTGAAATTTCCACAACAATCGACAACATTTATGCTTTGGGGAATTATACGGACCGTATGGATATCCTTATTATCCATATCAAAGATTTGTGCCTAACCAACCAAAGGATTTCAAGAGTGGCGGAACGACAGTAAGAATTTTCACTTTTTGTGGAGTGAACGATTGGAAGAAAGCCTTGCATTTCTACAACAATTCGACAACATTTATGCTTTGGGAAATTATACGACAGAATCAAACACCTCTCGAGCAACGGGTTTTCTTAAGAATAATGCTATGCAATGGTGGAGTGCAAGTGCGACACAACCGCGTGCTCCAAGGACATGGCAAGCTTTCAAGACAAATCTGGATTTTTCCATGCTAAAATCCAGATTTTGTTAGAATGGGGCAAACATGTCCAACCAGGTTTTCAGGGTGCCTATGGCCAGTTTCGAGTGCCTAGAACAAAATTTGGTATGGTTGGTTTTTCGCAGCCATACGTACAAAATGCAAATACGACAGGTAAAACAGTTGATGCGAGTGCTGGAGTGAACAATCATGGAGCACCACTGTTACAAGCACCTGTTTATGACAACGTGGCTCCTTTGAGTCAGCCTAAGGATTACAAGGAAGGTGGGTAGGGAGTGAAGTTTGAAACTTTCAGAGGAACTGAGGATCAATTGAAGGCTTTGACCTTCATACAGCAGTTCGATGTAGCGTATGCTGGAGGAAACTTCACGGAATCTTCAAAGATACGCAAGGCTACCACTTTCGAAATGCGCTTCAATGGTGGACCGCATTGTTGAACCAGGGTCAAGCCCCAACGACGTGGGTCCAATTCAAACAGCCGTTTGCGCCTGCATGGTTGACAAACACTTTTGAAGTGGATGTGATGACAGAATGGCACAAGTTGAATGCTAAACAGTGTGCAAATATGGAAGAGTACAATAAACAGTTTTGGGCCGCACTGTTGCCAGTCAACTCTTACAGGTTTGTGCCATTGTCAGAACAGATTGAGAAGTATTGTTGCGGATTGCCCAAGAAAATCAGGGACTACTGCACAAAGACTACTCTCATGAATATGTTTCAGTTGATAAAGAATGCAAGAGTGGACAGCAATCTGTCGAAGGGAGATTCATATGGATATAATAGCCATAAGAAAGGGGCCCAGGGTAAACAGTTTTCAGCCAAGGGCAATGTTGCAGCAAAGCCTTCTGAGCCTCCCACAAAGGAGCCCTCCACTAAAGAAGCTAATACGTCCAAGAAGCAGTCTAAATCTTCTTCAAGACGAGGACAAGGACAAAAAAGGCATTTTTCTGGCAAAACCTTTGAAGAAAGGAAAGCTCTTAGGGAGGCCAAGAAATGCTACATTTGTGAACAGGAAGGACATTTTGCAAATGAATGCCCACAGAAGAAGTCATAGGATAAGGATGACAAGTAAGACCATAAAGGCAAGAAGCCAAAGCCGAGTGCAGGACTTGTCCCAGATTTGGTTGGAGACCAACCAGGCATAGATGCCACGAAACTATGCAGAGCATGGGGCAAAGTTAGAGACCAAACAGTGCTGGTTTTCTTTGATCCAGGAGCCCGTGCAAATTTCATATCACCAGAATTGGCATCATAGTTGGGCATTCATGCAGAGGAGATGGGTATGAGACGGGAAGCAGGTTTGGCATGCCCAGGTCATTCAGAACCTGTTACTCCCATTTTGGGGAAGCTTCGTCTGCACATTCAGAGCTATGTGGATGCATAAGAATTTCTTATTATGCCACTTGAGGGCTGTGATGTGTTACTTAGTATCCCATGGTGTTACAAGTTGCATGCTATGGTGGATACTTGCAACAAAAAAATTACCCTTGTACATAGAGGAAAAACTCATGTCCTTGATGTAAAGCTTAAAGGCGAGTCTGTTCCAATTGTTTCTACATCTACTATTTCATCTGCAATAAAGAATCATCTTTTTGCGTACGTGATCTTTGCAAAAGAAGTACCTGAAGTTGTATCTAATTTCTCTACCTTAGATAAAGACAGGTCAACTTTTTTGAGTGGTTTCAGTGATTGTTTTTCGGACTCTTTGCCGGGGGAGTTACCTCCCGAGAGACCTAAGGATCATACCATAGATCTTGTGCCAGGTTCTAGTCCACCGAATAGACCACCATACAGGGTTAGTGCAGCCCAACAGAAAGAGATTATGAGTCGGGTCAACGAGCTTTTAGAGAAGGGGCTGATTCAACCCTTTTTGTTCGCATGTACTCCTAGTGCAGAAGAAGGATGGTTCATGGCGCATGTGCATTGACTATCGCGCATTGAATAAAAATACCATCAAGAACAGGTTCCCCATACCGAGGATAGATGACATTCTTGATTGGCTTGAGGGAGCGTCATTATTTACGAGGATAGACCTAAAGAGTGGCTACCATCAGATACACATTAGGCCAGAAGATGTCCATAAGACTGCGTTCAGGACAACATTTGGTCTCTATGAGTTTCTTGTCATGCTATTTTGTCTCACAAATGCTCCTGCCACATTTAATAGAATGATGGACAGAATTTTTAGACCACATAGAAACTTCGTGGGTACCTTCTTTGATGACATGATTGTCTACTCAAATTTTGAAGAGGAGCATAGGGATCACTTGACCACAGTTTTCAATGAGCTATGCAAGAACATGCTACTCATTAATGCGAAGAAGAGTGAATTCTTTTTGGAAGAGATTCACTTCCTTGAGCACATTGTTTCAAAGGATGGGGTACGCATGGATCCCGCCAGAGTGGAAGCAATTAGGTCATGGCCAGACTTGAAGTCCATACATGACATTCGAAGCTTTCTAGTAGGCTTATGTTCCTACTACAGGAGGTTCATCCGAAATTTTGTTGAGATTGCTTCTCCACTCCATGCACTCCAAGGAAAAGCAGTTACTTTCAAGTGGACAGCCGAGGAAATTTTAGCCTTCAAACACTTAAAAGAGAAGCTAACTTCAAATCCGGTAATCATTTTGCCACATCTTTCAAAACCTTTTGTGGTTCAGTGTGATGCGTGTGGCCATAGTCTCGGCGCAGTTCTAATGCAGAATGGCCGAGTAGTCGCATATAAGAACGTAGTACTTTTGAAGACCGAAAGAAACTTGCAAGTTTATGAGAAAGAATTGCTAGCAGTAATTCATGTTCTCACTAGTTGGAAACTATCTGCTAGGAGCTGATTTTGTTGTCCAAATGGATCATCAAACCTTGCGATGTTTTCTCATACAGACAAAGTTGTCTGAGAAGCAGATGCGATGGGCAAACATCTTGTCATTGTTCCATTTTCAGATTTTGCATGTGCAAGGGAAAAAGAACGTAGTGGCTGCATTGTCACGAACGCCCCAAATTTCAGCAGTGTCAATTCCGTACCATTGTGAACTAGACGAAATGAAGACACAATATGCTGAAGATTCAGATTTTGCAAGGATCTATGACCAGCTTGTTGATGGGCAACATCATATGAGCACTATATGCTTAAGAATGAATTCCTCATGATGCATGGGAAGTTATGTTTTACTAAGCAGTACGGCCAAAGATTTTGATGGAAAGTCATGCTCCACCTTATGCTGGGCATCATGGAATTGATGCAACAGTGAAAGGGGTTGACCCCTTTTTTCTACTGGCCAGCTTTGCGTCAAGATGTTGACACATTTGTAAGATCATGCTTAGTTTGCCAAAAAGTCAAATTTGACAGGCAAAAGCAATCGAGATTGTTGTAGCCATTGCCGATCCCTGATAGGCCATGGGAAAGCATAGCAATGGACTTTATCTTTGATCTTCCAAGAACACAAACAAGCAATCATGGGATTTCGACTATCATTTGTCGGTTGAAGGTTCAGTAAGCAGGCCCATTTCATTCCTGTGAGGAAGAAGACAAAGCATGAACACATGGTCAAGATATTCATGAGCAATATCTTTAAATATCACGGGATGCCTCAGTCGATTGTCAGTGACAAGGATCCACGTATGATGAGTCTTTTCTGGAAGGCATTGTTTGAGAATATGGGCACTACGCTAAAGTTCTCTTCTTCGTTTCCTCCGCAAACTGATGGACACTCAGAAGAGGCGAATTCTACTGTCTAGGATCTCCTCAAATGTTATGTGTCAGAGCACAAGGCAACGTGGGAACACCGTCTCCCATTGGTTGAATATGCTTACAATAACACTGTGCATACATCAACAGGTAAGGCACCATTTGAGATAGTGGAAGGAGGGAAGAAAGTCCCGCCCATTTTGCAAACTAAGGACGAGATATTTGAGGCAGACAAGTATGTGCAAGATATGGATGAAACATACAAGAAGATAAAGATTGCTCTTGAGAAAGCTGCTGATCGTCACCGTCGTGAATTTGAATTTTCGCTTGGTGATTGGGTGCTTTTGCGCTTTAAAAAGGCCACGTTAAGGAAAAGGAAAGGCAAGGAACGTTTGTTTCCTAAGCTAAGTATGCGATATTATGGTCCTTTTCAGATTTCGGAAAAGACCAGCGATGTAGCTTACAAGTTGAAGCTACCAGAAGGCTGGAAAATACATAATGCTTTTCATGTCAGCCTTCTAAGACCTTTTATTGGTGATGTGCAGAGAATATGCTTGATGAGGAACAACCCGAAGTGGAAGAATTGGATGAGATCCTTGTTCCTGAACAGATATTGGTACATAAAGAAAGAAAGGTTAGAGGAAAGGTTGCAAGATGCTATTTGGTGAAGTTCAAGAACTATCATTCGTTGGATGCCAAATGGACGGAAGAGTCTGAATTGGTTGATTCACCTCAGTTATTGCAATTGTATCTTGAAGCTTTCCAGATGGAACCCACAGTGACTTGATGTAGCCTTTTTGGAGCGAGGCAAGAGCATGGTTCATGATGCTCAACAGAGTAGTTAAGCAATTGTATCTACTCTTTCCATACAGAATTTAGCTAGAGAAGTTTGTGCTCGAGAGTACACAAGAAGACTTCTATGTTTGATATATGTGTCGTAGCCAGGTTGGGTGGGATTGTTTAATCGTCCAACGCTACATTTCCAGAAGCATGTAAATCTTGGATTCCCATCATAGAATATATGTGATATCAGGTGATATTATTGGCATGCAAGCGAGGTCGCTTGCAGTATTTCAAGGGTGGGGTGTGTCACCAGGAGGTGTATTTTTCTTGTTTCCTTCCATAAATAAGTAGTAGATTTTTTTATTTATTTTTATTTTTACTTGTTTCCCCGGGACTCTTGAAAAGGTGCAAGTGAACATTGCATGGCCAATGTGAAATGGCTGTGGCCGAATAGGTTTCTCACATCGGGACTCTAGGGCGGTCGGTCTAAGACTGATGGGGCCAATTAGCACTAAATTCTAATGAGTATGGAAGCCTCTGTCCGCCAAATGAAGTCTGGGCCACTCGGAAAGTCACTTATAACTTTATAAGTCAGTGGGAACTAGAGAATTAACTCAAAAGGGGCAAACTGGACACATGGCGACTCCTGGTAGATTTGCCAGATCCAGCATGAAGAGGGGGACGCCCAATTTGAGAGAGGCTGATTTTTTACTTGAAGTGACCTACAGTGTGTGTGTGAGTAGTGGGTGCAGGTCTACAGCTCTAATGGAAAGCTTGCCTTCTCCTCTGTCTCATGTAGCGCCATGACTTGCTCTCGTGCATCTCTCTCTCTCCTATGGCACATATGGTAATGCCCCACTAGTTGGGCTACTCAGATGAATATGTACAATCCTGGGGGTTTATGCGCGTTTGCCAAGGCAAGAGCCTTCTGAACAGGAACCGGACTAGCTAATTACTAATCCCCGACAAGTACGCACAATTCCATCGCGAAAGATTGTGAGTTCGGAGAGTTTTCTCGCGTGAAAACTCATCCAATTCACAAGGGAATTGTTCCATTGCGTGTGGGAGCCCTTGGGACACGCGTGGGCGTGTTTGCTCCGCTATAAACGATCCGAAACAAGGAATTACAGCCTGCTGTGTTTTTCTGCAGGTTTAGGGTTTCGCACCTAAATTGCAAGGGAACATCAGGGGAGCCTCGTGAGAGCCCTGGGATGCATGTATAGGCTTTTGGACACCCGGCAGTGAAAAACAGAGAATTACAGCCCGCTGAATTTCTGTGACAACTCACCAGAAAGCTTCCAGATAACGAGGGAATCCGCCCTAGATAGGTACTTTTGACTACAGGGGTTTTTGCGCCGTTATGCTGCCGAAATCAGGTCGGAAACCTGCGTTTTCAGCCCTCGCGAGGTTTGGACAGCTTTGTGAAAGCTTGTACTAAGTGGTTGGATCGTGTACCTTAAATTAATAAATAAATACCAAAAGGGGCACCAGTCTTCAGGGCCTACAGGGTCGGTCTCGTGTGCACAGTGACATTCTAGTCGCTGGACGCAACTGTGTTCTCTTTCCTTCTCAGTGCTTTGTGTAAAGTTCACAGGTAATTGAAATAGTACCGCCCTCTACGTTGTACAGGCCGGTTATAGGAGTACCCACAAAGCTGATTTGAGGGATCATAGCATTATACAGGTCAATAGTGGGGCATGTACGCACTCTAGAGGGGTTATCTACATTAGTTCACTCCACTATCGGGGTGAAGCATGGCTGCCCACTCTCTCCTACTCTATTTGGTATGTATGGATGAGGTTTCTGACTATATTGGGAGAGGGTGATAGAGTTGCATAACTAGCAAGGACATGGATTCCACTATTGTTCTATGTTGATGATATTGTGTTGATCTCCAACTCTCTCGAGGGGATGCAACGTCACTTGGATGATTTGCATAGGTTTGCCCACCAGAATGGTTTGTCTATCAACCTTGGTAAACCATTTAACCAAGGTTATGATTACCACCACTCCACAATGGACCACGAGATCAGCACTCACATTCACGTACGGCCATGAGACAGTGGAGTATACAAATGCTTACACCTACCTTGGGGTGGTCTTTAGTGGACCAACATTTTCATTGAGGAGAGCAGCAGAGACTACAGATCATATGCAGCATTGGGTGGATTGGAGAGGATGTGTTCACAGATTCAATTTCAAGAGCCTCGAACGAAGCTCTGGTTTTTTGACACTCTGGTGGCTTCCACATTGCTCTATGGAGTACAGATACTGGGCCCTTCATTGGACCATCACGCGAGGTCGGGTCGCACTAATGGATGGGGAGACATGGAGAAGCCTTTGGTCTATATGATCTCACCGGTTATCAAAGCCAAGGCTTCAGTACCACATGCCATTATTCGAGCACAGCTAGCTGCCCCCCCACTAGTGGTTGAGGCGCTTACCATATCAATTTCCTTTATACACCACTTGTGGCAATTCCCTAGAGACAAATATGTCTGACTAGCACTCGAGTCCTCTCAACAGTTAGCTATGCAAGGAGATACAACATGTTGGTATGGGGAGATGACATCATGGTTTCAGGTACATGGGTTCAGTATGGATAGATTTCCCCCCTTCCAGTTCTCATTGGATGCACCCTCTCTGACTCTTACACAGTCCAAGATCACCAAGCTCATCCGCCAAGACCTAACTCAGCTAGATACCAAGAGGACTTGGATACAGTCAGCATAGGAGCTGGACATGAAGATGGCTTTCTACAGAGAGCATCTTCTCCAACCTACTAAGGATGGTTTTGTGACAAGGCTTAGATACATGGACACCCACTTATCTAATAGGAAACCATGTGCTATTGGCTAGATGCACACACCAGCTTCGGATCGAGACTAGTAGATACAGTGGAGTACCAGTAGAGGCCAGGACATGTCCCCTATGTCACATGGAGCCTGAGACATAGTTGCACTTCACATGCCACCGCCCAGTTTACTATGAGATACGAGGCCGCTTTCACTGCCTGTTCAAAGAGGGCTTTGGACCACTCTCTAGAGTCATGGGTATGAGGAACAAAGCTGTCTAGGACTGTTTTTGCTCGAGCTGCGCAGACACAAAGAGAGCCTAATGAGAGGAGAGGCTAGTCAGTCTCAAAGACGGATCACAAACTTCTTTACAAAGGACATTGGACAGCCTAAGAAGGAGCTACCACAATAGAGCTCACATTCTTCTCATACCAAAGGCACACTGATCGATTGAGCGACCGACCTAGGGAGATCCAGATGCCGACGACTGCGGAGGACTACACGGCATCGACAGAGGCTGCATAAGAGGATTCGGATCACTTTGGCCCGACATGCACGACGCCCGATCAGACTACTGACCATGGAAGAGATTGATGAGATCTGCCAATGACTGATGATGGATCTCCTGTGATTTAGCTCTTTTGAGGATTGTACACCCTACTCATCTTGTACCAGCCTTTGTATCAGCTCTTACCCATTATATCCCCACACACAAACACACATTGTGTTGTATTAGGCCTCAGTCACTACTTTCAACCCCCTACTCATATCCTACACAGATCCATCCACCTGCTAGTTCACATCTAGCATTTCAGGATTCTATAGTACCCCTTTTCCAGTTCCTTTTTTATTTTTGGTACTCATATATTATACCAAATTCACCGCGTTGTAACTTTTTGGTCTCATAGGTCATTTTGGCCTTCTGAAGACGTTAATATATAACATTTCACTTCATTTCATTTTCAAATTCTCTCTCTCAAATTTGTTGTCGCCAAACACGTGTCACAGGGTCCACTGTTTTAAACGTTTCCCCATTTCACACAAATCCAATTGCGTCGCTTCCCGCTTCAAGGCTCTGAAACAACGTTTCATTGGTAACCATGTCCTCAAGGTTTCATACAAGCCTACAAACCTACAAACATGGCATAAGCGGTGCACAATTCAATGTAACTAGAATGTTTCGTTGTTTTGAGGCTTTCGTTTTGTTTTGTTTCAAGAATGCCAAGAAGAACACAACACGAAACACATAGATTTTTAGAGGTTATAGGAAACGTAATACTTAGAAGTCTACTAGGCGGATACATCTTATATACATGGTCACACGAGTGGTAAAATGTGTTGCACATCGCAGGCTGTATGGTGAATTTTAAATTTTGAAATGTAGACTTTCTTTTAAACCTAAGAAACATGCTTGTTTTAAAACATTTCAAGCTTTTCGTGTTTCATAATTTTGAAATTTAGACTTTTTTACAAAAATGAAAAAGGCGTCTATAACAAGTTTGTTTCAAAATGTTCAAGCTTTTCGTGTTTTAATTCCTTTCGAGGAAACAAAACACCATGTCAAGCTAATTCCTCTTCTTCCAAAGCAATGTGGTATTATATAAATACTCAATGACTTCTATTCATGCTCATGTAAATGTGCCTAGAATGCCTTCTCATCACCTTTGCAAGCTACAACTTTCATTGTCATAAATCCCTACAAAAAAACACTTGATGTCTCTATTATGCACTTGTCAATTCATAAAACTGCTTTTTGATCTATGTCAAGTTGTTCCAAGCCACCATTTTGACTTCCAACATATAATTGGAAGTTCACAAGAGCTCTCACAATGCTTATCCCCACTAAGTCTGATCACAAAATCATGTAAGGTACCAGAATTACTACATAAGATTGAAACAACCAAAAAAAAAACTCCCCTATCATCTAAGATTATCATGTACCTGATCCAGTTGCAGCTATGCCGACAAGATCTCGCCCATCCAGCACGAAAGGCCATGCATAGGCCTGAATAGGAGAAGGTTTGTTGAAACTACTACAGCATTCCATCACTACTTTTGGAGCTTGAACTTCCACAAAGGACTCCAAAGGCCTAAATTTCTCATTGAGGGCATCCCTACCAGACACATTTACTTGCATCTTAACATTGTCCACTAAAACCCTTTGGTTCAGGCCATCAGGGTGAACCTGGTCTTCCAACTGCTCTCGAGTACCCATGGTCTTTTCTTTTTTCTTCTTACTGCTCGCCACCTCGTGATGCTTCCTTCTCTTGTGATTGGAAAAGACCACATTCTCGCAACCTCTGCCTTCTTCCAGGTCAATCTTTCTTTTCTTCTTCAATTCCATGTATCCATTGTTCACATGCTCAAGCCCACTAACAGCATTCTTGCATTTCTTTATGCTCCCCTTTTCTTTGCTCGAGGGAGGGGACGCATTCAACAGCACACTGTTCGTACCATTGGAATCGACAGAACTCTTTTGCAGGGTCTCATCTGGCAGAAAAAAGAGAAGTTGAAACTCAAGGCTTTCAGAATACATTTTTCCACGTTTCAGCCTAAACATTGTTGCAAGCTAGCGTTTTTTTCTCTCTTTTTGAAGAGGCCAGCGATAGAACGCCCTTGTGGCCTACTATCTATCACGTCACTGAACAGACAACATTTTAGCTCCAGCCATACAAGAGAGACAAGTCAAACCCACTAACCATTGGTGTGCTGCGCATTCCTGTTTTTTTCCTTCCTCTTCTGTTTCTTCATAGAATGAGCAGGCCCAGCAGGGCACTCTACCCGATGGTCGGAATGTCCCAGCACAAGGTCCGTCTTTACATCAGGACCCATTGGTCACCCTCACAGCTTTTACTTTTGAGCAACCAGCAAGCTTCCAACCCTAAAGCAACACCCCACTATCACTAGCGTTGGTTTTTTTTTGGCAAATCGCACAACTCCCGTGCTAGGTGACAAACAACGTCCCTGAACGCCAACGGGTCACTTGGCCGCATGCGAACCAATGACCTTGATCACCGACGATGAATGCTCAAACAACCAACCTAGACATCACTAGAGTTGGTTTTGATGCATTGTGCTCAAGAATTGTTCTCAAGAATTGCACCATCTTTGGTCGGAGCCACACGATTGGAAGTTGGATGTAGCCGATGTGTGGTAAAAAGAATTTGCATGTTATAATCTTGAAGATGCAAAGGAATGCATTTCGTGCACGGGGATGCTTGAGTCCATTAAAAAAGAAAATAAAAACCATGCACATGTATGGTATGGAGTTTGCCCATATTAACTATACTCGTGTGGGAACATGCCCTTTTTGTGCCGCTTTTATACCCCTCCAGTGTTGAAGAGAGACTTTTTCTTCTCCTTCAATGGGGGAAAGACTTTCTTGTTATAAAACTACTCTAGTTGCACAAGGAAGAATTCATTACCATGATTTCTAATAGCATTTGCAAAATTTTATTTTAAAGTTTTTCTAGTACCACCAAACACTTGTCTTTTTCATGGCGTTCCATTACCTAGTGTCGAAGGGAACCTAGTGGTTTTGCTATCACGCCATCGTCCAAACGAGAGCTCAAAAAACCTCGATTTAGTGTATCTTCACCTAGAAACTTTGAAATTTACCTCTAAATTTTTTAAATTTCTAGATGAGATAACATGTAAAATTTAGAAGTCTTTAATTTGTCTCTAGAATTTTCTACTTGTAGGCTCTCTATGCTTTTAGGAAAAGTGTTTTTCGGTACTGTAAATAGTTTGTTTTGAGCATACACTCCATAGTAATTTGTAAGTGCCCATGTAGTGCACCCCTTCCATCAATGCTTTTAAGTGCCCATGTACTACACCCCTACCATCAATGCTTTGAAGCGCCCATGTACTACACCCCTGCCATCAATGGTCGAAAAAAAAATCCAAAAACTTGGAAAACCTATATACATGAAATTTTAGGAGGTAAATTGACTATATTTGAAGATTTTTACACGAAATTTCTCTAGGTTTTCTCACTTTCAGGTTTAAAATTCATAGATAATTCTCAAAATTTGTCGATGGGATTACACTAAACATGGGTCGTTTTCCCAAACTGCCTATCGTTGTTTAGCTTTTCTTGTTGCAGCATATTCAACTCTGACGTACATATCCTCATGTTCACCAACTTCCCCTTATCGTTTGTTTCGCTCTCTCAATTTGTGCGGGCTGATGCGAGCTGATCGTGTCTCCCCTCCAAGGTCCCCTAGCTCGTTGGCTCGCGCATGCAGTTCTTACTGGGAGCCATCTTTATGCGCCATATGGATAGCTTGGAAAACCTTTGCCTTGAGAGGATAATAAATATTTTGCACCATCTACAAGGGTTACAACATGATGTGGCTTATAGCCACTACAAACCTTCATGCTATGCCCACATGTTGCCATTACGTATATCAGGTGTTGGCTTTTTACAAAGTGCTCTAGAGTTGTAGCAAAGACTCCGCTTGTTAGGGTTCCAACACCATCAACAACTGATGTAGAGTCATCTTTTAGTGCTTGCCACAACTTGACCTAGACTTCCCTTCACAAACATTTCACTGAGAGAGAGAGAGAGATAGAGAGAGAGGGGGGGGGGGGGGATCTCAAAACAAGATAGGTGATGGTCAACAATTTATTCCAATGCATGCAAGTTGTAAAAACGCCTCGGGGAGTAGGTCAAAGGCTAGAGAAATGCGGCCTAGAGTGTTGAGGCTCTCTCTCTCTCTCTCTCTCTCTCTCTCTCTCTCTCTCTCTCTCTCTCTCTCTCGTTTTTGACCTAGTAGACAACAATTCACTCTTTTGATCATAAATTCTTCATCCAACCTTTAATTTGGGTGATCCATAGCCTCAAACAAAGAGCACAATGCCCTCTATGCGCACTGATGTATTTTATTTAAAAGAATAGAGTTATGGAAAGCTTTTTTGCATCAGCAATTCTGAAGTGAACAGGTTTGGGGAAGTTGACTCTCATCTCTTATTTTACATACAATATCTTTTGGCACTCGCAAGGGTTCTTCTTCTTAAACAAGGTCCACAAAAATTGTAGAAAATGATCCAAAATCTCTTAAGTGTGGAGATAGCAACACAACCACTCGAGCGACGGCATCGGACATCAGGATCATGGCATACTTGGTATCATTGCAAGAGACCATAAACAAGCAAGGTGAAGACTTAGGGACACTTGCAATTGAGAATGGCACGCTAAGGGTTCTTGCGGTGGAGAATGACAATCTCAAAAGGGCACTTGAGATGCAACCAACATGTTTGATGCAACTTGAAGAGGAAGTTAAGAAATGTAACGCTCTCTTGTGGACAAATACTTTGAAGGAGTGCACAAGAAAAGTGGAGCATGACCATGTATTGAAAGAGGAGAAATTTGACACCATGTGTTGGAATGTATGCGACATGAAAAATGTATGCACAAACAAGTCATGGGCTGATGTATGTGGTAACAATGTGGTTCCTAATTTCTCCCCGATACAAAATATGGCTCAAACAAAGAATGAGATGGATGTAGGTAGAGGAGCTCAAGGGACGGGAGTGACATTCAAAGAACATTGCTATTCGTGAAATTCTCAAGGAGAAGTTAAAGACACCTCCTTCTCTTACCATTGTTATTGAATATTTCTTCAAAACCCATTTTGGCATGTCAAGAGTTATACGTAGAGTGGGTAAGCAAGGAGCTCCTCGCTCGGGAGAACGGCCAATTGTATGCCTTTGAGAATATGAATGCTCACACAAAAACATTGCAGTATGATACTCAACAATTTGATATGCCATACATTTCAAGGGAGTTGGAGGAAGTTCACTTGTATGATCGTACTTCGATGGATGACAAAGACCAAATCACTATGGACAATTACTTTACACATGTGCAATAGCACGGGTATGCTCATTGCCAATGGTGTATCTTTGTGGAGTGGAACCGATGGATTTACATGTAGAAAACACGATGACCATAGTGTGATTGACTATATGCTATTCTTCAAAGCCATCCTGTATTGCAGAAAGAGTTTTATGCTTGGCTAATGGACCCCAAAATCAGACCATCGAACCTTATGTATTGACCTTGCATGTGGACAAACAACTAAGCATGATAATCTCAACCAAAGGAAAGAGAAGTTATCACTTTGTGTGGATTTCAAACGGGCACTTGTTTGATAAAGAATGTCAAGATGCTCGAAAGTCCTTAATAAAGCTAGATGCAACTATGGATAGACAACTATCAAAGTCATTTGCATACATACAAGGCATTGATTCAAAACAAGTCCAAGGAAAGGCACACGCATGCAGAAGATTTGGAGAAATTTGATGGCCAAGTGGGTTGAAAGTTTTGATAACTTGAGTCTTGTGGATATGTACACACATTGTGGGTAACTATATGAGCGACCAAATGCTTGAAAGATGCCATTTTAAGTTTCACTCCCATGTATGCCCTCTTTTTTTACTATTGAGGATGTGTGTGGCGGGCTCGAAAAGTTGTCCACTCGCAAAGCGGGATACCTTCAAGGTATCAAGCCGAAAATGATGAAATGGATGAGAGATTCTACAGATGAACGGATATGTGATATGTTCAACCTTGCACTTCAACATGGTATACCTTGTGATTGGAGCTCTAATTGGGTCATGCCTTTGCATAAAGAAGGGAATGTATTGAATGTAAATAACTACCAGACTATAATGATTGGGTCTCTTACAAAAAAGTTGTTTGGGTGCATATAATGGAGGTAAAATCGAGTGATTGGTCTGAAGAGAATAATAAGCGTGTAATAGGACAAGCGGGATGTTTTTTGACGACATCATAGCACCATTGATCATCTTGTCACTCTTTGTGTTCTCATGGAGGAAAGTCGGTTGAATGGGAAGCAATTGTATTGTTGCTTTGTGAACTTTAAGAAAGCCTTTGATATGATTCCACCTAACGAGTGGTGGAAAAGGACAAAGAATAACAAGTGCCAAGTGAGTTTATGTTTGTGATTTCTTGAATCTATAAACAGGTGATGTGTCAATTCCACATAAGAGGAATTTCAAAAAAAATTGCATCGTTCTCCAAGTTCTCGACCTTGAGTTTGGGCATTTAGCTTTGGTGCGCCTACTTCATTGCAACTAAAGCAGTGATTTTCCTTTCGTGCTTTAACATAGCTCTCCTTTCTCTACAATTAGAACTCTCATTTCTTTTTAAATGGTTACGGTTTTTTAGTCCAAAGACCCCTGACCACCCCTGTCAGTCCTCTCCCCCTACCTCGCACTACGAAACCCCTTTCTTTTTATCCTTATCCTTTTTTATCTTTAATCAATAAGTCGCCTAATACACCATTGAACTACAAGATTTGGCACGAGATATGGACATGCAAGAAGCCTAATTATGATAGGTTACATGTGTTTTGGTGTGAAGAATTCTCACATGTACCTAAATATATTAGAAAGAAGTTGTATCCTAAGTCACACAAATGCATCTTCATTGGCTATGGTGCAGATGGAGAGATGGGTTATCATCTTTGGACAAAATCTTAGAGATCTATTTGTAGCTCACAAGTGATCTTTAACAAATCAAAGATGCACAGATAGCCCATGAAAGAGGTTAATTGAAAAGTAAGATTTGAGGATGTAGCCTCAAGTCCAATTATGCAAAAAACTCAATCTACTAGCGATGTACCTACTGTTAGCAGTGCTCCAGAGAGAGCTAGTGGTGCTTCTAAGAGAGCAAAGTACAACAATCAGGCAATGAGGAGATCTACACGTGCATCTCATGCCCATGAACAATTTCAACCAAGATTAGACTATCTATTGGTCACTGACTATGGAGATCCTACTTGCTACCAAGAGGCTATTGAGATGGAAGATAGCGTGAAGTGGGAGCTGGCAATGCAATCAAAGTAAAGCTCAATTATGGCTAATGAAACTTGGGAACTGAAAAATTTTATAGAGGGAAAGCAAGCCTTGCCTTGCAAACGAATGTACAAGAAGAAGTGCATGGCAGAGGATCCCAAGCCTAAGTACAAGGCTAGATTGGTTGCTAAGGGTTTCAAGCAAAAGAAAGTTGTAGATTTCGATGAGATTTTTTTTATAGTAGTCAAGACGACTATGCCATGTCTTGTGCTTGGATTAGTAGCCATTGATTACATGGATCTTGTCTAGATGGACTTGAAGACAACTTTCCTTCACGGGGATCTGATGAGGATGCCTACATGAAACAATCAGAAGGTTTTGAAGTTAAAACCGAGTAGCCTTCGAGGAAAGAACTGGTGTGTAGGTTGCATAAGGCATTGTATGGCCTAAAACAAGGCTCAAGGTAGTGGTACATGAAGTTTGTCAATTACATGCACTCCCAAGGGTATGAAAGGAGCTAGAAAGATCACCGCTTGTATACCCAGAAGTTGAGTGATGGTTCGTTTATCATCCTGATAGTTTATGTGAATAATATGCTTATTGTTAGGAAGTCTAAAGATGAGATTGCCATATTGAAGAAGTCGCTTAACATGTAATTTGTTGTGAAGGATTTGGGAGATGTAAGCCACTTCCTTGGTATGCGTATCGAGAGGGATAGGAAACGTGGAATACTAAAGTTGTCTCGAGAAATGAATATCCACAAGGTCTTGCAACTATGCAGCGGGGAAAGCTACATTAAGCACCCCTATGCAAGCATAGGCAAAACATAGCAAGAATGATGCTTTCAAGTCTAATGCTGAGAAAGAGAAAATGGTCAAGGTGCCATATATGTTCTTTAGCAGTTGGTAGTATGATGATCTAACAAGTAATAGCTTGTAAGGAAGCACCTTCTAAAAATACTAAGACGAGAATAGTAAAACCTTAGTTCTCAGGAAATAGCAGGTCAACAACCTTAAGATCTTATAAGTTTAACCATTAGGTAAATTAGATTTTAAAGAAGATACATGTGAGGGAGAGTGCTCCTTGCATCATCTCCAAATGGTGTCAAACGAAAGGAGCCTAAAAACTTTCAAACACGATCGAGAAAATACCACAAGAGTACCTTTGTTTCTCTTTCTTATTTGGAAGGCAAAAAGGAGTAAAATTCAAAAGATCCCCAAAAGCAACATAATGGCAGCAAAGCAAAGCCTTCTTCATCATAGTCACACTCTTTGTTTCATGGCAAAAACATAGTGTCAAAGGCTAAACCTAGTTAAGGATTAAATTGATTAGATCAAGTAAAGTTAGTTACATAAGTGCAAGCACTCCATATAGCATAAGTCTAGTATTCCCAAAAAACAGACATACCACAACCATAGAGTATTACCAAAGTAAATTTTGAAACAAAAACAAGTCAATAACCAGTTAATCAAGTCATGACCTAGAAGGAAGATCCTTTCAAAATTTCAATGATGATCCAAGGGGAGTATAGACCACAGTAGTCAGCACCCAACAAAGTCAGTCATCGCCAGACATTCTTCCACACAATTATCTTCATTTCTCATAAAAATTACACATCCTCCCACTTTCATTATTATTTTTTGGCTTTGCCATTATAGAGTCAAAGATGATCTGTGTGTGTGTGTGTGTGTGTGTGTGTGTGTGTGTGTGTGTGGCTATCACTCTACCATAACTAGTCGCTTTCCCTCCACTCCCTACCTATTCGCCTTTTCCTTCAGACTCCCCTCCCCGTCATCCCTCACCAAGTTCCCACCATTCCTTGCAAGAAGGGGTTGCAGAGCTCTCTCTCTCTCTCTCTCTCTCTCTCTCTCTCTCTCTCTCTCTCTCTCTCTCTCTCTCTCTCTCTCTCTCTAGCGCAACCGTTTTTGACCTAGTAGACAATAATTCACTCTTTTGATCTTAGCTTCTTCATCCAAACTTTGATTTGGGTGATCCATAGCCTCAAACAAAGAGCACATCGCCCTCTACGCATTGATGTATTCAAAAAAATAGAATTATGGAAAGCTTTTTCTCATTAGCATTTCTAGAGTGAACAGGTTTGGAAAAGTTGACTCTCATCTCTTATTTTACATACAATGTCTTTTGGCACTCGCAAGGGTTCTTCTTCTCAAACAAGGTCCACAAAAATTGTATAAAATTATCCAAAATCTCCTAAGTGTGGAGATAGCAACACAACCACTCAAGCGACGACATCGGATACGAGGATCATGGCATACTTGGTATCATTGCAAGAGACCATAAACAAGCAAGGTGAAGACTTAGGGACACTTGTAATCGAGAATGGCACGCTAAGGGTTCTTGTGGTTGAGAATGACAATCTCAAAAGGACACTTGAGATGCAAACAACATGTTTGATGCAACTTGAAGAGGAAGTCAAGAAATGTAAGCGCTCTCTTGTGGACTTGAATACTTTGAAGGAGTGCATGAGCAAAGTGGAGCATGACCATGTATTGAAACAGGAGAAATTTGACACCATGTGCTGGGATGTATGTGACATGAAAAATGTATGCACAAACAGGTCTTGGGCTGATGTATGTGGTAACAATGTGGTTCCTAATTTCTTCCTCATACAAAATACGGCTCGAACAAAGAATGTTGAGATGGATGTAGGTAGAGGAGCTAAAGGAATGGGAGTGACATTCCAAGAACATTGCTATTCGTGAAATTTTTGAGGAGAAGTTAGAGACACCTCCTTCTCTTACCATTGTTATTGAATATTTCTTCAAAATCCACTTTGGCATGTAAGGAGTTATGGTTTACGGGGCACGTAGAGTGGGTAAGCAAGGAGCTCCTCGCTCGGGAGAACGGCCAATTGTATGTACCGTGCCGGATGAGACCAAACAAAAGATTATCCTTGATAATAGTTGGATTTATTTGACGGATACAAAATGGTTTGTATGTGAAGATCGCACTATTATAAGCAACAAATATATGTGTCGTAAGGCATATGCCATACATTTCAAGGGAGCTGGAGGAAGTTCACTTGTACGATCGTACTTCAATGGATGACAAAGAGCCAGATCAATATGGACAATTACTTTACACATGTGCAATAGCATGGGCATGCTCATTGCCAATGGTGTATCTTTGTGGAGTGGAACCGATGGATTTACATGTAGAAAACTCGATGGGCATAGTGTGATTGACTATATGCTACTCTTCAAAGCCATCCTGTATTGCATAAAGAGTTTTATTCTTAGCTAATGGACCCCAAGATCAGACCATCGGACCTTATGTATTGACCTTGCATGTGGAGAAACAACTAAGCATGATAATCTCAGCCAAAGGAAAGAGAAGTTATCACTTTGTGTGGATTTCAAACGGGTATTGGTTTGATAAAGAATGTCAAGATGCTCGAAAATCCTTGATAAAGCTAGATGCAACTATGGACAGACAACTATCAAACAAGGCATTGATTCAAAACAAGAGAAGAAGATGGGAAGTCAATCATAAATTTTTCAAGTCCAAGAAAAGGCACACGCATGCAGAAGATTTTGGAGAAATTTAAGGGCCAAGCGGGTTAAAAGTTTTTGGTAATTTGAGTATTGTGGATATGTACACGCATTATAGGTAACTATATGAGCAACCAAATGCTTGAAAGATGCCATTTTATGGTTCACTCCCATGTATGCCCTCTTTTTTTACTATTGAGGATGTGTGCGGTGGGCTCAAAAAGTTAGTCACTCGCAAAGCGAGAGATTTTCAAGGTATCAAGCCAAAAATGATGAAATGGATGAGAGCTTTTACATATGAATGGATATGTGATACGTTCAACCTTACACTTCAACATGGTATACCTTGTGATTGGAGCACTCATTGGGTCAAGCCTTTGCATAAATGAGGCGATGTAACGAATGTAATTAACTACCATACTATAATGATTGGGTCTCTTATGGAAAAGTTGTTTGGGTGCATAATGGAGATAAAATTGAGTGATTGCTCTAAAGAGAGTGGCAAGCGTGTAAAAGGACAAGCGGGTTTTTGTTGACAACGCCATAGCACCATTGATCATCTTGTCACTCTTTGTGTTCTCATGGAGGAAAGTCGGTTGAAAGGCAAGCAATAGTATTGTTGCTTTGTGAACTTAAAAAAAGCCTTTGATATGATTCCACCTAACAATTTGTGGAAAAGGACGGAAGAACTCCGAGTGCCAAGTGAGTTTATGCTTGTGATTTCTTAAATCTATAAACAGGTGATGTGTCAATTGCACATAAGAGGAATTTCAGAAATTTTTGCATCGTTCTCCAAGTTCTCGACCATTCCTTGCATAGCTACGGGTTGAAATGCTCTCTCTCTCTCTCTCTCTCACACACACACACACACACACACACACACACACACACACACACACACACACACACACACACAACTCGTCAAATGTGGTAGTAGACTGCTCCATGGAAGAGATGAGAGGGGTAGAGGGGACACTACGGTCCCCTTGTAGGGTGATGACACTACCACCAGAGAGTGGTTGTAGGGTTGTTTCAAATAACTCCTCGCTAGACTAGGACCCAAATTGTACAACCACTCCTTGCATAGGTACATGTCTGCTCTAGCCAAATACATGACCTAAAAGTAAAGCGTAGCCTCATAGTTCTACATGGCTAATGGAACCGTCTTATCATAACCGTTGGCCAAGCCAACAGTGTACTCATGATCGCTCACAATTTTGGACAACCTTAACTTCTTAACCAATGAGTAATTTAGGAAGTTATGGCTAGCTCCATCATCTATAAAAACATTGATGCTACGGCCACCAACGGTGCCATACATGGGCACCATCTCATATGGACCAAGGGAAGGTTGCTACATAGCTGGTGTCACCAAACAAACATGTTGCTCATCACATTGGCACAATGTCACCTTCCTGAACTCTCCAGAACTAAGAGGAAGCGACTTCACTATGTACAACTATCTAGAGGATCTACCATCTATGTTAGGCTCATTGCCACTCGTACTAGATTTGAGCTTTGGGCATTTAGCTTTGGTGTGCCCTACTTCATTGCAACTAAAGCAAATATTTTCCTTTCGTGCTTTAACATAGCTCTCTTTCCTCTACAATTCAAACTCTCGTTTCTTTTTAAATGGTTGCGATTTTTTAGTCCAATGACCCCTAACCACCCTGGGTCAGTTCTCTCCCCCTACCTCACACTACGAAAGCCCTTTCTTTTGATCCTTATCCTTTTTTACCTTTATTTCCGGCCCTACTTGCCCCATCATGCATACCACAACGCTTCATGTCATCATAAATTTGTACATACTTGATCCCCTCATATAAATCCTTCAGGTGAAGAGGCTTAATGTACTCAAGATAGTCATTTTTGAGGTCCCTCTTGAAGCCCCACAAAGTCTGGGATGGCATCGCTTTCCTTTAACTTGAGTATTATCTCTCTATAGTATGAGATGTACTCAGTTAGGGAATTGTTGTGCATCGAGCACTTGTCTCGTAACTCCCAATTTTGCTCTTCCTCATTGCAAAACATCGTTTCAAACTCTACCCAAGTGGTAGGATGAGTGGTCAAACTCATCCACCACTTGTACACCTTGCCAATCAGTAGGAAACTAGCGTCTACATGCTACACATGGCTAGGCCACTTTTGCAGTGCATGAATATCCAACCACTTTGCTAGGAACATGTTCATAGAATCTTTCTTCCTCTACCTTTCCTTGCCTCCAAGACTAGGCCATTTGAAATCCTTGAGTAGAGTTGAGGTTGTCTCTACAAACAGCCTTGACTCTAGGTGCGGGTCTAACTCTTAATGAGAAAAGGCAAAGTCTTTATTTTAAGGGTTCCTAGATATGGTTGAGAACTAGTTAGGAAAGAAGTTGAAGGCTTTGTGCGGGATGAGTACGTCTCCATTGAGTTTAAAGACTTTTGTATCAAACGTGACATTAGGAGGCAATTTACTATGGTGTACACACTTGCTCAGAATGGAGTTGTTGACCTCATGAATAGAACTATTTAGGAGAGGGTCACTTTGATGCTATTTATGGCAAATTTATCTCAAGGGTTTTGGGAAGAGGTTGTTATGACAATGGTGCATATAATCAATAAGTCACCTAGTACACCATTGAACTACAAGATTCGGCACGAGATATGGACATGCAAGAAGCCTAATTATGCTAGATTACAAGTGTTTTGGTGTGAAGCATTCTCACATGTACCTAAATATATTAGAAAGAAGTTGTATCCCAAGTCATACAAATGCATCTTCATTGGCTATGGTGCAGATGGAGAGATGGGTTATCGTCTTTGGCACACAAAATCTCAGAGATTTATTTGCAGCTCATAAGTAATCTTTAACAAATCATATAGCCCGTGAAAGAGGTTAATTGAAAAGTAAGATTTGAGGATGTAGCCTCAAGTCCAATTATGCAAAAAGCTCAGCCTACTAGCGACGTACCTACTGCTAGTAGTGCTCCAAAGAGGGCTAGTGGTGCTTCTAAGAGAGCAAAGTACAACAATTAGGCGATGAGTAGATCTACACATGTATCTCATGCCCCTGAGCGATTTCAACCATGATTAGACTATCTATTGGTCATTGACTGTGGAGATCCTACTTGCTACCAAGAGGCTATCGAGATGGAAGATAGTGTGAAGTGGGAGTTGGCAATGCAATCAAAAGTAAAACTCAATTATGGCTAATGGAACTTGGGAGCTGACAAAATTGCCAGAGGGAAAACAAGCCTTGTCTTGCAAAGGGATGTACAAGAAGAAGTACATGGCAGAGGATCCCAAGCCTAAGTACAAGGCTAGATTGGTTGCTAAGGGTTTCAAGCAAAATAAAGTTGTGGATTTCGATGAGATTTTTTCTCTAGTGGTCAAGACGACTATGCCATGTCTCGTGCTTGGATTAGTAGCCATTGAGGACACAAAACTTGTCTAGATGGACGTGAAGACGATTTTCCTTCACGGGATCTTGATGAGGATGCCTACATGAAATAATCAGAGGGTTTTGAAGTTAAACCTGAGAAGCCTTCGAGGACATAACAGGTGTGTAGATTGCATAAGGCATTGTATGGCCTAAAACAAGGCTCAAGGTAGTGGTACATGAAGTTTGACAAGTACATGCACTCCCAAGGATATGAAAGGAGCCAAAAAGATCATCGCTTGTATACGCAAAAGTTGAGCGATGGTTGGCTTATCATCCTGACAGTTTATGTGAATGATACGCTCATTGCCAGGAAGTCTAAAGATGATATTTCCATATTGAAGAAGTCACTTAGCATGCAGTTCGCTGAAGGATTTGGGAGATGTAAGCCACTTCCCTAGTATGTGTATCAAGAGGGATAGGAAACGTGGAATACTAAAGTTGTCTCAAGAAATGAATATCCACAAAGTCTTGCAACTATGCAGGGGAGATAGCACCCCAATGCATGCATAGGCAAAACTTAGCAAGAATGATGCTCCCAAGTTTAATGCGGAGAAAGAGAAAATGGCCAAGGTGCCATATTCTTTAGCATCCGGTAGCACGTTGATCTAACAAGTAATAGCTTGTAAGGAAGCACCTTCTAAAAATACTAAGAGGAGAATAGTAAAGCCTTAGTTCTTAGAAAATAGGAGGTCCACAACCTTAAGATCTCATAAGTTTAACCAAAATCCATGAGGTATATTAGATTCTAAAGAAGATACATGTGAGGGAGAGTGCTCCTTACATCATCCCCAAATGGTGTCAAAAGAGAGGAGCCTAAAAACTTTCAAACTCCATCTTGAAAATACCACAATAGCACCTTTCTCTTTCTTATTTGGAAGGCAAAAAGGAGTAAAATTCAAAAGATCCTCAAAAAGCAACATAATGGCAGCGAAGCAAAGCAAAACCTTCTTCATAATAGTCACACTCTTCGTTTCATGGCAAAAACATAGTGTCAAAGGCTAAACCTAGTAAGTGCAAGCAGTCCAGATAGCATAAGTCTAGTATTCCTAGAATAGAAACATACCACAACCATAGAGTATTACCAAAGTAAATTTTAAACAAAAACAAGTCAATAACTAGTGAATCAAGACCACATTATCAACACCCAACAAAGTCAACCATCACTAGACATTCTTGGGGACGGTTATGGAGCGAGCTTTTTTTTTTCCCCATCCCACCACCACTACCTCCCATTGCCGCCCCTTAGCACTTATTGCCACAACCAACTTAGTCCACCACTGGTGGTTAGTGGTGCTAGCTTACTACCACCATGTGCCGCCCCCTAATCCTACAACCATAGCCCATTACTCCCTCCAGTGGAGTAGCCAAGAACCTCCTCCTCCTTTTGTGTGTGTGTGTGTGTGTGTGTGTGTGTGTGTGTTTGTGTATGTGTCAGCCCCTACCCTCCCCCCCCCCCCCCCCCCCCCCCCCTTTGTCTCTCTCTCTCTCTCTCTCTCTCTCTCTCTCTCTCTCTCTCTCTCTCTCTCTCTCTCTCTCTCCCCCCCGTGTGCGTGTGTGTGTGTGTTTGTGTGCGCACGCCACGCTAATAAAAAGAGGAAAATGGTATAACCTTGTGTGCGCACGCCACACTAATAAAAAGAGGAAAATGGTATAACCTTTCTATCACCCAAGTGTGGTAGATTGGTAATGCCATTTCCATCTTGAATAACAGGTCTTGAGTTCAACTGCCATATCTTTGAGGTCTCTTGGGATAGTTTCCTACGATGTTGAAATCCTCTTCTTCTCGGGTGTGTGTTAAATAAAAAGAGGAAACAGTATAACCTTTCTATCACCCAAGTGTGGTAGATTGGTTATGTCATTTCCCTCTTGAATAACAAGTCTTGAGTTCAACTCCTGTCGTCGAGGTCCCTTGGGATAGTTTCCTATGCCTTTACTTTGTGACTTTCATTGATGATTACTCCAGGCATGCATGGGTATTTCCGCTTAAAGCGAAGTCCGAAGTCTTTATGTGCTTCAAACAATTTTTTGCTATGGCTGAAAATGTCTCGAAATGTACTATGGGCACCCTCCATTCCGATCAAGGGGGGGACTATCTGTCTCATGAATCCAATGCATTTCTGGCTAGTCGTGGGATAAAACACCAATGTACAATGCCTTATACACCTCAGCAAAATGGTGTTACTGAGAGGAAAAATAGGTCACTTATGGAAATGGCACGATGTATGGTCAAAAGTCAAGCTTTGCCGCATTCTTTTTGGCTTGAGGCCATCATGTGTGCCACATATGTACTAAACAGGTGTCCTACGAAAGCTTTGCAGTCCATTACTCCATATGCAACATGGCACGATAGAAAGCCTTCTATTGAGCACATGCGTGTTTTTGGCTATTTGGAATATGCTTTGGTGCCACAAACACAACGCAGAAAATTGGATGATAAGGCTGTCAAATGTATTTTTGTTGGTTGTAGTGCTGAAAGCAAAGGTTACAGGTTGTATCATCCGCAAACAAAACGTATTTTGGTTTCAAGGGATGTGGAAGATTCTGTTCAGACCTTGCTGTCATGTACTAGAGACAGTAATCTAAGCTCACAGGACATTTATGACACTTTGTTGCCTCTTTTAAGTGGTGAAAATACGAATGTAAGTTCCAATGAGACAAATGTATAGCCTATGGGGGTTTTTAAAAATGTTACAGATCAGCCTATTACTGATGCAGATGTACATGATGTACTTGATGAGGAAAGGGCTGAAAATGAGCATGCTAGAGGTATGCCAAAATGGCTGGTGCACACTTTGCACGACAGTAAATTGGATGCACCTTTGTCTAGTCGTACTTGTTCAGGCTCTCGCCATGCATCTTATGCATCAGATTGTTATGCTTTGGCTGTGTCTAGCTTGCATGATGTTGAGGAGCCTCTGTCTTTTGATGAAGCACAGAATTCAGAAAATTGGATGGCTACCATGCAATTAGAATATGATGCACTTATAGCCTCTGTCTTTATGTGATTTGCCTCCTGGCAAAAAGGCCATTGGTACGAAGCGGGTTTACAAGTTGAAACGCAAGCTGGATGGTGAGATCGATCGCCATAAGGCTCGACTTGTTGTAAAGGGTTATGCACAACAAAAAGGCATAGATTATGAAGAGACCTTTGCTCCCACCTGTCGTATGACTACTGTGCGTTTTCTATGTGCATTGGCAGCTCATTTTGGTTGGGATGTAATCAATCAGACATTGTTACTGCTTTCTTGAATGGTGACATATTTGAGGAAGTTTATGTAACGCAGCCTCACGGTTTTGTCAAGAAAGTACAAGAGGACAAAGTGTGCAAATGTAACAAGGCTTTGTTTGGGTTGAAGCAATCTCCTCATGCTTGGTATGAGAAAGGTGACACTCATTTGGTCAAACAAGGCTTTCGTAACAGTCCAACAGAAAGCACATTGTATGTAAAGCGTGAGGGTGATGTACTTCTCATTGTGGTTCTTTATGTAGATGATTTGCTGATCAGTCGACCAAATGAGAGACATATTGCTAAATTTAAGGCTAATTCGAATGCTACTTTCAAGATGAAAGATTTGCGATTGTTGCATCATTATTTGGGCATACAGTTTAAGCAGTGTGATGGTGGTATTGCCCTGTGTTAGAAAAGTTACATAGAGACATTGCTATGTAAGTTTGTACTTGAGGATTGCAAACCTATTACCACTCCCATGGAAACAGGTTTGAAGTTGAGTCTACATGATGATGGCGATCCTGCTGATGTCACTCTTTACCAAATTGCTGTTGGCTGCCTCATTTATGTATGAAACATGAGGCCAGATATTCAGTTTTCAGTCTCACATGTCAGCAGATTTAGGCATAGCCCAGGGTTTAAGCATTGGCAGGCTGTCAAGAGGATTTTTTGCTACCTTAGTGGCACTTTACATCTTGGCTTGTTTTATCCCAAGGGGGGATCATTGCCGCCAGATTTACATGCTTTTTCGGATTCAGATTGGGCTGGTTGTTTTGACATGTGAGCATCCACAAGTGGTTTTTGTTTCATGCTTGGCAGTTCATGTATATCATGGTTGAGCAAGAAGCAACTTACTATGGCCACTTCGAGTTGTGAGACTGAGTACAGGGCAGTCTTCACAGCTACGGTTCAGTGTGCATAGCTCAGACACCTTATGACTGATTTGGGTGTTGGACAGGACACTACCAACATATCTACACTGACAGTCAGAGCACATTGGCAGTTCCGAGGAACCCAGTTTTTCATGCTCGCACAAAGCACATTGAGGTGCATTACCACTATGTCAGGGAGAGGCTCTCAACAAGAGAGATCAGCGTGGCTTTATGTGCCAACACAGGACAACCTTGCAGATCTTTTCACAAAGGCATTGTCTCGTGAGAAGCTCGAAGCTTTCCGCAAAGCTTTGGGCTTACTCCCCTTTGTGGACTGATCATGTCCTTAGGGCATGGCACTTCCCTTTACTCTTGTGCCAGCTCTCGTTCACCGCATCACTCCAGGGAGGACTTGTTACCATATACATGTGGTAGTGATATGTGTGAACACACTAAGACATGGCACTTCCCTTTACTCTTGTGCCAGCTCTCGTTCACCGCATCACTCCAGGGAGGACTTGTTACCATATACATGTGGTAGTGATATGTGTGAACACACTAGGACCGCCGGGGCAGTTTTTCCCCCTTTAGGAGGTTTTTCCCCCATGCATTGTATATGCGCCCATGCGCCCATCACTCTAGGGCTATCCATCTTTCCATTGCACATTAAGTAACACACTCTCTATTGTGTGCCTTGAGCTTCCTTCATCTTCTCCAAGCTGTGTGCGTTTCTTTGCAACCCTAATTCCAACAATACAAGAGTATGTTTCAAAATGTGTGGTATGCCAAAAGACTAAGTATGATAGAGGGAAGAAACCTGGATTACTCCAGCCATTGCCAATCCATAATTCAGCACGGGAGAGTATATCCATGAATTTTATCTTTGGATTACCCAAGTCTATCCATGGGAATATGGGAATGGACAATAGTCGATAGGTTTAGCAAGCAAGCACACTTTATTCTTGTCAAAAATACTATTAAGGCACACCAAATGGCAACCATCTTCATATCTCAGATTTTCAAACACCATGGATTACCAATATACATCGTGTCAGATAGAGATCCTATCACGACCATTAATTTTTGGAAAGGTCTCCTTGAAAATCTAGGTACAAGATTGAATTTGTCTTTGGCCTACCACCCACAAACGGATGGCCAATCCTACGGTACTCGATCTACTAAAGACTTATGTTACATAAGTAATGGGCTAAGTATTTACCCCTTGTAGAGTATTTATACAATAATACTATCCATACTACTACAGAAAAAGCACCTTTTGAGATCATACATGGAAGACCTAAAAGTCCCTTGCTACTTAAATTACATGGGAAGATCTTCACTACTGATGAGTATAGCCGTGACCTACAAGAATCTTCTCAAAAGGTAAAGGAGGCTATATCCATCTCTCAACAAAGGAAAAAAGTTGCTGCTGATAAGCACAGAAGGGCCTTAACGTTTAAAAAAAATGATTGGGTCCTACTTTAGTTTCCGAAGGTTCAATTGAGGCAAACGACAAGCAAAAATCCTACGGGCCATCAAAAGTATTATGCTAAATTAGCAAAAAGATACTATGGTCCTTTTCAAATCTTGAAGCCAATCAATGACATGGCTTATCAACTCAAGTTGCCCAGCCATTGGTTCGTACACAATGATTTTCATGTGAGTCTACTTAAGCCCTACAAAGGAGAGCCACCAATAGAACCAATTATTGAAGACCCTCTAGAAATCAAAGACCAAGAAGAGGTGCTACAACCCAAAGCTATCCTTCGGCATGAAGACAAGGTACTACGGCATGGTAAGATTATCCGACGATATCTTATTAAGTTCAAAAATTATCCATTTGAAGATGCTAGATGGATGCAAGGAATACAACTTAAGGATAGTATGAACCTTGTCAAAGCTTACAATGCTGCACTAGAGCAAGCAAATGTAAGTGCTTTCTAAATGAACCATGTTTTTGTCTTATAAGACTAATCCTCTTTTGTGCACAAATTTAAATAGTATACATGCTTAGAATCATGTTTGTGATGACGACGTCACTCAAACACCAAGTAGAATTTGTCACTCTACTTTGGGAGTATGATATAGACTAAAGACTAGACATGCTTGCGGCAGCTACATCTCCCAAGCACCAAATGGACTAGTCATCCATTCTGGGATGATGTCACAGGGTGAAAAGGGATCCTCTACCCGCTAAGAAACGTAGACTAATGACTAAGACTTTATCTCTTCTACCTCATAGTCGAGGACGACTATAATTTCAAGAGAGAGGTAATGTCATAAAATCTAATATCTAACCAATCCAAATGATTTTCTCATACTAAACTGATCATTTAATGTGGGAGAATAAATGGAAACAAGGGTTAGAAAATATAAACATGTGCTTATGGATCTGTCTCAACACGGGGCAAAGGTTAAAGGAGTCCAAATCAGAGACGGTCTATTAAAGAGCAATGCTACCTAATGGAGCTTAAAGATCTTAGGGTTATCTTCATTAAAGACCTCCAAAGTTAGTGTTAAAAAGTCCTTTGATCTTAGGCAAGCTAGGGCTGACCATGAGGTGGGAATCCTACCCAAGCATGAGGTGCTTCTCACATGCTTAAATGACTAAGGTTCTTGAAGTGTTCAATTCAAAGATAAACTCTCAAGAGGCATCAAAGTTTCCATGCTTGATTGACTAAGTGCTTGAAGTATTCAATTCAAACCAAATGACTTAATAAGAATAAAAGACACATGTTCAAATGATCCTCCACATGTGGCCCTCATGATGTGCTTGAATGCTATTGGATAGGTTTTAAAGGGGTCTGATGAGAATTTAGATACATAAAAATAAACAATTAAGTTCTTTCTCTCAAAGAGGAAAAAGAGGATACATGTCCAAATGAAATAATTAAATAATACGAGAGAGAGAGAGAGAGAGAGAGAGAGAGAGAGAGAGAGAGAGGTGGACCAACCATGAGAGGGGGGTATAATCTCCCACACACACACACACACACATTCTCTCATTGTGTGGAGTGCAAAGTGCAAGAGCTCCATCTCCTTCTCCAAGCTTGTTGAGAAGTGGAGAGCGTACATCAACACTCTTGGCTATGGAATGCAAATCCAACCAAGAGCCATGCTTCAATGCTTAAGCTTGCCATCTTCTTCATCTTCATTACCATTCTATTATGATATGCTAAGCAAGAAGAGTGATGATAAGTGAGGAACTATTTCTTTCTCCTATAGATGATTCTTCTTCCTCTTCCCTACCCTCATTCCCCGCTAGCTCTCTCCACTTCGAAGGTGTTTGAGGCCTTGGGACCGAGGCTTGGGATAGTTAATGCTTTTTGCAAAGTTTATGTTATGATCGTGATGCATGAAGCTTTCCATCTTCATAGCATCACCAAGGTCGCAAGGAACACAAAGATTGTATTGTAACAAGTCTCTCTTGATAAGAGAATCTATTATACAAACGCCTTTTGGAGGGGGGACTGGCTCCAAGTAAATCTAGTCCTTAACTATTGTCATGTTCTCTAATACTCTCTCTCTTGAAAAAGTATTGTTCATGCCAAGTTAATTAAGTACTATGTTCATGTTGCTAGCATCAATTAAGTTCACCCTCTATGTTCTCAAAGTAATCTCACAAAAATGCTCACTCTAATTCTCTTAATTTTGCTATTTTCAAAGTTCATAGGCCATTTCCACTACAACCCTTGTCCCTCTTCTCTTGGTTTGCATGCTAGAGCTCAGCCCCCCCTCCCCCCCCCCCCCCCCCCCCCCCCTTTTTGGGACTCATCTTGGCAAGTGGAGGCAACACACACACACACAAGTCTCAATGTGAGAAATTTTTCCTATTTCATAGGCTTGCTTAGCTCACATCTTATGTAGCTTGTAATTACGTGGTATAATATTTTTAGCTGGCCATGGTTTTTTTTTCATGACCATGTATGTATGTCCTTTTTTGGTTTTACATTATGTTGGCCTCACTATTGGTAGCATTATCTTACGACTCTGTGTAGAAATAGAGTTAAGGTCGAAACAAGAAATTTCACTTGCCTACACATGTATGCCCGATGAGTTGGACCTGCAAGTTGTGGATTCCACCCTATTATGGAGGTCGTCTGTTGGCATTACACATGGCCCCATTTATGGCAAAACGCCTTCCGACTAATGATTGGCCAAGGATGAGCGATGGAGCTGCATTCGATTGTTACTAGTAGTGGTTTACTCTCAGCTTTATCCGTCAATCCTATATAAAGGTGAGGGTTTCCCTCACTTAGTAGGCTCGTATATACTCAATTGGTAGTTGTTGTAGTGAGGAAGAGTTGTTTAAGTGATTGTACTCTCGGTGGTGACGCTATGGCTAAAGGGAAAGAAAAGCAACAAGCTTTGGAGGTCCATTCTTTGGCTTCTTCTTCTCATGTGGAGTTCTTTGGCTTGATGGGCTAAGTTTTGAAAGTAATATCTCTTTGTTTGGTAATTGAGAACTTATGGACATTTCAAATGTGTTGTGGTGTGCGTATGGTCTGCTTGCGGTTTGGATGGGCGACTCTGGTCTTGATAGGTTTTGTTATGAGTAAATGATTATGGTGTGGATAACCACATTAAGGGGCTGAAAAGTATATTTGTTTGGAATGGTTCTTTGAGAATTGGATTGGTGATGGCTTGGTATATGTAAAACATCTCAAAGGTTTGTTTGATAAACATGCATGAAGGAATATTTTTGGTAAAAAACTGGTACTTGTGTTGGTCGTATCAGTTTAGGATTAGATTGTTCTTCAGATGAATACATTGGGAAGGTATGCTAAGTAGACTTGGTTTGGATTAGTACCTTTGCTGGTATGCAATTGTGATCATTCTTTTGGCTTCCTCTTGAGGTAGCATGGTTATACTCTAAATTCGTTAGCGTCTTTTTGGGTTTTGACTTGAGACAAAATTGGATTTTGACCTAAGATGATTCTTGTGAATTAGATTGGTGGGTTGCTTGGCATTCTCACTGGTCTGTTTGATAACAAGCATGAAAGAGTCAGTCGAGAAAACCTGCCTTCATGTATAAAGGGCTGATTTGTTCTGTTTGGGCTAAGTTGTTTTTCGAGGGATGCCTTGGGTTGATAGGCTGAGTAGATTCCTTTTGTTGGAGTACCTTTTATTGGTATGCTAATGAAACCACTCTTTTTGCTTCCTATTAGTAGACAGGCATGGGTTTACACTAAACTCCGTAGCTACAATAAGTCTTGACCTAATACTAACTTCACCTATTGGTATAAAGCACCGCAACCATTTATGTTGCTGATATGGGGCTGCTTTTGGTTTCTGTTGATAAACAGGTAATTATCCTTCTTATTTAGCAAATATAGCTCAACGTCGGGCTTTCTTTGCTGATGCGATATACATTAGCAAAAATAATTGTTATTTACGGTTGTCTAATGGAATTCTATTAGCTTATGACTCCTTGAAACAATGGATGACATGGCTGGATGGATATGGTTATTGGCTCTTAGCAAGACTCTAAAAGAATTACTGATTTCCTATTTTCGAGTATAAAACTCCTGCTTTTTACATTTTTATGGTTATTCTCGACATGGACAATATGTCCAGAAACATAGACATGATCTGTTGTTTGTAGGTGTACTTTATCCCTTGGTTTCTTTTGCTATAAGGAGTAGGAGGGAATAACTTGGTGGGATCAGACTAAGGGCATATTTTTATAAAATAAACTAGTTTGGTGATTCTTTACTGTCTCGGCATGTTATGGTAGCATGTTTTGATTACTTCATATAGCGTCTGAGTAGTGAGACTCTCGGGTTCCTTGAAAGTTTGTTGGAATCCGGCCATTTATTGGCTAGTGTTGCTCATGATTTGGCAGAACCTATCAGGGTTTTCTTGTATACAAGAGTGTGTATATGACCATTTCTGTTGGAATTAGGGTTGCAGGGAAACACAAAGAGCTTGGAGAAGACAAAGGAAGCTCAAGGCACACAAAAGAGTGTATTACTTAGTGTGCAACAAAAAGATAGATAGCCTTATACCAAGCACACAAGGAGATTGCTTCAACCCATACAAAGCCTTCTTACATCTGCACACTTTGTCCTCTTGTCCTTTCCTTACAAAACTGAGAGGCTACGTTACATAAACTTCCTCAAATATGTCACCATTCAAGAAAGCAGTAACAATGTCTGTCTGATGTACATCCCAACCAAAATGAGCTGTCAATGCACATAAAAACAAACAGAAGTCATACGACAAGTGGGAGAAAAAGTTTTTCATAATCTATTTCTTTTTGTTGCACATAGCTTTTTGCAACAAGTTGAGCCTTATGGCGATCAACCTCACCATCCGGCTTGCGTTTCAACTTGTAAACCCACTTTGTAACAATGGCCTTTTTGCCATGAGGCAAATCACATAAAGTCCACATGTCATTTTCTATAAGTGCATCATATTCTGATTACATGGCAACCATCCAATTTTTTGAATTCTGGTGCTTCGACAGAGGTTCCTCAACATCATGTAAGCTAGACACAGCCAAAGCATAACAATCTGATGCATAAGAGGCATGGCGAGAACCTGAACGAGTATGAGTAGACAGGCGAGAACCTGAACGAGTATGAGTAGACAAAGGTGCATCCAATTTACTATCACAAAAAGTGTGCACCAGCCATTTTTGCATACCTCTAGTCTGCTCATTTTCAGCCCTTTCCTCATCAAGTACACATGTACATCTGCATCAATAATAGGCTAATCTGTAACATTTTCAGAAACCCCCATAGGCTGTACATTTGCCTCATTGGAATTTACATTCGTACTTTCACCACTGAAAGAGGCAACAAAGTGTCATAAATGTCCTATGAGCTTACATTACTGTCTCTAGCATATGACAGCAAAGGCTGAATGGAATCTTACACAAACATAACATCACATGAGACCAAAATACACTTTCTTTGGGGATGGTACAACTTGTAACCTTTGGTTTCAGCACTATAACCAACAAAAATACAATTGACAGCTTTATCATCCAATTTTCTGCGATGCAATTGTGGCACTAAACCATAAGCCAAACAACCAAAAGCACGCATGTGCTCAATAGATGGCTTTCTATCATGCCATGCTTCATATGGAGTCATAGACTGCAACGCTTTTGTAGGACACCTATTAAGTACATAAGTGGAACACATGATAGCGTTGAGCCAAAACGAATGTGGTAAAGCTTGATTATTGACCATACATCTTGCCATTTCCATAAGTGGCTTGTTTTTCCTCTCAACAACACCATTTGTTTGAGGCGTATATGCCACTGTACATTGGTGTTTTATCCCAGGACTAGCCAAAAAATGCATTAAATTCATGAGATATATACTCCCCCCCTCGATCGGAACGGAGGGTGCCCATAGTACATTTCGAGACATTTTCAGGCATAGTAATAAAGTGCTTGAAGCACATGAACACTTCGGACTTAGCTTTCAATGGATGTACCCATGCAAGCCTAGAGTAGTCATCAATGAAAGTCACGAAGTACAAGTAATTTCCCAAGGACGGAGTTTGCATAGGCCCACAAACATCACTATGCACAAGTTGCAATCTGCATGTAGCACGAGCTAATCCATCCTTTGGAAACTTAGCATGCTGCATTTTAGCCAAAATACAGCCTTCACAAACATGTTTGACAGGTGCTTCAAGAGGCGGCAAAGAAGCAACCATATTAGATTTTTGCAAACGTAGCAAACTGGCAAAATTTTAGATGCCCAAAATGTGCATGCCACAGTTTTGCATCTGAAACAACCCTTGAATCTGCAACTGCATTTGCAAAAATTTTGTCCACACTTGTCATATAAAGTGAGCTTATACAGCCCATGACGCAAAAAACCAGATGCAACAATTTCATCACCAAAACCGAGATGATGAACTGTACATCTATCATCCAAAAATTTGACTACAAGTCCAAGTCTAGCAAGTGAAGATATAGACAAAAGATTCTTCTTGATCCCACATATATAAAGTGCATCAACAAGTGTGAAAGAACTATTATTTACAGCAGTAAGCATGATCTTTTCAACTCCTTGAACATGATAAAAGGCATTGTTGGCACAAGTCACCGTATTCCCATGAGGGAGGGACATACTCAATAGAGGTAAACAAATCACGATGTGAGGTAATGTGCTTTGTAGCACCATTGTCAAAATACCACACATGTGAATCTGTAGCAACTGACATACATGCATCATGGACAATAGAATCATAAGTGCATTCTTTACTAAATACCCAGTCTGCATCAACATCAGCATCACAATCTCCTTTGACAAAAGACTCTACAATCGTTTCACTTGTATTGGACCCTGTAGTGGATCCAACCTTTTTCTTCTTAGCATCTTTTGCCTTCAATTTTGGACATTGCTTGATCAAGTGATCATTAGCTTTACAACAATGGCAATGCATCTTCTTTTTGCCCTTATCACCAGAATTGCCAGACGAAGTGCTGCCAACAGAAGCATTAGAACAAAAGATTTTCTACTCGCAGCAGAACCATAAGAAGTGGTTACATTGTTGTACCCACCTTTTCTTTGAGCTGCAATAAAAGCCTGTTCAACTACACGCTGCCTAGTCATGTTTTTTCTGGAAAGTGACTCTTGCAATAACAATGTGCATAATGCATCAAACTTGACAACTTCAGGATTTCCTTGGGTCATAAGTCTCCAAGTACTAGCAAAAGTCTGGTAAGAATCTTGCAAAGCATCAAGAACAATTTGCACAAGTGAACGATTAGAAATGACTTCTCCTGCAGATATTAGGTGCTCATTAACATCCTTGACACCAGTAAGGAATGTGTCCATTTCATCTTCCCCATGCATAATCTTTGATTCCAGCTCTTTACGGATCAATGCAATTTTAACGTCATTGCGGCTTGCATAAAGACCAGTCAGAATATCCCAAGTTTGTTTTGCAAATTTTGTTGAACAAATGTGAGGAGTAATGGTGACAACACAATCAACACATGAGCATGCGCATCCTTTACATCCCAACGAGCTTGTTCTACCGTAGGCAAAACAACTCTAATAGCAACAATCCTTCCAACATCCTCAACATTGCCTACATCCTCAGAACCAGGATGTACATCAATGCCCTGCACAATATTCCAGACAACCTTTGACACAAGAACATGTTGCATCATGTAAGCCCACATAGGGTAATTGTCCCCATCCAATCGTTCCTCAGCAGCAACACATATGTGTTGTTGTTAGCCATGGTAAATGTTGCACCTGATGTGAAAACCAACCGAAAAGAGGATAAACAAAGCGAAAACAACACGTGCTATATAGCACAAACCGTAGAAGACTGTAAGGGAATTGTTATACAGAAAATGACACTGACAAAAATTTTGCACAAAATAACAAAATAACTTGTGCAATATTGCCTGTAGTGGAAACGGAGGCGGAAATGAGCCCGAATCAAAAATCTGAGCAGACTGAGCTCTACGAGTATATCCAAAAAATTTGTTGACCTATGAACACTCGCCAAAGCTCACTGAAACTGGAGAAAGTGAGCAGGCGTGTGTGCTGGAGCTGTTGTGGTGACTAAGCCCGTGAGGATGCAACCTGCTCTGATACCAATCGTTAGAATTAGGGTTGCAGAGAAATGCACACAACTTGGAGAAACGAAGGAAGATCAAGACACACAATAGAGAGTGTATTACTTAGTGTGCAATGGAAAGATAGATAGCCCTATAATGAATGGGCGTATATACAATGCACGAGGGGAAAAACCTCCTAGAGAGGAAAAAAATGCCCCGATGGTCCTAAGTGTGTTCGCACACATCACTACCACATGTATATGGTAACAGTTTCATTGCTAATAAAGCCAAAAATGATTTGTCTATTGTATCGAGTTATATCAAGGTACAAGCTGACTGCTTGGATGAGGACTATAGTCGATCCTATCAAGAGGGCACAGATCTCAGAAAAGCTTAAAGCGGCTAGGGCAGAATATGTGGCCTCTTTTGCAGCTAAGCACATGGCGTATTCAAGGAAGAGAGCCTATCTTAATAGAACCTGCAAGAATAAGGAGATAAAATATAAAGACCCTTAACATAAATTCCATCTAATGACAATCATTGGTAGTTGGTAGGCTGCTGAAGTTTTTATGATGTTGTAATTGGCTACCAAAGTCTCTTAAAGTTTCTCTTTCAATGATAAGTTGACTTGCACACAAAAAAGTTGTACCTTTGTGACATGGATAACAACCAGGATGCCCATGCATCCCCTGCATACAAAGCCAATGCTAATAGAATGTTATGTTGTTTCTATGGGTGCAGGTGAGGTCTACTCTCTTTGGTTCAGCTTTTTGGTTGCTTTATTCTTTGAATTTTGTGAAGGAGTTTCTACCTTTGGGATGGTGATTTGTACCAACTTGATGTTATTCATTTGGACAAAATCAAGCTATCTAAGTTTGTTTTGTACAATAAACCTTGTATTTATATGGGTACCTTGGTCTTTGAACATGTATATGTTCGTCTATGTGTAACATAAGTAAATAACTAAAACACACACAAATTGCACTTAGATCGAGTCTTACCACTGGGTCACGACCAGGCTCCCAGTATTGTGCTAGGCCAGGTTGTTTTGCTGATACAGTCAATCTGCGCTAGCAAGGGCTAGCCTCACACAATCATTAAGAATGTTTTCTGACCGGTTGAAGGTTGAGGTTGCTACTAGAATATTATTACTACACCATTAGCTTTATAATTTTTTTAAGATTCTACCCTTTATAATATTTCCTTTCAAATTTCTAGGACATTTCTAACTATGCCTCCTTCAGGCAATTTCCTTGTATCAGGGATTGGATTTGCCAATGGAGCCGCTTTCATGGGCTTCAATTTTGGTTCTTACATGCATTCAAGATGCGAAAGCATCTGCTCTCATTGTGGCCTCAACTAGTAATCGTGATACCTCCCTGATTCACACAGTCTCCTTTGACAAATGGGTCAAACTTTGGTTGTTTTGGTTAAAAACAATAAGGAGGGTGTCTCTAAAGCTCATAAAGAGAACTTGGCTAAGTTCTCGTCTGATGGTGATGAACTTGCTAACCTTCTTAGAAAGCAGTGTGGGATCAGCTCGAGTTTTGTCACGGCCCTGACTAATCCAATTCTCACACCTACCAACAGTCTGGGATGTTGCAGTTGCGGAAGCTATTAAAGAATTTCAGAAATTTTTCTCTTAGTGAGACTTTGCTTTTGGAATTAGTACCTAAAGTATCCAGAATTTTCCCATTTCTACCTATACGACAAGTGGAGGTTGAATCTTTACGGGTGGAGCACAAACTTTGGTTACTCCCTAATAAAGGTTTTCTGGCTCCTATATCAATAGAGACCTAGTTTTTTTGAGCAAATCTGACAACTGCTACAATGGAGGATTCTCGGCTAAAGATACTCAAAGGAGTGCAATGTTTGGACAAAGGAGAACTGATTAAAGCTTCATTCAACATGTATTTTTTGGATTCCAAGAAGTGTAGCTCTAATGCAGGTCTTTATGTGAGAACCAAAGGTCTGATGGAATTCAGTAAAAACAATGTTGATTATTATGCAAAATCAATTTGGAATATTTACACACCGTATCTCAAGTATGCTTGCAAATTTCTTGACGCTAAAGCGTCATGTGAGTCTAGCATTATATGGTTCGACCATGCAGTTTGGTATGCAATCAACAATTTGGAATCTATATTCCCAAAAAAGCCTACATCCTTTCATCTTACTCTCATTTGTTCTTGGTTAGGTGGACAAGCCAAAGAGTTGGTTATGGCACAAATTGCCTTCATACAATTTCTTACATTGATGGTTGACATGCTCAAGGAGCTCGGGGGAAATGAACAAGGGATGCTCCTTACTACTTACGGTTCTTGCAAAGGGATTAAAACTATTTTGGGTCTTCTGTTGCCTAACTTTGAAGATGATGAGTCCCCTTCTCAAAAAAGACCCAACACACTCTAACTCCAAACTCCATGTTTACTTCCTTTCTTACCCCCTCTTCGTCTGCTGACTCCAATTTTGGGAGAGGAAAACCTAGAAGCTTTATAAGAGGACGGAATCGGGGCTATTAAACATCTTTTGGAAATGTGATGTGCAAGTAGCGGTCAATGAGATCGAGAGGCGCTGTCTACCAAGCAAAACTGGGGATTGTAGTGCAAATTCCAGTCATTGTCATTTCACCAATAGAATTTTGGATTTCTTTTCACCAAAATCAATTATTGTTGAATGCTTTGATTTGATATATAGTAATCATTCTGTGATTGAAAATGTGGTGTTTGGTTAGAAATATTCTGACCCTATTAAGTGTTTTGTATACTCAGATGAATTTCTGAGACATGAACCTATTTTAAGGTGTAAAGGTGAAAATTTTACCGCTTACTGCAAGGATTTTGGTTTACTTGGTGTGCACGTCTGTACAACAAACCTAACTATTATTAAGGTTTCTTCTCTTCAAGATTTACTTGGAATGGGTTTGATTCACATACTGTAGAACCTCTATAATCTTGGAATGGCAATGTCCGCACTACTGGATTGACTGGCTGACTTGGCCTTAAAGCTCCAACTAGTAGCAGATCCTACAAGATCTTGTTGAAAAACTTAAAACGGTCTTTTTTCAAAAGGCTAGTCTTTTGCCAGCAGATAAATGGCTTAGCTTGGATACTACTTGGGTCACTCCAAAAATTATGCAAGACTGTCATGAGCTGACTCATGTTGGTTTATAGTCGGCCTTGATAAAGCTACTAACACTGTATCAGTTATATGTAAGAACTTGTTTATGAAGCTGTCCTGGTAAGGTTGGGTGGAAATGAATTTGAAAAGGCGAATGAAAGCTTTGCTGAGAGATTTGGACAATATGGGATACAATGAAACTTCAAGAAGCTTCCCGTGTTGTTCTTGACTTTTAAAAAACATAAACAAAAGTTCAGATGGATTTTCAATGCTTCAATCTATAATTTTTTCTTGTGTTACAAAAGATGTTACTTCTTGCCTAAACCTAGTCATGGTAGAGGTCTACAATCTTTGTGCTAAACAAAGAACACATCTTAAAAGATTCAGTGTTAGTGTACTTTTTGGCTTGCTAGGAATTTGTCGGAGGTGTTTATCAACTTACCTACGGATATCTATTGTATCTTCACCGCTGATATTACACAATGGTATGAAAACATTCCTCTCTCAGGAAATGACGGTCTTCTTAAAGTGCTTGAAGATATTATCAACCTGACACAAGGGTTTGAAAAGATCTTAGTGGTAAGAGCACCTTGTTGGGTTAAAAATTCAGTCAAAAAGCCACCGTTGTGCTTTGACAAAGTTACTTTGATTATGGTAATTAAATGGATATTACAAAATTGCTTTATTCAATTAGGGCCAAATTGTTATAGACAAAAGGTGGGAATACCTATGGGGTTCTCCTGCTCACCAACAATGTGCAATCTATACTTATTATTTTTTGAATACAAATGGTTGTGTTAAAAAATGAAATATTATGAGGAGGCCAAACAACTTTTAGTCTTTAATAACACGTTTAGATTCATGGATGATTTATTGATGAATATTAACAATTAGACCTTCAAAGACTACCTAGTTGATACTTACCCACCTTGCCTCATGATAGAGCCTACCTCGCTAGAAGAGTTGCCTCGTGATATTTACCTGGTTGATATTTACCCACCTTGTCTCACGATAGAGCCTACCTCGCTAGAAGAGTTGGTGGTAGATGATAAAACTATAGTTAAAAAAACCTGCTTTTTTAACATGGAAATTCAGCTTCACTCTCCCTATATTGGACAATACACTACACGCTTCTTTTGGAAGCGGGATAATCTGTTACTTAATCCTATTGAATTCGTTAAGAGGAAAAGTAACAGACCTATAAAAAATGTGCATAACACTTGCTTAGGTATTCTGTCACTGATTATTTATTTATCTACAGATAGGTTCTCCGCCTATGAAGAAATCAACAAGTTGGTATGTAAATTTTGTAATAATGGTTTTCTGCAGAATGAACTGGTTACTAGTATAACAAAAGCAATTTGCTTAAATAGCTGGCCGGGTGCCAGAACTGATCCTATTTTACTTTGCAATCTAAATAAGGAAGTAGGCCCATACCTAATGGGTCTACGACCTAATTAGGTATGTGTCTGGGTATGGGTGGGTGCACACACACACACACACACACACACACGCCCTTAGAAATTTTGGAAAAGCCTAAAAGGGGCTTAGTACATTATTATCTCATGCATGCCTATTATACGTGTGGAAACACCATCATTTTGATGCGATGAGCATTTTTTCCCATCACTTGGCAGATATGCCATGCGCTTATATGGTTTCTCCTACATACGGTAGCCCCCACAGAAGAACGTTTTTTTTGGCCTGGCTGAGGAGTGGTGCCACTCCACCACTACCTTATGCATGCATGGCTATGGATTTACAAGAGGTGTCTTTTATTACGAACCTGGTGCAAGAAGAGACTTACTACATTCAAGTGCTTGTGTATGACAATACCACCCTTGGCTTCACAAAGCAGTTATTGGGCCCTTTTTCCTACATTCAACACAATCCAATAGCTATGGAGAGCATTACCCAAGTGCCAGCCTCCTATCATAAGGAATTTTTCTTTGTAATACATTTTTTGGTTGACATCTATAACACGTGGGTTTTTCTTTGTGACACCTGTCTTCCACTGACTAATGGAATTTTTTCTTGTTGGCTGTGATGGTGACGAGTATAGAGGAAACCCTTACCCTAAAAGCTTCTGCAAGAAAAATCTCTCTATGATTTGAAAATGGCATACCTATGTATTATGATCAATTCCTAGCTTTTTCATTAATCAAAAGATGGTAGCCTATTCTCCATCTGTTGCTTTTGTGATGAGCCCTGGTCTCTTGTAACCTACACACACACACACACACACACACACACACACACACACACACACACAATCAAAAGATGGTAGCCTATTCTCCATCTGTTGCTTTTGTGACGAGCCCTGGTCTCTTGTAACCTACACACACACTTTTTCATTAATCAAAAGATGGTAGCCTATTCTCCATCTGTTGCTTTTGTGATGAGCCCTGGTCTCTTGTAACCTACACACACACACACACACACACACACAAGAGTCTGGATGTGAGAATTTTTTCCTATTTCATAGGTTTGCTTAGCTCACATCTTATGTAGCTTGTAGTTACATAGTATAATTTTTTTGGCCGACCATGGTCCTTTTTTCATGACCACATATGTATGTCCTTTTTTGGTTTTACATTATGTTGGCCTCACTTAGTAGCATTATCTTATGGCTCTGTGTAGAAATAGAGTTAAGGTGGAAACAAGAAATTTCACTCGCCTACACATGTATGCGCGATGAGTTGGATCTGCAAGTTGTGAATTCCGCCCTATTTTGGAGGTCGTCTGTTGGCATTACACATGGCCCCATTTATGGCAAAACGCCTTCCGACTAATGATTGACCGAGGATGAGCCGCGGAGCTGAATTTGGTTGTTATGAGTAGTGGAATTACTCTCAGCCTGATCCGTCAATCCTATATAAAGGTGAGGGTTTCCCTCACTTAGCAGGCTCGTATATACTCTATTGGTAGTTGTTGTGGTGAGGAAGAGTTGTTTAAGTGATTGTACTCTCAGTGTGTGACGCTATGGCTAAAGGGAAAGAAAAGCAACAAGCTTTGGAGGTCCATTCTCTGGCTTCTTCTTCTCATGTGGAGTTCTTTGGCTTGATGGGTTAAGTTTTGAAATTAATACCTCTTTGCTTGATAATTGAGAACTTACAGACATTTCTAAATGTGTTGTAATGTGCTTATGGTCTGCTTGCAGTTTGGATGGGCGACTCTGGTCTTGATAGGTTTTGTTATGATTAAATGAATATGGTGCGGATAACCACATTAAGGGGCTGAAAAGTATATATTTTTGGAATGGTTCTTTGAGAATTAGATTGGTGATGGCTTGGTATATAAAACATCTCAAAGGTTTGTTTGATAAACATGCATGAAGGAATATTTTTTGGTAAAAATCTGGTACTTGTGCTAGTCGTATCAGTTTAGGGCTAAATTGTTTTTCATATGAATACATTAGGAAGGTATGCTAAGCAGATTCAATTTGGATGAGTACCTTTGCTGGTATGCAGATGTGATCACTCTTTTGGCTTCGTCCTGGGATGGCATAGTTATACTCTAAATTCCTTAGCGCCTTTTTGGGTTTTGACTTGAGACAAAATTGGATTTTGACCTAAGATGGTTATTGTGAATTAGATTGGTGGGTTGGTTGGTATTCTCAGTGGTCTGTTTGATAACAAGCATGAAAGAGTCAGTCGAGAAAACCTGCCTTCATGTATAAAGGGCTGATCTGTTCTGTTTGGGCTAAATCATTTTTTCGAGGGATGCTGTGGGTTGATAGGTTGAGTAGATTCCTTTTGGATTAGTACCTTTTGCTGGTATGCTAATGAAACCACTATTTTTTCTTCCTACTAGACAGGCATGTGTTTACACTAAACTCCTTAGCTACAATAAGTCTCGACCTAATGCTAACTTCGCCTGCTGGTATAAAGCACCGCAACCATTTATGCTATTGATATGGGGCTGCTTTTGGTTTGTATTGATAATCACGTAGTTATCCTTCTTGTTTAGTAGATATAGCTCAGCATAGGGCTTTCTTGGTTGATGCGATATACATTAGCAAAAATAGTTGTTATTTACAGTTGTCTAATGGAATTCTGCTAGCTTATGTCTAATAGTTGTTACTGGCTCTTAGCAGGACTCTAATAGAATTGCCGATTTCCTATTTCCAAGTATAAAACTCTTGGTTTTTACATTTTTTGGTTATCCTCGACATGGACAATATGTCTGGGAACATAGACATGATCTGTTGTTTGTATGTGTACTTTATCCCTTCGTTTCTTTTGCTATAAGGGATAGGAGGGAATAACTTGGTAGGATCAGACTAAGGGTATATTTTTATCTAATAAATTAGTTTGGTGATTCCTTAGTGTCTCGGCATGTTACAGTAGCATGTTTTGATTACTTCATATAGCGTATGAGTAGTGAGACTCTCGGGTTCCTTGAAAGTTTGTTGGAATCCAACCATTTATTGGCTGGTGTTGCTCATGATTATGGCAGAACTTGTTAGAGTTTTCTTGAATACAGGAGTGTGTATATGACGGTTTTGTTGCTAGCCAAAAATAATTTGTCTATTGTATCAGGTTATACCAAGGTATAAGCTGACTGCTCGGATGAGTACTATAGCCGATCCTATAAAGAGGACACAAATCTTGGAAAAAGCTTAAAGCGGATGGGGTAGAATATGTGGACTCTTTTGCATCTAAGAAATGGCATGTTTGAGGAAGAACCTCCAATAATAGGGAGATAAACTATAAAGACCCTTAACATAAATTCCATCTAATGACAATCATTGGCAGTTTGTAGGCTGCTGAAGTTTTTATGATGTTGTAATTGGCTACCAAAGTCTCTTAAAGTTTCTCTTTCAACGATAAGTTCACTTGCACAAAAAAAAGTTGTACCTTTGTGACATGGATAACAACTAGGATGCCCGTGCATCACCTGCATACAGAGCCAATGCTAATAGAATGTTATGTTGTTTCTATGGGTGTAGGTGTGGGCTACTCTCTTTGGTTCAGCTTTTTGGTTGCTTTATTGTTTGGAAGATTGGCTGCTGGTTCAAAGTTTGTGAAGGAGTTTCTACCTTTTGAGACAGTGACTTGTACCAACCTAATGTTATTCATTTGTACAAAAGCAAGCTATCTAAGTTTGTTTCGTACAATAAACCTTGTATTTATATGGGTACCTTGGTCTTTGAACATGTATATGTTCATCTGTGGGTAATATAAGTAAAGAACTAAAACACACTCTTGTTTAAGTTCACACAAAGCAAGCATGTGCATCACCTGCATATAGAGCCAATGCTAATAGAATGTTATGTTGTTTCTATGGGTGCAGGTGAGGGCTACTCTCTTTGGTTCAGCTTTTTGGTTGCTTTACTGTTTGAAAGATTAGCTGCTGGTTCGAAGTTTGTGAAGGGGTTTCTACCTTTTGGGATGGTGACTTGTACCAACCTGATGTTATTCATTTGTACAAAATCAAGCTATCTAAGGTTGTTTTGTACAATAAACCTTGTATTCATATGGGTACCTTGGTCTTTGAACATGTATATGTTTGTCTATGGGTAATATAAGTAAATAACTAAAACACACACTTGTTTAAGTTCACACAAAGCAAGCATGTGCTACCTTGGACATGTGGCGTAGTCAAATCTGTTGGGGTATAGGCGTCTGTGCCTTGCCCGGCCGCCCAGAGTCTGGGCGCCCACTCACTTGTATACCTTATACATAGCATAAGTGTATAGGGGGCTACTCACTCTTTGGAGTCTCCCCACCCACATTGTGTGTATTTCTCCTTCTCTCTCTCTCACTCTCCGTCTGTGGTGCTCTCCGATCCCCTTCAATTGGTATGAGAGCTCTGGTGACCGCGGAGAGCACGACGGCTTTGAGAGCTTCGAGGGGATAGCTCGCTCGCTCTCGACGGTGGAGTTTGATCGCGGAGTTTCACAGAGAGCGATTTTAGCTTGAGGAGCATTGTCTTTGGAGCTTAGGAGCTTGGTGTGGTCAAGCTTGGTCGAGGAGGCGGTTGCAGCTTCCTTGGTGAGAGGAGCTTTTGAGCTCAATGGAGCTCGTTAGAGAAGTGCTCGGCGGAGGAGAGCTTGACATTCGAGTGCTTGGATGCTGTTGTGGCAGAGCTCTTGTGTTGGAGCTTGCATTGAGAGGACATTGCATCACGCAGAGTGGAGTAGGAGCAGGTTCAAGACTGTGTGCAGCTCGTTTTTGCCATTTTTGGGTTCTAAAACGCAGTTTTTTGCGTAGCTCCGTCTTACAGAGTCAGATCTACATGATCCAGGAGTCTAGGTCAGGGTTTTGGCACGCTCCGGACGCGATGGTGATGTCTATTTGCTGAAATTATGCTTTGAATTACAGCAGGTACAGCAGCAAGTTTATTTGTGCACTTTCGGATCCCAAAAACACTGTTTTTGGCATAGCTTTCACACCCGGACTCGGATACATATGATCCAGGAGTCTACCTTGGGGTTTTGGCACGCTCCGGATGCGCTCGTCATATCAGAATTTTAAAATTCTGAACGCTGAATTTTCTGCAGCAGCAGTTGTTTATTGTGTGTCGAGGATTCCACACATGGTTTGCTCTCATATGTGAGAGTGATATTTGCTGCAAGTTTCCTCACAGGTGGGAGGATACGATGTATGCCTTATGTGGTTTGATGCTCAGGGAGACTAATGTGATTGCATTTTGAGCTCGGCAATGTATGCCTCGAGCATGTTTTTTGGCAGTCACAGGTAGAGCAGATATTTGTGTACTAGATTTGCAGGTGTTTGCAATGATGTATGCAAAGTGTGGAGATTGGTGCATGCATTTGGAGTGCGGTTTGATGCGCTTTGGTTGCTCATGGTTTTGAGCGTGCAGTCAATTTGGTTACTAGTTTTGTGGCCGTTTTACTGACGAAACTCTGGCGAAATTTTCCCGGGAGTTTTATGCGCATCATTTATGCGATCTAGGTAGAGATTGCGGGTTGCACTCAGCATTTGTGTGCGGTGTTCTCTGCAGGTGGGAGATTTGTGCGTGTGTATGCATCGATACCGCACAGTGTGGGCTTGGTGAGTAGCTCACAGATGGCAGTGTGATACTAGAGCAGGCAAGGCTTGTATTGACATTGCGGGAGCTCTATTTTGGAGTGTGTGCGTGTGTATGCATCGATACCGCACAGTGTGGGCTTGGTGATTAGCTCACAGATTGTAGTGTGATACTAGAGCAGGCGAGGCTTGTATTGACATTGCGGGAGCTCTATTTTGGAGTGTGTCTCACAGGTTTTACATTGTGTTTCTGGCCATATTTGTAGACAGTTTCCAGGTGTTGTTGGTGAGGTGGTTTTGCTTTCTAGTTTGCTACATTGTGCTCATGGCAGAGACAGTTGATCGATCAGATTGTGACCTCTCACAGATGCGCATGTTTGACGGGTCAGACTTTGCGGCATGGAGAGAGTGTATGCTTGATGCATTGACACAGCGAGGGTTGCATCGACCATTGAGTGGTGATGTAGGTAGACCTTCAAACATGTCTGATGATCAGTGGCAGGAGCTAGAGGAGATGGCACTATCTACGCTCTCTTTGCACCTTGCGGAATCTGTATATGCTCTTGTTATGTATGAGACTACTTCGAGAGCACTTTGGCACAGATTACATGATATGTATGATAGATCTGAGTCATCACGGACTCGTGTGAGACATGTACATTCACGAGCACGCCGACAGGTGACATGTTGGTATTGTGGTCATTCTGGACACGTTAGACGACGCTGTTTTCGTCGTATGCGACATCGTAGGAGACATGGCAATCTCAGAGATGTATGTAGTGATGCCATGGACTCAGTTTCTTTGACAGTCGAGGCACATGTAGTGTCAGAGTATACTAGTGACGGGGATGTCACTTTTACCTCGAGCTATGCACGAGATGCTATACATGTGGATAGTGCACTCCCTTCGCAGTGGTTGCTAGACGCAGATGCTATGTTTCATGTCACGCCGCATCGTGCATGGTTTTGTAGCTATTCTAGCGGGATGCTTGGCAGTGTACGTTTGACCGATGGATCGGTGCATGCGATAGCAGGTGCAGGAGATGTGAGACTGTCATTACCGAGTGGTGCATCTTACTTGTTATGACATGTGCGCTATGTACCAGATTTGACAGTGAGTTTGATCTCGATTGGTCAGCCTAGAGATTGTGGATGTCAGATTTCGCTACGAGAGCGAGATTTTGTGATGCATTTGGGTTCGCTAGTGATTGCGAGAGGTGCCAGGAGTGGTACAGGTTACCCATTGCATGTGGATCACGCGAGAGACAGTGTTGTCTCTGTGATCACGCAGCCAGGTAGAGAGCGAGAGAGGAGGCGAGTCTCTTTTGCTTGTGGGTTGCAGGATGCTTTGCATGGAGTGCAGAGTAGTGAGCTCGTTGTGCACACAGTTGGGGCACGACTTGAGCAGTCACACAGAGAGGTGACAGAGTTAGACATGCATGCTTTGCTAGTGACTAAGCAAAGCAGAGAGTCAGTTGTGCGAGATACTTCTATGCAAGATAGACAGGTAGAGCGGTCTTGCTCTAGTGAGTCACGACAGGAGGACGTTGTGCAAGAGTCTATGCATACGGAGTTAGAGCATGAGAGCTCTAGTGAGTCACAGCAGATTGAGTGGTCATGTTTGCAGTGGATGATTGCAGAGGAGGCTGAGATGTCAGCGATTATGCAGTCATTCCTTTCTATGCTCGACAGTGAGCATGGGGATATAGTTGTGCAGGATATGTCTTCCAGCAGACACCTAGAGCAGCTGGTTTGCTCTGAGGTTGCACGACAAGTTGATGCGTCTTTTGCGGACAGTCAGGAGATGCATGTGGCTGACACGCCTTGTCAGTCAGAGATGCCTATTGCCAGGGACATATATGTTGATGCATGCTCCGTAGAGCTAGCAGGGCCCGCTAGCATTGCATCGGCATTCGGTGGTCTCATGTATGAGATGTTGATCTTGAGACAGGATATCGCAGCTGCAGTGGGAGCATATGTAGTTGGGATTGTCAGTCGTTTGTTGACTGATGATGGCATAGTGCACGAGGGAGATATGCAGGTATTGCGTACATACTTGCAGTACGTGTGCGGTACGTCTGGTGGTGTATGGACTTACACGGGAGCAGGACAGCCGGATTCACACGATCACAGCCAGCCAGTGGGCATCGGTTGAGAGCGGTTTTCTCTCACCTTTTGTAGTCTTTAGACTAGGTTCCCTTGCTTAAAGGCACAGTCGCCTTTAAGTGGGAGGTTGTTGGGGTATAGGCGTCTGTGCCTTGCCCGACCGCCCAGAGTCTAGGCGCCCACTGACTTGTATACCTTATACATAGCATAAGTGTATAGGGGGCTACTCACTCTTTGGAGTCTCCCCACCCACATTGTGTGTATGTCTCCTTCTCTCTCTCTCACTCTCCGTCTGTGGTGCTCTCCGATCCCCTTCAAAATCAAGCTTAGTAAACAAAGATGCTATAGAGTCAACTTACTAAATGAGTAAGGGTTGATCTAACCTTAGTCTTTAGATTTTTCTTTTCATTTAATAAAAACCATAATCTTACCTTTTAATTAATAAAGTCGGGTGTATGACCTTTGCACAAACCGTGGAGGCTTACGAAGCTGTCCATAGGTTACATCCTACCTACTGATTTAGGACCTGTTAATTTAGGATAAACTTTGGCAAAAATAAAACTCACCCTTTGGACTTCAAAACTTTCACCTCTTGTGCAAAACCTTAGCACAGAGTGCTTTGGAGGTGTAGCCAAGCTGCTCCCAAAACCTGCTATATTTGGATATTTTGTGGCATGTTAGAATTTCACCCTAAGTCTTTCCAAACTTTATACTTGGATTCTAAAGAGCTATTCTAATGACTTGAGCTTAACACATTCACTTTTTATTTTTAGACTCTTATAATTGCTCTCGGTCATCTCTTTTGTCATTTACCTCTTATCAAGGCTGTTGAGGATACAATTATCCTTCCTTGACCTGTACCAATGAGTGAGATAACTAGTTAGTAATCACCCTTACTCTTTTATGGACTTTACAATTTTGGTCCCAAGCCTTGACCAGGTTGGTCCATTAGCACTTAATCAATTTTATTTTTTCTCTTTTTATTTTCCCTGCACTTAAGTGGCTAATTTAAGTTGGAAACTAGTTTTAGAAGGTTAGAAATTAATATTCATGACAATGCAACACCAAAACAATTGAACCATTGTTGCACTAGTCTCTCAATTCAAGAGTATCAAAACATAACTTGTAGACGTTGAAAAACAAATTGAGAAAGAAGAAGCTTGTGTAATTTTCTTTAACAGTGTATATGCATGTAGTGTTCACTATGAATAAGTGGTTATCACCTTTGAAAATGTAACTAACATGAATGTTGCAAAAATTGAAGCTACCTTACTACAGCAAAAGAAGAAGCTCAAGGAAAATTTGCAACCACCAATTGTGAGAAAAGTACTCAAAGAGTATAATCATTGCAAGAAAAATGGACATAATCCCAAAAATTATTGGAATGAAGGAAGCCCTAAATGCAATAAATTAACAAATTTGGACACACCAAAAGAGAATGCCAAAGCAATGAAGAAAAATCTTCTTGAAAACTTGTATAAATGGTCATTTGTTTTAGCAATGCCTAGAGAGCAAAAATAAATGTAGGAGACTAGAGATCTATGTAAATGGTCTATCTAAACCCTATGACCTTGCTTAGATAGGGCCTTTTCAAGGTCTACTCCTAATGATATTGGCTTTGCTAGAGGCAAAGTATGGATTGAGGGGGGGTGTTAAAGCAAACGAGTGATGCCTAGAGAAAAGTGTACAGCATGCAAAGACTATAAGTACTCCTAGCATAAAAGAGAGGCTCCAAAACCACTGTAAAACAAGTTATTATCAAGAATCAAGTATTCTTGAGCTCACAAAGCTAGTTTTGTCTCTTTTCATTCACAATTTTCATTATGTTTTTAAAAGATATCTTGATACTCCATATCTACACTCCTATTACTAGATAGTTTGTTGATATTTATGTCATCATTTGGTCCTTGAAATTCCATGGATAGAGCATATGTGCATCGGTTGACCGTTTTATTGGCCACTTTGTATATGATAAGACATTTCTTGGATACGTAATAATCATAGATAAGACCAACATTTATGTGCTAAACAGGTTCAAAAATCCCCCTAGTTTGTAAAAAGATATAAAAAAACACCTTTACCTTAGTAACTCTATCCAATTTTGTTTATGATTAGTGTTTCTAATAAATAAGCTTCTTGTCTAGGCTTGTTTAGTATACCTCTAGCACCATTTGTTTTCCCAAGATGGGGTCAATAAGCATGCGATCCTCCTTAGCTAGACTAAGCCCTGAGTCAACCTTATTCTCTAAAGAGGGAAGTGATGTTGCTAAGAATGATGAAGCTTGGATGAATAGATAGATGGCTACTTTTTCCTACTGTGCATAATCAATCCAATTTGCTCACTACAAAAGCTTACTAGTCATGCAAATTAATGGTTGAAAGAACAGTGTTGAGGAGATCTGGGTAAATTTAAAACTGCACAAGGAATCAGTGCGAAAAAATCATCATTCCCTTGAGATAAATGAGTTCTAAAAACATAGAGAGCGGAACTTCAAAACCAATGCTCACTACTTTAATTTCATCGATTTTTATAAACAAGCATCCTAAAATGACCGCACTATGAGGTTTGTACAAGGCTAAACCTCCCCTAAACCACTAATTGGATGCTAAAATACCCTCATCCCTTCATGATGGCATTTTTGGGTCAAACTCTTGAAGATGATCCAAAAGGCTAAGCAAACTCTAGGAAGCAGCCACTTGAAACGTACTAAAACTAGCTCCTTAATACCTCAAGGGGGGATTTCTTTATACGCAAGAGTAGCTCAACAGTTCCAACTAAAGCTTACCATGGAAAAATGGGTTTCTCTACAATTGCCACAAAGCATGTCAATTGTCTTAAGGCCACATGAACACTCTAGAGTCTTGACCCTATTGAGGACCACCAATTCGGCAACCTCAAAGTATCCACTAATCTAGAGTATATGGACACATAACAACTATATGCCTATGTTGGCCAAAAACTATTGGGGACCACCAATTTGGTACCCTCAAATTGTCCGCCGACCTAGAGTATAGGGCTGCATAACAATGATACTCATCTTGGCCAAGATTCACCAAGGGTTGCTAGGAGGCAAGGAATTTCTATAGGTGGTAGTTGAGGAACTGTAGATTCTATTCATGCTAAGAAAACACCATTAAAAATGAAGAGAAAAAATAATCTATAATATATGGAGTTGTTGGGTACCAAAAAAGACATTTGTAGTGTAGGGGGCCATTGTTTCATCGTAGGGTGCCCTAGTCCTCTTTCAAAATAGAGGGTGCTATGCATCAATTCTAGAGGCTTAAATCAACTAAGACTAGAAAACACGTATCCCATTCCAAGGATTAATGAGCTCCTAGACCATTACATGAGTCTTAGATCCTCACAAAATAGACCTTAAGCCTATATATTATTATATACGAGTAAAAGAAGAAGACGCTTCCCAAAAATGGCCCTACGTTTAGGTACAAGCATCATGAGTGCAGAGTAGTTTCCTTCGGGTTTGAATATTCCTCCTACCTTTAAATGAAGAAGGAAATATATCTTCCTAAAGCAGCTAGAAAAAGATGCATTGTTGTTCTTTGCCAACATTCTTATCTAGTCTCAAGATAAAGTAGAGAATAAATGGCACATAAGAGAAGTCTTGGAACTTATTCAAGAGCAAGAACTCTTTTCCAAAGAGAGTAAGTACACCTTTGTCACCAAGAAAAATATTGTACTAGATTCAATGTCTCTAATGAGACAATATGTGTAGTTCTCAAGGATTTTCCCCAACCAAAGAATGTAAAAGAGATCTATGGATTCTTTAGGATCATTAGGTGGTACAAGGACTCTATCAAGCCCTACAAAGATTATTATACCCCTAAATTAGCTCCTTAAGTGTAAATTAAAAGGCTCTAGATTTGATAAGCTTGAAATAGCCTTCACAATTGAACCCATTCTAAAGTCTTGAGTCCAAGTTTGAGGTAGGCATAGATGCAAGATACAAATCGGTTTGCAATTAGAGGTGCTCATCCACAAGAAGCGAGACATATAGCTTATACCTCTATAAAGGTAAAGGTTATGAGAGGAGCTACACCATGCATGACCTATAATTGTTAGTATTAAGTTATGTCCTACAGTTCTACACACACTACTTACTTAGGCAAAACCTCATGCTCAACACGCCTTAAATAAATTTTAATCCAATCTGGCCTCAAAGGAGATGAATGGTCACCCTTGCTTAGTACAACATTGACATCACAAAGACGTTTGAAGGATGATGTATAGAAAATCCTTTGTTGGAGCCATCTCCATGCTACGAAAAATTGCATTATATGAAGATACGTTTTGATTAGATGGATGCTTTAAACAAATTATGCAAATCATGTCCCAAATAAGAGATTTAGATAAGAAAAAGGATTCACACAAGGTTATTGAGTCTCAAATGGGTGGCTTCTCTACAAGTCTTGTATGATTATACCCAAATATAAGGACATCAAGCAAAAAATCAAGGTCTTATTCTTCTTTCTATACCAATGAGTTGTGAAGAATAAGACCTTTGTTTTTCTTTAGATGTGTGGACAATACTCTTGAGCTTGAAACTAATGAGTTTATTAACAGTCATATGAGGTGCATCTATGTCTTACCCAAAGTTGGATGACAATGTCAAAGGAATAATGTTTTTACAACAAGGAGTGGTATGTGGGGGAAACACGTCATATATGAACATTCAAGTGTGAGTAGGGTTGCTCATTAGTGAGTGGGAGGCATCTCCTACAATTTGAAAAATATATACTGCTTTCTCAACTTCTAGTTGATGATGGTAGGCAATGTACAAGAGAATGCTAAGACAAACTGCTCTAAGTGGGCCACATCCACCCATTGTAGTTCAAGTTCCTAAGTGGGCTTGGTGAGTGCTGTGTGCCATCATCCATTCTTGGTGGTACTTTGGTGTAAGTTTCATCCTTATATAGCAATTTTCGTAGAAGTTTCAAGAGGTAGGTAGCTACTAAAGATGCACTCTAGAGTTGTCAACCTTCAAATGAGTGTTTGAAACAAAAGGAACTTTTGTGTGTGTGTGTATAGACTGAAAATGAGATAGAGAGAGGGAGAGAGCGAGAGAGGTAGAAATATAGAGAGAAACGAGGTAGAGATGGATTGAGAGATAGAGGTAAACGGTGGAAAATTGGAAGAATAGGGAAGAGCATGTTATTTGTCTATAAATATGGGCTAGTATGTCCAACAAATTATATCTGCTTGTACAACTGTATTCTTCTTCCAACTATGGCTTTCTTCTCAACATGCAAGGTCAGTTTGTTCTTGAATACTATTTTTGTTGAATCTTTGTTACTTGATTGCCCTGCAAGATTTGCCACGGTGAATCCGAGAGATTATGGGGGGTAGTAGTAACAGCGAGATGTATGCTATTCTTTCCACCCTTGACGGCAACATTCAGACTCAGGTGAAAGATGGTGTGACATTGGGTGATCAATTTCAATTTATATTGGATTTAACATTAATGGTCTACAAAATTTGTATTGGTTGCAAACAAGACTACAAACAACAATCTTTTTGTGGAGGAGTCCTCAAGGTCACATTTGGCCATGGTAGAGTGTAACCTCCAACAAAAGCCTTCAATATTCTAAATATATGTGCCAAGAATCACTGCAAGATGTTTGGATAAAAGAGGAGAAGGAAGACATATTCATTTCTTCTAGTTCAAACAAGGCTGGGATAATACAAAGTACATTGGAGCACATTGTTCTAAATAGTCACCGGTATCCTAAGTTGAGTTGAATGATTTCTAGGTGTTTAATCAAGAAGAAGGTTGTGGAAGTTCCACACGTGTACAATGGGGACTATATTTATGACTTGGACCCTATGTCAGATGGTGTTCCAAATATGACAGGGATGGATCAAAAGTATGACGGCCATTGTTGGGTTAAGCTTATCAGAGCAATAAATGGACGGGCAAATGATACTTCTTGGACATGAAAGTTGATGACGTCAATTTTGTCCATTGGTATGTTGAGCTCAAAAAATGGAACTCTAAGGTGCTTCAACTGTGGTCAAAGTCCAGTTCTACTTTGAGAATGTTCTTGTACTGTCTACTACTTGCTCGCTAAGAAAGGTTGGACCCGCTTGTTCATCCACATTGAAAACCTAATCATCCTGTTGCAAAGGGAGTTTTGCAATCGGCAATACAACGCATGAGAGAACTCGTGTCTCGTGTGGTGACTGAATCACCGACGACTGGACCTAGGCATTTGCAGTTGAATCTTGCAAAGTAGACGGTAATGGGAGCAGTTGTTCGAGAAAATGGGGAGCCACTAAATGCTAATGAGTTTCTCTCAATATTGGAGGAGTTGTAACCATTGATCCAGACACAAAGGTGATATTTCAACATCTCAACTTCGAAGATGTTTCATAGATTTTTACCTAATCTCCTTGTATCTGCTATCATTACCAGGTTCAAACACGTGATGAGAGAGGCCACTTCTGCATAGATTGGAGTTGATGCAGAGTCACAATTGCTTTGATTGAAGAATAGTTGCGGGTATAAGTTTTTCCACAACATGCTATTTCCAGGACAATCCACAAACCCCACAACAAGCTTCCATGTATTCAAAATGCCAATCAACGGTCCCGAGTCTGGAGTAGAGCTAGTAAATAGAATGCGACAAGATGGGAATGGGGACTTGAGAAGGAGTTGGATTTGCTTCAATCACGTGTAAAGATTGGTGGGGTGGACAACAATGGCATCACATGTCTATGATCCTATGTAAGCCCTGTGCAAACATGCTTCCACCACTTGTTTTTTCCTCAGTGACAATGATTAATCATTTGTCTATGCAAGATTCAAGAGATGCAAACAATTTCCATCTATGAGATAAAAGAAGAAGACACGCATGCACAAACCATGTTCTAGGAAATGATGAATGCTTTTGTTGCTAGACAACGGACACCCTCTAGCTGATTTTAGAGGATACACGACAGATGAGGCTGGGAAAAAATTGGAAAGCTATTCAAACTGTGTTCAACGAAGTCCTTGGCAATGTTATGGAAGGAAGAGAGCGCTCATGCTTGTTTCATTGGGAGCAGAGCTTGCACATTCACACCATGCAAAACGTGCATAAGAATTTCTAGGATGAGCACAAGCGTATGTACAAATTGTGGCGCTATGCAAGAAGTGAGGAAGAGGCAACCAGCTTGTACAGAAATATACGAGCGTGGTGGGCTATTGGTAAATTTTCTGATAGTAACTTGTCGTAGATGAACTATTAGCTAAGTTGGTGGCATGTACGGTACCCTAGATGGAGAAAACACTTCGTCGGGGTAAACATTGTCAAGTTAATTTTTGTGGGGAGGTTTTTTCCATAGTTGGTATACTATCTCTTAATGAAATTGTGTTGCATGAAGTGGATGATCTGTCATACATACCTACTACAAACCTTGCTGAGACAAAGCACCCGAGTTGGCTTGCTGGTGAGGGAAACAAAGAAATGCTAAGCTTGTACAATGCATTCGTGTCAGATATGTCGAACGCTTTGCTTCAAAGTGTGAAGATGCATGATTTTGTGGAGGGTAGATACCATGGGACTGGACCTTCTGCAGAGAAACTTGGTCGTTGGACACAACAAGTATGAGCACCAGGCCCGACTACTATCGCAAGAGAGATTGAGGATGAGCTCAGAAGTACCCCCTATATCAGCAACCAACAATAAAGGGGGATAATATTATAGTAGCCAGAAAGCAAAAACAGATTGGGAATGTGAGCTATGAAGAGGGAAAAGCTACACATTGACCTGAGTACCTCACAGAAAACATCTCACAAAATCATGAAGGTCTCCATGCAACTACCAGAGTGGCCAGTCATGTGGACCATGAACAGTAGGGTGGACTAGTGGTTGAGGAGACATACATTAATAAGACATTGTGGGGCAATACGTCGTATACCAAAGGGAAGTAGGATTCAATGTCAAGGGTGGTTGGGATGTAGAGTCGATAAGCGTAAGAAGAAAACAAAGAACACGAGTGCATGTGCTGTTGCACCATCCTTTTGGGGTATTCGGACTTGGGAAAGAGGGGTTGCCAGTGCTCATGGTAGCGGTTCTAAGGCGCAATTCATGTGGTTCTGTAATGATAGTGTAACACGATCACTCATTGCCTCGCTAGAGTCCCCAATATATGGCAAGTAGAAAAGGGAACAAACATAACTACTTTTGAGTTGCGGGAATTGGAATCAGGAGGCTACATAGTGAAGAAGATTGCAATTAAGGAAACAAACAATGTGCGTTATCGGCCTGGAGTATCAATTCAAGCCTCCGTGAGAATTGAATTGGCAGTAATCATGGAAGCCCAGATTGTGCAACACACTGTCGTAAAAACGAATATACATGATAAATTCATGGTGGAAACATCTTCTTCACAAGTCCGAGGTGATGTGTACATGTGGAGACTTTACAGAACAAGTTATACAAAGCAAAGCGTACATGGTCTTCAAGTATATCTACTTCGTCTTCCTTCGCTACTTTGGATTGGATTTAAACCACAATATCTTTATTCATCAGAGCAAGCTATCGACTGAGGATCTGCTTCATGTGTTTAACTGTCACTGAACGGGATAACCATGGAGTGAAATTGAGTTGTGTCTTTCAAATCTCTTGGTCCAATCATGTAATTGCATTGCATAGATTGTAATTGGTCTTTTAATATAGTATCTATCTTTTTGAGAAAGTCAGTATATGCTAAATTCTCCCATTGAGAGACACTTGTTTACAATGCAATCTTTGTGTTTTTCAAAGCCCTTGAGAACATGAAGGACAGACTATGGCTTGTGTCATCCTATTTTGCAACTTGAACGTGCATATAAAGAAAGTGTACAATACCCTAAATAGAGGGCATTGTGTAGAGCCTTGTAGATAGAATCCAAACAATGTTTTTCGGGTAGAGGGCATTGTGTTGAGCATTGTAGATAAAATCCAAAGCATATTTTTTGACTTTGTACATATTGGTTTGAAGGTCCTTTTTGCATCAAAAGCTCCCTCCGAAAAGCTCTCTCCATCCACGGTGTGGAAAGCTTTCTCACAACAAACGTCGCATTAATGAAAGTCTTTGAAAAAGCTCGCTTGTGAGCTCCCTCGAGAAGCTTGCTCGATTCCCATCCCCAGCTTTGAAATGTAACAACAAACCCTCTATGTCTGGCATAGGGCGGTTTGTGCAACTTTAAATGAGTAAAAGATGAAAAGGTTTTGTGACACACAATTTCTTTTTAAAATAAAGGAAATGTTCTTGAATAGTATATTGCCAAAATGTGTGTAGAGAATTGTCAAGCATAAGCAACCATGTTATTTCTAAATCATTATCTTGTGCATTAGTCATAAAGTCAAATGAGGTTGATAGATTATTAAGAGTGGATCTTTGACTCAAAGCAACAACTGCAACATTTTCTTTACCAGGTTGGTATTGAATGTTGGGCTGAAAATTTTGAACCAACTCACTTTCCCTTCTTTGCATGCATGCACTTACTACAGTACCCCACTCCATGACTCCCTCTAGCTAGCTCTTGATACCAATGAGAGGGCATAGGGAATGGCCCCTAGACTATCCTCCCAACCTCCCCTATATAGCCCCACATAGGCTACATAAGGCCATGAGCTTGTACCTCCCATGTCAGCCCTTGCCTATCCCTTTCCCTCACAATATGTATAAGTATATATAAGTTTTGAAAATATTGTAATATTGATGATCTTTGATATATTATATAATAAGTTTTGCCCTTCTCAATAAGCAACCATACTAAGCTGGCAGTAATGTGGGTGGTGTTGATGTGGATAGAAAGCCTAGTGTGGCAATGGTATTAAGGTTTCATACAAGATAGTGAATGCAAAATGTTGGGAGCTAGATAATGGGCTACACAACATGTCGGTTGAAGGTTATGTAGTACAATTTATATGCAGGTTGGGTGCTACATGAATAGGCAATGCGATTACACACAACACAATCCGACCGAGTTTGTGAAAGCAAATTAAACACCAAAATTTTCATAGCAAAACAAGTCTAACATGGCCACTTGATGCTAGTCTATCTAAAATAGGAGCATACGCACACCTACAACATGCCATTCTACATCAAAGCAAGTAGGCTTGGAATTGGGACCATCATGATGAAAGTAGACCTGTTGTGTTAGAGATCTTTCCATGAGCAATTGGCAATGGCTACATTGTGAGCACTAATGGTGACCTTGCAAACGCATCAACATCCAGATAATCTCTCCCATGCTGCAATGCAAGCTCATTGCATGCACCACATTATGACTCCTTCCCCACCTTGTTAGATGGGTCCTCAAGAGTGGACCGAAATCGAGAAGGGTTGCAAAATTTAGGTGTTGAATTTTGACGGGCTACGTGGACTTAGAGCCTCTTCTCGGTTGCTCTTCCTAGGAGGGCACCTTGCAAATTTGAGGGAGCTGAAGAGTGAACGCTGAACTGTTTTTACTTCGTTAGCGTAGAGGGCAAAATCGCAATGCTGCCCTCTCGTTAACCCACGTGTCCGGCATTTTCTAACGGCTCCCTCGTTATTTTTAACGAGCCTCGCTTTTTCAATCGCAATTCAATCCCAATTCAATCACCTATACTTTCGTGTTGGAGGCTATGCTTAGACCTTGAAGGCATGTGGCTCTACGCGAGTGCTCGAGGAGCGTCTTGTCCGGGGTGTGGACTCTTGGAATGCACTCGTCGTAGGATATGCACAACAGGAGCAGGGCCAAAAAGCTCTAGGTTGTTTTCAACTGCCTACCCAGACTATCGACTCTTGGAATGCACTGATTGCATGATTTGCCACAAGAGAAAGCTCTAGTCTATTTCCAACAAATGCAACCACCTATGTATGCCACCTATGTCTTGCAGGCTATGCTTACATCTTGAAGGCACATGGCTCCACACAATTGCTCAAGGAGCTTCCTGTTCGGAGTGTGGATTGTTGGAATGCACTGATGAAAGATTTCCCCCTATAGCAGGGCCAGAAACTCTAGTCTGTTTTTAGCAAATACGAAGCGAGGGCCTCTCTCTAGATGCAATCACATAAGTGTGCATCTTGAAGACATGTGACTGTAAGCAAGATGCAGATATGTCGTGCTTGGCACTACCTTGGTCAATACGTATGCCAAATGTCGAGCGCTTGAGAAAGCACAAAAAGTGCTTTGTGTGGAATGTCGCCTCTTAGAATGCACTACTTGCGGGATGCAAAGCACGTGTATCTCTCCAAATTCAGCCATATATAATTTTGTATTGCAGGCTATGCTTACATCTTGAAGGCATGTGGCTCTACGCAATTGCACGAGGAGCTTCTTGTCCGGAGTGTGGACTCTTGGAATGCACTGATTGCAAGATTTGCTCCTATGGCACGACCAAAAAGCTTTAGTCTGTTTTCAACAAATGCAAAGGGACGGCCTCTCTCCAGATGCAATCACATAAGCAATGCATCTTGAAGGCATTTGGTTGTACGCAAG